>NC_132859.1:10411472-11011472 GCF_048164855.1 Canis lupus baileyi
TCTTGGTTCTCTTCTATTCTTCTAAGAACTTATGTAATAATGATTGTCTGAAATGGTAAACCTTAGTTTTTTTATTAAAAGTATAAAAATCTTATTTCATGCCTGTGTTGTTGTATACATTTTGCTTCTGGTTTTAGGGAATCCAAGTATTGTTGCCAAAATGTTATTTTAAAAATGATAATATTTAAAGATGTAACCAAAATAAGATAGTATTTTTTTTTAATTTGGTCAAAATCAAGTTCTTGCTGAGGAACAGGTGAGCAGTTGAATAAATGAAACCTTCAGACTTCCATTTCATTTAATGAAGATATAGTTGGCAACAGAATTTCCAATTCAGAAAATGAAGTTAGTGATTCTATTTTGTTTATTCAATCAGGTAAGATTTCTCAGGAGTTTTACCATTCATTTCTAAAATATAAAGTTATTTTTATTGACTATGAAAAAATGGTATGACAAAATTTGTTCTTAATGAGCATGAGATGTAAAAGACATTAATATATAATTTTTATTTGATTTCATTATGGCCTGAGAATTGGCTTTCAGGCCTTTTTGGTTCATAGCCAAATTTATCTACTCTCATTAGACCACTGGAACAGCATATGCGTGACTATGTTCTTTTCCTCTTTCACTTAGAAAGTAGTAATTGACTCCTACTATTGTTTGCTAGCTCCTCTGCTACATATTTGATGACAAGATACACTGAAATATTCCCTTTAACTTTGAAAAGAAAACTCCTATTGGTGTAGCATTGAAATTGATATAATAGAGAAATTCTCCCACAGGTGTTGAGACCCCAGAGGATGACATGCCAATGAATTTTTTTAAAGGTTGTTTTTCAGAAGAGTTGAAGGTTCAGATGAGCAATCTAGGAGAAGAGAATATGTAGGGTCATTTTAGGGAGAAGGATTGGGATATGCAAAAGCATAGAGTTAGTAGAGTATATAATCCACTTGGAAAACCAAAAGTTCATGGATAACAACATATGGAGCTATGTGGAGGTGAGAAGGATAGAAAGAGAGGCAAAGTAAAAAAGTATTTATTTATTTATTTATTTATTTATTTATTTATTTATTTATTTTAAGAAGCATCTAAAAATAGTTTTCTGAGAAAAAATTTTTTAAGATTTTATTTTTAAGCAATCTCTACATCCAATTTGGGGTTCAAATTCAACTCTGAGATCAAGACCTGCATGCTCCACCAACTAAACCAGTTAGGCACCCCATTTTCTGAGGAATTTTTAATGTATATATTCATTCTCATTTGAGGGTTTATTTATATGCCATGCAATGTGCCTGGCACTGGAGATACAATGACAAAGAAAGGCTGGGGTCCCCATATTCATATTGTTTCATTATTCGTAGGTGAGGCAGATGATATATGTACCCCTAAAGGGAAATTTCAGGGTGTAATAGAAATGCATGAGATGAATTCCCCACCTCACTCAGGGGATTACAAAAATTTTTCTTAGAAAATTAGCATGCAAAAAGATCTAAAATCTACATGAGGATTGGTCCAATGAATGGGGATGAATAGTGGGGAGAGTGTTCTAAAAACTGGAAAGAGTACTTGAGAAGGCCTAGAGGCAAGCAGTCATAGTAGATGCTTGGGGAACTGAAAAATGTTCTGTATGGCTGATACTTACAGGATTACTGGAAGGGACAAATGTGAGAAATAAATCTGGAACAATAGGCAGGGATTAGACCATACCAGCCTTTTTAGCATAAGGAGTTTGAACTTTTACTTAGCACAAGGAGGGACCTTAGAAAGATTTTAGGCTGAGGATTGGCAAGATACGAGCTTGCATTTATGGAAGCTCTTGGAGGAAGCATTATGTATTGGACAGGCTGAATGAGGCAGAAGAGCCAATTGGTACATTTAGTAGTATTCTCTACTTAGGAGGTAACAATAACTTTGATTAAAAAATAGTAATAGAGATGAAGAAAAAAATAATAGAATTGTTAGATATAATGGTTGAAGAATTGACTGTTTTAGTCATTGATTAGCTATGGAGAAGGGTATGACTGAGCCTTGGATTATGCCTAGGATTCTAATTTAGGTAACTGAGAGGATGATTGTGACATTCACATAGATGGGGAACAAAGGGGAAGTTGCATCCATGAACAAATGAGGAGTTTAGTTTTGGATCTGATGAGCTTGAGGTAGCTGTAAACATAGTTTAAGTGTCCAATAGATATTTGTGTATATGAGTTTTAAACTCTGGGAAGACTTATAGAATTGGAAAACAGTTGAAATTACTATGGAGGTGGCAACTGAAGCTGATGGAAAATAACATTGTTTCTGGATTCAGATCAAACCCCAAGTAACACCAATACCTAAGTAAGTAGAGCGGGCATGAAAGAAACACAATACTTCCACAGGTAGGATGAGCATCAAGAGGACACAGACTCACAGGCCCAGAGGAAAAGAGAATTTCAACACCATCAAATGCTATGGAAAAGACTGAGAAAGGAACACTGGATTACCAATGATGGTCTTGGTAAAAACAGTTTCTATTATATAATGGATAGGGATGGGTAGTGGGGATAGCGTTCTAGAAAGAGGGAATAGCACATGAAAAGTTCAGAGACTAGTAGACATTTTAGATGCTCATGGAACTGAAAAAAACTTTCTATATGGTGATACTTAAAGGATGAGTGGAAGAGACAAATGTAAGAAATAAATTTGGATCAATGAATTGATGTTTGTGTGTAGAGTGACTAAAGACTGGATACTCAAAAATCTTGTTCTACATATCAGGCATTCCATGTGGATCAGTAACATTTAGTGTTTTTTCGAGGTAAGACAGACTTAAATGTTTAAATCTTGATGGGAAGGAACCCATAGAGAAGGTTGAAGGAAAAGGGTAGGCCAATAATGCTGTGGTTACTGGAGAAGAGAGAGGTAAAGCCAGGTAACATGAAACAAGAGGCTCACAGCACAACATGATATGAGTATGGTTCCTCTCGCCTCAAGCAGAGATGTTTAGTTTATTTGACTGTAAGCTTGGCTAGAATGCGGGTACAGCTTAGCATAACAGAATTATTATTTTCTAAATAGTACTGTAAAAGTCATGTTAAGGGGTAAAACATTATTTTTCCCATCAGCCTCATGTAGACTGAATTAGATGATCTTTAAAAAAAACCCTCATATTTATTGTGTGAGGTAATAATAGTCATCAAGTACTTTAGGATGTAACCTACCCACAGCAGTAGTACATGAACAAAGATATTCATTTCTCTATTTTCAAGAGGACCAGAGCTCACACTTTGTCTTGTTAAGGGGAAGAAGATGCTGGAATAGGTGAAAGATTCCACTTCTACTTGAAACTGACGCAAGTTTGTGATACCCAAGGACAGATGGAGCCCTGTGTTCCCAATTTCCTTTGGGGAAATATGTTGTCCTGATGGGGGGAAGAGGGCTTAGAAGATCACAGTAATAATAGGAAAATAAACCGGATTGGGGGAAGATTTAAATATCGAGGAAGCATTCACATAGGATTACTTTCTAAATGCTTAAACATCAAAGCAATTTGTGATATAAAGCAAATTAGATAAATCAGATAAATAAGTACATGATTCTCAAAGGCATAAATCACATGGTTTTGGGACTGTCTTTGTTTAAATAAATGTTCCAGCATTTATTTGTTCTGTAGAAGATGGCCTTTTAGTAAAATGGTTACTACTTTCTTAACATATTGTGGAAGACCAGAGGAAGAGAAATACAACCAATAAATTGCTGCCTTGAAGCCATATTACTTAAATTTTTCTCCCTATTGGAAAATTCTCCTTGAGAAACAGAATACAGGGACATGGTCACTCACATGTTTGGCAAAACTATGGTAATAACAATTTGCCTGGGTGTATGATTTTTATTTGGCTGTAGAAGCTTGGGGTAGGTATGGGGTAAATGTAACATTTCAGTTCTTCCATCATATATTCATATAACTTTCACTAGAACTTTCAAGTTAAGAACTATCATGATCTGCATTTTATAAATGAGGAAATTGAAGCACCTAAAGACTACGTAACTTGTCCAAGTATTACAACTCAGAAAAGCCACATCAAGATTTGAGCCTAGGAATGCTGTTTCCAAAGTCCATGCATTTAAACCAATACAGACAAATTTCTTTTAGGCATTTGTTTCCTAATGACATTAGATTAGAGATAACATTAAGAATACTATAGAAAAAAGAGGTTCCTTGGTGGCTCAGTCAGTTAAGTTTCTGCCTTCAGCTCAGGTCATGATCCCAGTGTTCTGAGATTGAGCCCTGTGTCATGCTCTCTGCTCAGCAGGGAGTCTGCTTCTTTCTTTCCGTCTGTTCCTCCCACTCCCGTTCATTATCTCTCTCAAATAAAGAAATAAAATCTAAAAAAAAAAGGAAGAAAATATTTTTTATCTTTTTAAAGATTTTATTTATTTATTCATGAAAGACACACAGAGAGAGGCAGAGACATAGGCAGAGGGAGAAGCAGGCTCCCTAGGGGGAGCTGGATGTGGGACTCAATTCCTGGACTCAGGGATCACATCCTGAGCTGAAGGTACTCAATTGCTGAGCCAACCAGGCATCCCAAAATCTTTTTTTAAAAAAGAAAATATTTTGATTCTGGCCATGAAGAAGTGATAGGAACTGAACTTACCCGACTGTCTAAAACAATTATAAAACTAGATAATATATACATTCTGGTCAGTATATGAAGTGATTAATTTTAGGCAGTGAACAGCCACCATAGAGCAGTGATCTTTGAGAAAAGGGAAGTATATAAGGTGGTGAGCTCCTGATTTATGCTGCCTTTCTGCCTGGAGTTTTTTCCATGTTATGGCACAGTAAAGTGGTTCCAAACACAAAATTGTTAAAAGATACAGAGATTAGATTTAAGGCTTCAGAGGTTTCAGGAGTGTTTGAGATAGCTGTGCAGATTGAAGACTCAGGGAAACTGTGGAAAGGAGTTCCACAGTCTTTATGAAAGTTCTCTTGAATGTTTGACTAAAAAGAGAAGGCTGGCTTTAGCTGTTTTTTATTTTATTTTATATTTTATTTTATTTTATTTTATTTTATTATTTATTTTATTTATTATTTTATTTTATTTTATTATTTTATTTTATTTTATTATTTTTTGCTTCAGCTGTTTGGCTAAAAAGAATAGTCACAGGTGAGTATTGAGCTAAATAGAGATTTCACAGATCATTCTGTGCTGAGAAATGTTGAAATTCTGACAATCCAGAGTGAAGAGGCCTTGCTGAACATCCTGAATGTACACCTGATTTCTCAGAAAGGCCATGAGTTAAAATTAAGGCTACTCTAGCCCAAGTGTAACAACAATTCCAGAGTTTACAACTGTAAGTTTAAATGAGAGAGAGAGAGAGAGAGAGAGAGAGAGAGAGAGAGAAGCAAAGAAATGGACTCTTAACTACAGAGAACAAACTGATGGTTACCAGAAAGGAGGTGGTTGGGGGGATAGGTACAATAGGTGATGAGGATTAAGGAGCACACTTGTCATAATGTGCACCAGGTGTTGTATGGAAGTGTTGAATCACTATATTGAGCACCTGAAACTAATACTCCACTGTATGTTAACTCACTGGAATTTAAGTGAAGGTTTAAAACCAACTTAAAACACAAATGGGCAAAGTAAACCAGTGCCAGTAAGCCAGTGTCAGCCAGAATGAGCCTTTAAAGAAACCTCTCACATTCTTTAAGACAATCTCCATATTTCAACAAGTCAAGATCTATAAAGTGGAGACTAGGATAAAAAATTACTCAACATTTGAAGTAACAAAAAATATGATGCATAAGAAGTTAGAACAGATGATAGAAACAGAGATGACAAAGATGTTGGAAATAGAAGACAGGGACTTTAAAACAGTTACTATAACTATGTTCAGAATTTAAGGGAAAAAAAGTTGTCATAGTGAGTGACCAGATGGGATTCTCAGCAGGAAAACAAAACAAAACAAAACAAAAAAAAACTAAAAAAGAACCAATTACAGTATAAAAAAAATAATGGACTTTTAGTAAAAAGTTGACACACAAAGAAAATATCATTGACTGTGAAGACACGGCTATAGAAATTTTCCAAATTGATGCACAGAGATAAAAAGAAATTTAAAAGATCAATGTTATAACGACACATTAAAAAATATCAAGCAGCCTAAAATACATGCAATTAAAGTTTCAGAATCAGAGGAGATAGGAAAATATTTGAAGAAATAATGCCTAAAATTTTAAAAACTTGATAAAAATTATTGAACTTCAGACCCAAGAAGCTAAACAGACACCAACCAAAATGCACACACACACACACACGCACTCACACAGAAGAATAACTTAGAGAAATGCTGAAAACCAAAGATAAAAGAAATCTTAAAATGTAAAAAAAGAAATATAGTGGAGAACTGATTAAAATACAACTGACTTATCATTAAAAAATAATGCAAGCCAGAAGATAATATGGAAATGACATAATGTGCCTAAAGGAGAAAAAGAAGCTATCACCCTTGGATTTTATATACAACAAAATTTTCCTTCAAAATGAAGATAAAAGAAAATTTTGGACAAAACCTGAGATAATTTTAACCAGCAAAATGCACTCCAATAAAAATAACATGAAGTTCTTTAGCCTGAAATGATAGCTGATGAAAATTCAAACCTCTAAGAATAAAGAGAGCCAGAATTGGTAACCTAGGTAATCACCAAATTCCTTAAGATGTTACTTAATTTTCCCCATTACTTAATTTTTTTAAAAGACTGACCTTAAGCAAAAACAATAATACTGTAGGGAGGAGTTTATAACACTTGTAGAAGTAAAATATGACAACTATATCACAAAAGATAGGAAACAATAAATAGAAATATTGTTTTAAGATTCTTACTTTATACTTGGAGTTTTAATATTAATTCTAAGAAGAGGGATCCCTGGGTGGCGCAGCGGTTTGGCGCCTGCCTTTGGCCCAGGGCGCGATCCTGGAGACCCGGGATCGAATCCCACATCAGGCTCCCGGTGCATGGAGCCTGCTTCTCCCTCTTCCTGTGTCTCTGCCTCTCTCTCTCTCTCTGTGACTATCATAAATAAATAAATAAATAAAAAATTCTAAGAAGACTGTTATAAATTTCACATGAATATTTTAATCCTTAGAGCAACTACTGAAATAAACTAAGAGATACAGCTAAAAGGCCAATAGAGAAAACACAATGGAGTTATTAGTGGCAAACAGAGTTGTGGAAAAGATTATTACCAGGGGTAAAGAAAGATATTTCATAATAACAAAAGGCTCACTTATCAAGAAAACAATCCTAAATGTACATGAGTCAAATAACACTGCTTCAAAATACAGGAAGGAAAAACTGATAGAATTGAAGAAATAGACAAATCCACAAACATTTAGAGATTTAAGCAATGTTCTCTTAGTAAATGTTTGAATAAGCAGGAAAAAAAAATAAGGATATAAGATTTAGGAAACATGGAAACCAAAACTACTAGAAGCAATAAGTGAATTTGTCAAGATCACAGGATACAAGATTTAAAAAAAATCCTGCATATGTATATACTAGCAATAAATAATTTAAATAATTTTTAAAAGCTGTATATCTATACACTAGCAATAATTTAAAGTAAATAAGATTTTAAAAGCTGTATACGTAAATACTAGCAATAATTTAAAAAATACTAGCAACAATTTAAAAAATTTATAAATCACTACCATTTGTAATAACATAGAAATAGGTGAAAATATTAGTTATATATATATTTCTCATACATATAATGAAAGATGTCCAAAATTTCCACACTGAAAACTAAAAAGAAGAAAAAAAAGTAAAAGAAATTGCTGAAAGAAATTTAAAAACTAATGAATGAAGAGTTAGAGTATGTTCATGGTTTGGAAGACTCAATATTGTTAAATTTCATTTCTCCTTGAAATGACTCACCATAGATTTTTCTTAATTCTATTAAAATTGCAGTAGTCTTTATTTTATAGATATTACAAGCAGATTTAAAATATTTATGAAAATATACAGAAACTGAAAATTTTATGTTATCTTTTTTTAAAATTTTATTTATTTATTCATGAGAGAGACACAGAGAAAGAGGCAGAGACATAAGCAGAGGGAGAAGCAGGCTCCATGCAGGGAGCCCAGTGTGGGATTCGATCCTGGAATTCCAGGATCACGCCCTGGGCGGACGGCAGGCGCTAAACCGCTGAGCCACCTAGGCATTCCATGTTATCTTGAAGACCAATACATTAGCATTTAACTAAAATTAATAATTTTTTAGAATGTAATCTAAAAAAAAGTAATAAAAAAATCAGTGGAACACAACAGAGATCCAGAATTAGACAAATAAGTGGTATAAGGATATTTTCCAAATAGTTGGAATAATTAGATATTCATTTAAAAAATAACCTTGACCCTATACCTTTACATGTAAAACTTTTAAATAAATTACAAACCAGTAACAGGGATGGACCAAGCTACTTTTAGATAGGACACAGAAATCAATGACTATAAAGAGTAAATTACAAACCAATCTTTGTTAAAAACTTTTGTTCATGGTATCAAAGCAGTTAAAAGAATGACTAAGCCACATACTGGAGAAAGTATTTCTAAAATGTATCCAAAATATGTGAAGAAGTCCTAAATTTCAATAATATAAAAAACCATTTTTAAAAAATAGTAAAAGACTTAAACTGATACTTTATACAAACAAAACAGATAGAAATGATCAATAGGCACATAAAAATGCATATCTTTTTATTAGGCATCAGGAGAATGCGAATTGAAATCACAATGAGATACCACTGTATACCCTAGAATGACTGAAATTAGTAAGACTGATCATAGCAAGTTTGGGGAGTATATGAAGGAGACGAAAATTTCATGAAAATTTCACACTGCAGGTGAGAGTATAAAGTGAGATTAATTCTTTTAGAAAACTGGTAGGTGTTTTTTTTTTTTGTTTTGTTTTTTTTGTTTTTTGTTTTTTTTTTAAGATTTATTCATTCAGGAGCCCCAGAAAGAGGCAGTGGCATAAGCAGAGGGAGAAACAGGCTCTGTGCAGGGAGCCCAACGTGGGACTCAATCTGAGGACCCCAGGATCATGACCTGAGCGAAGGGCAGACACTCAACCACTGGACTGCCCAGGTTCCCAGTGTTTTTTTTTTTTTTTAAATAAATTTGAGCATTCACCTATCTTAATATCTTAAAATTCCACTCATTGGTATTTACCCAAGAGAAAGAGAGACTCAAAACTTGTACACAAAATATAGATAGCCACTTAATTCATAAATAGCCAAAAACTGATAAAATAACCTAAATATTCATTCATCAACTAGAGAATGGATAAACATTCCATATCATATTATACAATAAAATATAACTTAGTAGTAAAAACGAATGAGTGCTGGCTTGCAAAACACATATAAACAATAAAAATAGAGCCAAAGAAAACAAATGTACATACTATGTAATTCCATTTATATGAAGTTCTAAAAACTAAAATACAGTGATAGAAATTAGAACAGTGATTGCTTCTGTATAGAAATAAAAGATTGAAGAAGGATTAGAGAGAAATTTTTGGAGCAATGAAAATGTTCTTTAACAAGGTTTGCATCATGTGAATGTATACTTTGGTTAAAACTCATCAAACTACATGTAAGAGCTTTATGTTAAGTGTAAATTATTTCTCAAAAATTATACTTTCATGCACACATACACATTTTCATTACTAAAATTCACACAGTATTGTGCTGTGTGAATTTTATTATTCATTACAGTATTACTGAATAATTGCAGTAATACTGTACAGTATTACTGAATTCATTACAGTATTAGTGCTTCAAGGGACTAATATCCATGTTTTTCAAAATTAACAACTGATGAACCTTTCTTAAAATGAAATCTTACTGATTAAACACAACATATAATAGTAACACTAAAGATGGAGCTGATGAAGGTAAAAAAATAAACCGCAATGAGGTATCACTACATAACTATGAGAGTGGCTAAAATTAAAAAAAAAATGCAAGAAACAAGTGATGGTAAGATGTGAAGAAAAAAGAACCCTCATGCATTGTTGGTGAGAATGCAAATTGATGCATATATATTCTATATGTATATAGTGGCTGAAATAGGTGAAGGAGATTAAGAGTATACTTATATTGATAAGTACTGAGTAATATATGGAATTGTTGAATCACTATATTGCACTCCTGAAACTAATATAACACTGTATTCTATCTACACTGGAATTTAAGTAAAATAGAAATAAAACCAAATTTTCAGAAGCACTTAAATATAGGGTAAATATTACTAGATCTAAGAGGAAAAATAGACAATAAAGTAATAGTAGGAAAGTTTAATACCCCACTTTTGTCAATGTCTACATACCATCTAGACAGAAAAGTCAATAAAGAAATGTCAAATATACATTAGATCACATAGACTTAACAGACTTTAACAGAATATCCTACCTATAAAGCAAAAGAATATACATTCTTCTGATTCACATATGAAATATTCTCCAGGATAGATCATATATTAAGCCACAAAATGATACATGTAAGAAGATTGAAATGATATTGAATATCTTTTTAAACCGCAATGGTATGAAACTGAAAATTCCAAGAAAACTGGAAAAATCATAAATATGTGAAGATTAAACCACATAGAGCTGCTAAATGATGAAAGAAAAGGAGAGAAATCCAAAAATACCTTGAAAGTAGTGAAAATAGGAGCATATGATACCAAAACCTATGGGATGCAGCAAAAGCACTTCTATAAGGGAAGTTCATAGTGATAAATGCCTATATAAAGAAAAACAAGATAGATTTATTTACTCAAATAAATAATAGAAATTTACACTTCAAGGAATTATAAAAAGAAGAACAAACAGAACCCCAAGTTACTAGAAATAAAGAAAATCAGAACAGAAATAAATGAAATAGGGACTAAAAAGATAATAGAAAAAAATAAATGAATGTGTTATTTTTGAAACATGAACAAAATAGACAAATTAGCCTGATTTATCAAGAAAAAGGTCTAATTTTAAAAATTAGAAATGAGAGGAGAAATTACAGTTTGATACTACAGAAATACAAAAGGGTGAGAGACTAAACAATAAACAATGGAATGTCAAAAAATCAGACAACCTAGAAGATGTGTATAAGTTCCTAATAACATACAACCTTCAAAACCTGAATCAGGAAGAAACAATATCTAAACAGACCATTTGTTAATAAGGAGATTAAATTGGTAATTAAAACCTTACCAATAAAGAAAAGTTCTGGACTAGATAGTTTCACTGGTGAATTCTATCAAACATTTAAAAATGAATTAATACTAATTATTTTAAATTCTCCTAAAAAATACATCCAAACTCATTTTACAAGGCCAGCACTACTCTGATATCAAGACCAGAAGAGGCTATTACAAGAAAATTATAAACTAAGATCCTTGGTGAACATGGATGCAAATAACCTCAGCAAAATATTAGTAAACCAAATTCAACAATACAGTCAAAGGATCATATATTAAGTGGGATTCATTCCAGGGATGCAAGGATGGTTCAATATTTACAAATCAACGTGATACAACACATTAATGAAATGAAAGTAAAAATAATATGTCCATCCTAATAGATGCAAATAAAGAATTTTCTGCAGAATTCAACATTGATTTAAGATTAAAACTCTCAACAAAGTGGATATAAAGGAAACATATCTCAACATGATAAAGTCTATATATGACAAATACACAATGGTGAAAGCTGGAATCTTCTCCAAGATCAGGAATGAGTCAAGGATGTCCACTCTCACCACTTATTTTCACCATAGTACTAGACGTTGTAGCTAGAGCAATAAGGCCAAACAAACAACAAAACAAAATAAAAGATACTCAAATCTGTAAGGAAGAAGTAAAACTCCCTATTTACAGATGATATATACAGAAAACTTTAAAGACTTAATCAAAATACTGAGGAAAGTAGGTAATAAATTCTATAAAGTTTCAAGTTATAAAAAATCAATAAATAAAAATCAGTTGCATTTCTATATGCTAATAGTGAACTCTCAGGAAAACTATTTAACAATTCTCATTTATAATAGGATCAAAAATAATAAAATACCTAGAAATAAATTAACCAAAGAGGTAAAAATCCTGTCCACTGAAAACTCTAAGACACTGATGGAAGCAATGGAAAGTCACACAAATAAATGGAAGATATTTTATTCTCATGGGCTGTAAGAATATGGCTCAAAGGTCTATACTATACAGAGTAATCTTCAGATTCAGTGTAATCTCAACCAAAATTCCAGTGGCATTTTATACATAAATAAAAAACCTTCAAGTTGTGTGGAACCACAAAAGTCCCAGATAGCCAAAGCAATCTTGAGAAAGAAGAAAAACAAGAAGGCATCATGATTCCTGATTTCAAACTATATTATGAGGCTATAATAATTACAGTTGTATGGTATTTATATAAAAGCAAATATACCAGTGGAGCAGAATAGAAATCCCCAAAATTACTCACATATATATGGTTAATTAATTTACAACAAAGGATCCAAGAATATACAATGGGGAAAGGAGAGTCTCCTCAATAAATGCTAGGAAAACTGAACAGCATACATACAAAAGAATGAAACTGGACCACTATCTTACACAATACACAAAATCAACTCAAAATGAATTAAAGACTTAAATGTAAGACTTGAAACCATAAGATTTCTAAAGGAAAATCCAGAGGGTAAGCTTCTTGACATTGGTTTTGGCAACGATTTTTAGATTTGATAACAAAAGGAAAATAGATTAGTACATCAAACTAAAAAAGCTCTGCAAAGCAAGGGAAATCTTCAACAAAATGTAAAGGCAACCTACAGAATACAGAAAATATTTGCAAATCCTATATCTGGTAAGAGATTAGCCTCCAAAATATATAAATAACTCGTGCAACTCAATGTCAAAATAATCCAATTAAAAAATGGGCAGGTGAAAAAAAAATGGGCAGGTGTGTTTGAGTGGCTCATATGGTTAAGTGACTGACTCTTGACTTTGGCTTAGGTCATGATCTTAGGGTCCTGGTACGGAGTATCATGTTGGGCTCTACACTCACAGCAGAGTCTACCTGAGGATTCTGTTTCCTCTGTTCCCTCTCTTTGTCTTTCTGTCTCTTTGTCTCTAATAAATCTTTAACAAAATAGGCAGTGAATCTGAATAGACATTTTTCTAAAGAAGACATAACAGATGGCCAATGTTCATGAAAAGGGGCTCATCACTAATCATCAGGGACATACAAATTACCTCACACCTATTAAAATGGTTATTCTGAAAAAAAAAAAAAAACAAGCAATAAATGTTGGCAAGGTTGTAGAGAAAGGGAAACTCTTGTGTACTGTCAAAGGGAATGTAAAATGTGGCAGCCACTATGAAAAACAGTATGGAAGGTCCACAAAAATTTTAAAATAGAAACTACCCTATGACCCAGCAATTCTACTTTTGAGTATTTACCTAAGGGAAATAAAAATACTTCTTTGAAAAGATGTCTGTACCCCATTTTCCTTGCAGAATTATTTATGATAGTTAAGACATGAAAATAACCTAGGTGTCCATTGATGGATGAATGGATAAAGAAAATGTATTATATGTTTACACATGCATATATACATATACACATGTATATGTATACACACACAGAGGAGTATCATTCAGCCATAAATAAAAAGGCAATCTTGTCATTTGCAACAATATGGATAGAACTTGAGGATATTATCCTAAGTGAAATAAGTCAGAGAAGGACAGATGCTGTATGATTTACTTATATGTGAAATCCACCCCCCTCCAAAAAAAGAAAAGAAAAATCCATAAATACAGAGTACCTATTTGTTGTTGCCAGAGGTGGAGGGTATGGGTTGGTGAAGTGAGTTACAATGGCCAAAAGGTAGAAACACAGTTATAAAATAAATATATCATGAAGATGTAATATATAGTATGGTCATTATAGTCAATAATATTGTACTGTATATTTGAAAGTTGCTAAAAGACTAAATCACAAGACACCCTAAGTAGAGAACCCAGCCACATGATGCTCAGACTTCTGACCTACAGAACTATGAGCTAATAAATGGGTATTTGGTACAAGCCACTAAGTTTGTAGTAGTTTGTTATTTGGCAAGAGAAAACTACTACAAAGAAAACTACTACTACTACAATCATATAATCATTCTGTTTTCTCACTAGTAGGATGAAAGTAATAATACTATTATGCATTTCTTTTGAGGATTAAATAAAATAATTAAAATAAAGCACTTAGTTGAGTGTTTAGTAAATGTTAGCTGCTACCTCATTGTATTGTTTTGAGGATTTGGGGAAGTAACACCCAGAAAGTTCTCAACATAATGTCTGGTACCTAGTAACCTCATAACAATGTTATCAATTTATCACTGTTAAAGATTAAAAAAAAAAACTTGACATGGACTGTACTTAGCCCTCTTTGTGTTCCCTATATTCTTTCCTTTGAAACACTTTACTTTTGACTGAGAGTTAATAGCCAGTATATCATGACCTCAAAGTGATCCTGGCTCATTCTCTAGCCACCAAATAATGGATTACAAACATCCAACACTTGGTTCTTTTCTTTCCAAGGAAAAGGTTACTTCTGAAACAAGATTGTACATTATGCATTTTGAACCCTGTACTCAGGGTTCATTCATTCCAAATAAAGACAACCAGAACCATATATTGAGATTTAAAAAATCTAAAATTTTAGTTTTATTATAGAGAAAGGGAGTGTAGCACTGTTTTATTTTAAACCCAAGTAATGTAACTTAAGAATTTTCCATGTCAACAGTATGCTTGATATCAATAGTCAAATCTCTCATGAAAAGATACACAGTGAAGTATGAATCAGAGAACGATTCTTATCTATTTATTTGTATTTAATTCAGGGAAATCAGGGCTTGGGTTGTTATTCCCAAGAATTCAAATATAACAGCTTACTTGAAGGGCAAACACGGCTAATTTGTGTTTCTGGAGTTAAAAAAAAAAAAACTATTACATTAAAACTCATGATTGAGTTCACACTATCTCTGTAATGCAAGCACACATTTCAATGTCACTGTCTGCCACCTAACAATAACAGAAAACATCTGTATAATGGCCTATAACATTACACGGTGCATTACAATTAGAAATGTGCTGAAGTGGTGGTTTGGGGGTTTATTTATGGTCCATGAAACAAAAGATTCTATGAGCATCTCATGAAAACTTAATAGTTCAAGGAAATAAAATAAATATTTGAGTGCAACAATTACATTTTAAATGATATTATCACTGGAGAAACTTAGAACAGACAAAAAGTTGAAATATTAGTGTTAAAAGAAACCCATTACTAGTTGGCTGGAAATCTTTATTGTTAGGAGAGGCAAAGAATGACAGAGAATTATGAAAAACACATCATGCTTTCTAGGTTAACATAATTTCTATAAATGAGTAAAATTTCTCTTAATTGCTCATAAAATCAAGTCTTTAAAAGTTATGGTGAGAGCAAACAGATCTTAAAACCTTGAGTTTTTTTTTAAAGAAAGAACAGGAAATGATTTTTTCCATGTTTCTTTAAAAACTGGTAAGTTTGAGCAGTAGCAATTTATGAACTGTTTCTAATTGGAGTCAGTTACCCCACAAAAAAATCTTCATGTGAGAGAGCAAATAAGTTCATGATCAACATGTACTTCATTTCCAGATTACAGGTAATTGTATATACATTTAAATTCATTTATTTTGCATGCAGAATCTCATACTCCTGAAAGATAATTTAATCATCTCTACCTAATGTGTGAGAAAATTATGGTCTAGTCATATACCCAGATTTCTCAAAATTTTGCCTGCTGAGGAAAAAATCTGCGTCACAGGAGACAAAAAACTTTCATTTAACTTCCCCCAAAATTAAAAAACGAAAGAAGGGCAATGGTAAATGACTTTAAGTGATGTGGTACTCATTTTTATTATAGAAAAATACAAATATTTTATTACACTTGAGAACTTTACCATGAACTTCTATATTATTATATTCATAGAAATCCATTCTATTTAATGCCCTGAAGATCAGATTTGGAACACTGTACTGTATTTCTTTATTTTTATTTCATTGAAAAATCAAAACTAAATGGTATATTTTTTGATGTTAAAAAACTGTTCCTTGTTAATGTATAACTTAAAATATATACTTATAAATAGTAATCGTATTGAAATTCAAATTTAATTGCTTTGTATTCATGATAGTTGTTCAAAACCTTTTTACCCAGGAGACTTACATGCTCCCTATTTTACTACTGACTGCTGGTTGGTTTTCAGAATGGGTTTAAGTTTCCTTCAAACTAATCTAAAAGACACAGGAATTTTGATAGTTCCTTGATTAAACATGCATCATTTGTAATGATTTTCCACATGATTATCCCAAATAGCCATGGAAGAACATAAAGCTGTCATTCAACAGACAATAGAAAGGGGTCAATGCCACAGTCGTATCTGCTGGCAAGGAGTACTGCAGTGTCCATTTGCCTTCAATGTGCAATTTTAGGCTAAGCAGACATCATGCTATTAGAGTTTTAATTTCAAGAGAATAGCAAGGCTAAAGAAGAGTATCTGGATTTGGATATCTAGAAAAAGGAGAGTTTTTTATTACTTAAAAATTTTAAAGGGACATTGTTTGACAAATAGATTTGAATAAGTCATATAGTTACAGGGAATAACAGGGAATAAGATATTTCTTATTCTTTTGGATCTGATATCGCATTAAAAAGTTAATATTTTATTTCACTGAGACTTCTGAATGGATTGCATGTGGAAGAACCAACTTTTTGACTTGGAGAAAGAAAGTGACAAAAAGATGGAAAAGATGGGGGAAAAGAAGAAAGAACAAAAGAGAGAGAGAAGGGAAGGAAAGGTAGGAAGGGACAGAGAAGAAATTGGAATCATTTAATTACTTCAAGAGTGCTTAAATTAGCCTATAGGAAACCTATGTTTTAAATATCTCATGATGCTATTAACCTAAAACTTAATGATTTTGTAATGACTTAATTCCTATACTTAAAATATTCAGTACTTATATTTTAAGTGTGAATTTCCTTTAGAGAATGCTGAAATCTCTCCCCAAAGTCAGCAAACTACTTCACCTTTTACATTGTAAGTATATAACTGAAAAAGAGGTGGATACACATCATTTAGGTGATAAAAAAGAATCTGACTTCACATAAATTTTGAAGCATTACGTAAATTAGATCACTCCACTTAAAATTCATTTCTTCTGCTTATATTCCTGATTTCTAGTAGCCTGCTATATGTTTTTTATATAACAAAATTTATGACTTACTCTATCTATGATTTATTGTCTATCTTTTCAGCTAGCCTACATATTCTCCTAGGTTTTTTATTTGTGCAATGATGAGTTTCACGTGGACAGACTGAATGCTGCATGGCTACCAGAATCAGATTACATTGAGTAGAGTTGTAATGACTGGGTATGCCATGCCATTTTAACATTATTCTTTATGAGATTTATTTCCCCTCAGGTATACTGTATATCACAAAGTCGTCTCCAAAATTTTGTTTATTGACAATGTAAATTCTATGTTCACAACTGTGCATCACTGCTAACATAATGCCTGCATGTAGTAGTTCTTCAATAAATACTTATTGAATAGGTAAATAAATGAAATACCAAAGTAAGACTGTCAAAAGGCAACACAAGAAAACACAGGATTGAAAGGGGGAGTCACATCACCATGATGGTAATGATGCGGGAACAAAAGGCCAGTTGAACGCAAAGCACAAGCTAATACCCTGTAACAACCCCATTCTTCCACCTACTCAGAGGTGGGATTATGTGTGACATTTCTTAAGGAACTCATGGCTGCTAATGATAATGTTTGTGAGACTAAAAACAACCATATCTTGACAACAGCCAGACTCCCAGGTACTAGAACTCTTCCTTAAAAGCAGAAATCCCTTTAGGGATTTAGATTATCTGTATCTCCCTCAAATTTACAAGTATCTAATCAGTCACTCCTCAAAGTTATAGTACAGGTCTTTCTCCCAATGGCTCCTGTCCCCATGGTATAGTAAAATCTTGCACCCAAGACACCAAGAATTCTTTCTTGACTATTAGGCTCAATGGTTCTATATCATATTTTGGTGGCTGATACATGAATTCAGCAAACTCATAGGATATATAAATCAATGTACTGAAACCTGTTGCATTTCTATACACCAATAATGAAACAGCAGAAAAAGAAATCTAAGAATCAATCTCATTCACAATTGCACCAAAAATCATAAGATACCTAGGAATAAACCTAACCAAAGAGGTAAAAGATCTATATGCTGAAAACTACAGAACACTTATGAAAGAAATTAAAGAGGACACAAAAAAATGGAAAAAACATTCCATGCTCATGGATTAAAAGAATAACAATGTTAAAATATCTATACTACCCAAAGCAATATACACAATTAAAGCAATTCCTATCAAAATATCACCAGTATTTTTCATAGAGCTAGAACAAACAATCCTAAAATTTGTATGGAACCACAAAAAATAATGAATAGTCAAAGTAATCCTGAAAAAGAAAAGCAAAGATAGAGCATCATGATTTCAGACTTCAAGCTATATTACAAAGTCATAGTCATCAAGACAGTACAATACTGTCATAAAAACAAACATAGAGCTTAATGGAACAGAACAGAAATGGACCCACAACTATATGGTCAACTAATCTTCAACAAAGCAAGAATGAATACCCAATAGATAAAAGACAGTCTATTCAACAAATGGTGTTGGGAAAACTGGACAGGAACACACAAAAGAATGAAACTACCGCTTTTGTATACCTACATAAAAATAAATTCAAAATGGATAAAAGACCTAAATGCAAGATAGGAAACCATTATAATCTTAGAGGAAAACATAGGCAGAAATTTCTTTAATCTTGGCCATAGAAACTTTACTAGACATGTCATCAGAGGCAAGGGAAACAAAAGCAAAAATGAACTATTGGGACTTCATCAAGATAAAAGCCTTCAGCACAGAAAAGGAAACAGTCAACAAAACCAACCAAAAAGCAGCCTAAAAAATGGGAGAAGATATTTGGAATTGACATATCTGATAAAGGGCTAGAATCCAAAATGTATAAAGAACTTATCAAACTCAACATTCAAAAACATATAATCCAGGTAAGAAATGGGCAAGAGACTTGAAGAGACTTTTTTTGAAAGAACACATCCAGATGGCTGATAGACACATGAAAAGATGCTCAACATAATTTATCATCAGGGAAATACAAATCAAAATCACAAAAACACCTGTCAGAATGACTAAAATTAACAATACAGGTAACAACAGATGTTGGTGAGGATGCAGAGAAAAGGGAACCCTCTTATATTGTTGGTGGGAATGCAAACTAGTATAGTATTCTGGAAAACAATAGAGAGGTTCCTCAAAAACTTAAAAATAGAACTACCCTAATGGCCCAGCAATTGCACTACTAGTTATTTGCCAAAAGTATATAAAAACACAGATTCAAAGGGGCACATGTACCGCAATGTTTATATTTATCATTATCATTGGCATCATCAACAATAGCCAAACTATGGAAAGAGTCCAAATACCCACTTGACTGGTGAATAGATAAAGATGATGTGGTATAGGGTTGCTCGAGTGGCTTACTAGGTTAAGGGGCTGGCTTTTTAATTTTGGCTCAGGTCATGATCTCAGTGTTGTGGGACTGAGCTCCCCATGGGGCTTCCTGCTCAGTGGGGAGTCAGGTTGAGATATTTCCCTCTCCTCTGCCCCTCCTCCTGCTACATTCTCTCTCTCTCTCTGATAAAATAAAAATAAAATAAAAATACATATACATATATATGCATATACATACACATATACATATACATACAATGGAATGTTACTCAGCCATCAAAAGGAATGAAATCTTGCCATTTGCCAACAATGTGGATGGAGCTAGAGTGTATTATGCTGAGTGAAATGTCAGTCAGCGAAAGACAAATACCATAGGATTTCACTCACATGTGGAGTTTAAGAAACAAAACAGATGAACATTTGGGAAGGAAAAAAGAGAGGAAAACAAACTGTAAAAGACTTTTGACTATGGAAAACAGACTAAAGGTTGATGGAAAGAGTAGGTGGGGTATGGGCTAAGTGGGTTTGTTAGTATTAAGCAGGGGACTTATAATAAACACTGGTTGCTATAGGCAAGTGATAAATCACCAAATTCTACTCCTGGAACCAAAATTACACTCTATGTTAACTAATTAGAACTTAAATAAAAATCTGAAACAAACAAAAAGCAATAATAATAAAACATATCTAGCTTAAAGTAAAAAAATAAATGTAGTAAAAATAACCATAAGTATAATAATCTGTTATTAGTTACACAATATTAGAATAACATAAATTCTAAAAGCAATAACCTAAAATATTATGGGAAGAAGTAAAAGTGTAAAGTTTATAAATTGTATTGAAGTTGTTATCAGCTTAACATAGAACATTGTAAGTAGGCCTCATGGCTCCAACTAGGAAAAATTGTATGATAATTATACAAAAGAACATGATAAAGAAGTCAAAAGATACCGATTATAAAAGACATCAAAATACACACAAAGAAAGACAGAATGATAAGAAACAAGAAACAAGGGCAGCCCCGGTGGCTCAGCTTTCCTTCAGAAAAGAAGTAAAATTTTCTCTATTCTGCAGATGACATGATTTTATATGTGCAAAATCCTAAAGACTCAACCAAAACATTGATTAGATTTAATTGTTAATTCAGTAAAGTTTCAGGATACAAAATCAACATACAAAAGTCAGTAGTATTTCTATACACTAACAATGAATTTTCTGAAAAAGTAATTGATCCCATTTATAACAGCATCAAAAACAATAAAATACTTGAAGCAAATTTAAGGAAGAGAACAATTTCTACCCTCATAATTATAAGACATTCATTCATGAAAGACATTGTAAAACATACAAATAAATGGAAAGTTACCCTGTATTCATAAATTGGAAGAATATTGTTAAAATGCCAATACTACCAAAAGTCATCTCTGTACCCAACGCAATCCTATCAAGATTCCAATGTCATTTTTTACAGAAGTAGAAAAAGTACTCCCTAAAGTTTTATGGAACCATAAAATACCCTAAGTTCCAAAGAAATCCTGAGAAAGAACAAAGCAGGAGGCATCATATTTCTATATTATATTCTAAAGTTAGGATCATCAAAACAGTAGGGTACTGGCATAAAAACAGACAAACTAACAGCAGAATTGAGAGCCCATAAATAAACCCAAGCATATTTAACTAACATCTGATCAGAGAGCCAAGGAGTCAATGGGAAAAAAACAACCATTTTAATAAATGATGCCAGGATAATTGTATAAAGGAATAAAACTGGACTCATATCTTACACCATTCACAAAAACTAATTCAAAATGAATTAAAGACCTAAATGTAAGACCTGAAACTATGAAACTTGTGGAAGAAAACATAGGAATAGAGATTCTACATATGGATATTGGTAATCATGTTTTGGATACAATATTCAAAACATAAGAAACATCAAATGAGATGAAAACAAACTAAAATAGGCACAGCAAAAAAAAAAAAAAAACTATCAACAAAGTGAAAAGACAATCTACAGAATGGAAAAATATTTGAAAATTAAATATCTGATAAGAGTTTAATATCCAAAATATATAAATAACTTATACAATTCAATAGCAAAAAGATAAAATGCAATTTAAAAATGGGCAAAGGACCTGAATCATTTCTTCAAAGAAGATGTATAAAAGGCCAACAGGTATACAAAAAGATACACAACGCCACTAATAATTGGGATAGTGGGATATTAAAATTTAAACCACAATTATATATCATCTTATGCCTGCTAAAATAGCAAATGCTGTTGTAAAAATAGGAAAAGGGAACCCTTGTGAACTGTTGGTGGGATTGTAGACTGGTAGAGTCAAAATGGAAAGCAAAATAGAGGTACTTTAGAAAGTTAAAAGTGAAACTACTGTATGATCTAGGAATTTCACTTCTGGGAATCAAAAACATTGAATCAAAGGTATCTGCAGTCCCTTATTGAAAGTTGCATTATTCATAATAGCTAAGACATGGAAACAATCTAAGGGTTCATCAAAAGATGAAGGGATAAAGAATCATTGTTTGTATATACAACTGAATGTTATTCAGCAACAAAAAAATGAGAAAATTTTACCATTTGTGATAACATGGATGGGCCTTGAAGGCATTCTGCTAAATGAAGTCAGATAAAGACAAGTATTTTATCTTCCCATGTATATGTGAAATCTTAAAAAAAACAAAAACAAAACCAAACTCATAGAAATAGAGATGAGGCTTTAAGTTACTAGGGACAGAGGGTGGGGAGGGAAATTGGAGGAAGGTTAAACTTCCAGTCACAAGATAAATGAGTACTAGTAACATAATGTACAACATGATGACTAAGCTAATTCTGCTATATGATATATAGGAAAGTTGTTAAGAATAAATTCTATGAGTTTTCATCACAGGGTGAAAGGATTTTCCTCCCTACTATTTCTATATGAGAAGATGTATTTTACCTGAATCTATTGTAGTAATCATTTCACAATATGTAAACAAAATCACCATACATTTGTCTTAAACTTATACAGTGATGCAGATAAATTATTTATCAGTAAAACTGGGGGAAAAAGAAAAGATAGAATTGATTAAATAAGTGAAAAATATAGGCAGGAAATTAAATAGTGCAAAGAAAGACAATTTCTTGCAAGAGTGGTTTAGAAAGCTTTCAAGGGAGAGGTAAAAAATTTTCAAGAATAGCATTTTTTAAAAGATTTTATTTATTTTTTCATGACACACGCACACACACACACACACGCACAGAGAGAGGCAGAGACACAGGCAGAGGGAGAAGCAGGCTCCATTTCATGCAGGGAGCCTGGTGTGGGACTCGATCCCGGGTCTCCAGGATCACACCCAGGGCTGAAAGTGGTGCTAAACTGCTGGGTCACCAGGGCTGCCCAAGAATAGAATTTTATACAAAACTTCATGTGCCCTTTTTGTGATTATTTTTTGCCCTATCTCAGAATACACTGTATTAATATTTACTTAGAAGTTTCATGTAATTGATTAAAATTTTTACTTAATTAACATATATAAAAATCAGTTTTAGGACTAGAGGACTGGTATCAATTTTTTTAATAGACAGAAGAATAAAATACACATATATCGTAAATAAAATACATCTATTAAGTTCTAGTTAGACCCTCTTTATTTCAAAGGTTCCAAGCTTGTGGTAGACTAGCAAGTATTGGATAGCTGTTAAAAGGTCCATACTACCTAAGAAATCTATAGATTTAATGCAATCCCTATCAAAATGCCAACAGCATTTTTTACAGAATTTGAAGAAACATTTCTAAAATTTGATTGGAACCACAGAAGACCCTGAATAGCCAAACCAATCAAGAAAGAAAACAAAGCTCGAGGTATCACAATTCCAGGTTTCAAGATTGAATGATTGCAAAATTCTATTCCTGAAATCAATACTACACTATATGTTAACCAACCAGAATTTAAATAAAAGCTAAAAATAAGTTATAGTAATCAAAATAGTATGGTACTGGTATAAAAACAGATACATAGATCAGTGGGACAGAACAGAGTCCAGGAAGAAACCTACATCGATGTGGTTGATTAATCCATGACAAGTGGAGGCAAGAATAAACAATGGGGAGATAATCTCTTCAGTAAATGGTGCTGTGAAAACTGAACAGCTACATGTGAAAGAATGAAATTGGACCATTTTCTTACACCACACACAAATGGATTAAAGACCTAATCATGAGCCCTGAAACCATAAAAATCCAAGAACAGAACATAGGCAGTAAATTCTCTAACATCAGTCATCGCAACATTTTTCTAGATATGTCTCCTAAGACGAGGGAAACAAAAGCAAAAGTAAACAATTGGGAATACATCACAATTACAAAGCTTTTGCACAGTGAAGGAAATCATCAACAAAACGACAAGGCCACCTACTGAATGAAAGGAGATATTTGCTAATGATATATCCAACAGGGGATTAATATCCAAAATATATAAAGAACTTGTACAACTTAATACCAAAAAAAATCTAATTAAAAATGGGCAGTCAGCATGAATAGACATTTTTCCAAAGAAGATAGACAGATGGCCAAAAAACACATGAAAAGTTGCATATAATTATTTATCAGCAGGGAAATAAGTTCAGTAAGATATGACCTTACATTTGTCAGAATGTCTAGAACCAAAAAGAAGAAATAACAAGGCTTGGCGTGGATGTGGAGATAATAAAACCCTTGTACACTGTTGGTAGGAATATAAATGGATACAATCATTGCAGAAAACAGTACAGAGGATTTTCCAAAAAATTAAAAATAGAAATATCACACAATCCACAAATTCCATTACTGAGTATTTACTCAAAGAAAAGAAAAACACTAATTAGAAAAGATATATGCACCCATATGTTTATTGTAGCATTATTTACAATAGCCAAGATATGGAAGGAATCAAAATGTCTATCAATAGATGAATGAATAAGAAAAATATGATGTATGTATATGTGTGCATATTTATATTTATCTATACACATATATTGAGTATGCACATATATGCATACTCAATAGAATATTTGAAGCTATAAAAAGAGGATGAAATCTTCCCATGTGTGACAACGTGGATGGACATAGAGAGGGTTTTATGCTAAGTGAAATAAGTCAGTCAGAGAAAATCAAATACCATATCATTTCACTTGTATGTGAATTCACAGCTCCTTGCCCCAAAGGCCCCAGTGCCATCTTAAATATATGACCTCCAAGATTATCTGGATCATTTCTATTTTAGAGAGTAGAAGACAATGAGTGAAAACCAAGGGTCAGAGCTTTTCTCATTTAAAACAGAGATTACTAACATTCTTTACATTCACTTACCATTGATAGAACTTGATCACTTGACCAGAGTTAATAGAAGGAGGTTGGAAAAAGTAGTCCCTAGCTGGGCAATTGTGTCTCAGTTGTAACTCAGTTACTACGTTAAGAGGAAATAATTGATTTTGGTGTATAGCTAGCAAGATACATAACAGATTTAAGTTTTTGAATATATGAGGAAATTCCACGCATCATTTCAAAAATACTTAAATTATTTCTATAATACCTTAGATATTCTTTTAGGTGATGTTAATTGGGGTTTAATCTGACAAGTATACACAATCATGTAATTTGTACCATGATTGTTATCGTGAATATTTCCATTACCTAAAAAGATCCAATGTATCACTTTGCAGGCAATCCCCTTCCTTGACTTCTAACCACTGAAAACCAATCATATACTTACTATCACAACAGTTTAGCATTTTAAAAGAATTTTATATAAATGGAATTTGTTTGGTATATTATTTTCTTATATTTGGCTTCTTAAATTTAGAAAGATGCTTTTGAGATTCATCCATATTATTACAGGTTTCACCAGTTTGTTTCTTTTTATGGCTGGGTAAGATTTTTTAGTATGTATGTACTACAGTTATCATTCCCAATATTTATTATTATTGTGATAAGAACATTTAGTATTAAATCTAGACCTTAACATATTTTTAAGAGAAAATAGTATTGTTATAGTATTTATAGCAGATTTACAGACCTTATTCAACTTGCATAACTAAAACCTTATAGCCATTGAAGAACAATTCCCTATTTCTTTTACCCCAATGCCCTTGGCAACTACCATTCTCTTCTGTTTCTATGACTTGACTATTTTAGATTCCTCATATAAGTGGAAACATGTCATATTTGTCCTTTTGTGACAGGCTTATTTAACTTGGCATACTGTTTTCAAGCTTTATCCATGTTTCTGCAAATGGCAGAAGTGTTAAAAGATTTTGAGATGATAAACAAAGCTGCTAAGAAAATCTGAGTATGTCTTTTTGTAAGGTATGTTTTTATTTTTCTTGGATAAATATTTACGATGGTGATTGCTTGGTCACATGGCAGATGTGTGTTTACTTTTTTAGAAACTTCCAAACTGTTTTAAAAGTTGCTCTTGTGTTTTTCAATCCCATTATCAATATCTGAGAATTTTAGTGACTCCATACCCTTGTGAAGACTTAGTTTTGCCTACCTTTTTAATTTTAGCCATTACACTGTGTGTAATGATATCACATGATGCTTTTGACTTGAATTTCCTTAAGTACTAATGATTTTAAGGATCTTTCCACACCCTTATTTGCGATTTGTATACATTTTTTTTTATGAGAACAGTCTCATGCTTTCATTTAAGTTTTAGAAGTTAAATTTTTAAGTGTAAAAAAGCAGAAGGAATATCTAGTATTAAAAATATTAAAATCTTTTTGAAATTCAATATTAAAAACAAAATCTCATATAAATATACAAATTCCGGCTACATTTTTGACGTAGAATAAAATAGAAAATAAAGAGATAAAAGATTATTGAATTAGGAGCAAAGAAAATTTTTTAGCCATAAAAAATAAGATAAACCATTAGCTACACTTACCAAGAAGAAAAGAAACAGGACCCAAATAGAATCAGAAATAAAAAAGGAGACACTACAACTAATTCCACAGAAATACAAAGGATCATAAGACCAAAATGAACAATAAAATGCCAGCAAATTGGATAACCTAGAAGAAATAGATAAATTCCTAGAAATATTCAACCTATAAAGACTGAATCATGAAGAAACAGAAAATCTGAAGAGACCAATTACTAGTAAGGAGATTAAAACAGTAATTAGGAACTTCTTAACAAAGAATAGTCCTGAAATACATGGTTTCACTGGGTGAATTATACCAAACATTTAAAAAAGAATTAATACTAATCCTTCTCAACTCTTCCAATAAGACAGAATGGAAGAGGAAGGAACAGACCTAAACTCATTTTATAAGTCCAGCATTACCGAGATATTAAAAACAGACAAGGACACTACAAGAAAAGAAGGTTTATAGGTTAAAATCCCTGATGAACATAGATGTAAATATCCCTAACAAAGGATCATAGAACATAATCAAGAGGGATTTATTCCTGGAATGCAAGGATGGTTCAACATCTGCAAAATCAATGTGATACACCACATTAATAAAATGAAAAATTAAAATCATAGACCATCTCAATAGACATAGAAAAAGCATGTGACAAAATTCAACATTCATTCAAGATAAAAACACTGAACAAGTTAGGCACAGAAGGAATATAATAAAGATTACATATGGCAAGCCCACAGCTAACAACATACTCAAAGATGAAAAATTGAAACATTTTTTTCTCTGAAGTCAGGAGTAAGACAAGGATATTCACTCTTATCACTTTTGTTCAACATGGTATTGAAAGCCTTAGCCAGAGCAGTTGGGTAAGAAAAACAAATAAAGCATCCAAATTAGAAAGGAAGATATAAAAATGTCCCTATTTGTTGATGGCATATAATATAGGAGAAAACCTTAAAGACTCCATCAAAAAACTATTAGAATAGGTGAATTCAGTAAAGTTGCAGGATACAAAAAACAATATACAAAATCAGTTGTGTTTCTATACATTAATAGCAAAGTATCAGAAATATAATTCCAATTAAAACTGCATTAAAAGAATAAAATATCTGGAGTTATTTTAACCAAGATGGTGAACTTAAACTCTGAAAACTATAAAACAATGATGAAAGAAATTGAAGAAAACAGATAAATGGAAATATGTTCCATGTTTATAGATTACAAAAGTTAATGTTATGAAAATGTCTTTTCTACCCAAAGCGAACTACAAATTCAATATAATTCCTATCAAAATTTCAATGGCATTTTTAACAGAAATAGACATTTAAAAAAGTAATTTGTATGGAACTGAAAAAAGACTCTGGATGGTCAAAGCAATCTGGAGAAAGCATCAAGCTATGGCCATTACATTTCCTGATTACAAACAAAATTATGAAGCGATAGCAATCAAAACAGTATGGTATTAGCATAAAAATAGACATACAGGTCAATGAAATAGAGTTCAGAAATAAACCCATGTCATTTAATTTATTACAAAGAAGCCAAGAATGCAAAATGGGTAAAGGATAGTTTCTTTAATAAATGAAACTAGGAAAATTCTACATCTATGTACAAAAAAAAAAAAAAAGAAACTTAATCACTGTCTTATACCATATGCAAATATCAACTCAAAATGGATTAAAGAAAACAAACCAAAATTAATTAAAGGCTGGAAAAAGATCTGACACCATAAAACCAGAAGAACATAGTAAGTATCCTCCTTGATATCAGTAGTAGTGTTTATTTATTTATTTATTTATTTATTTATTTATTTATATTTGACATCAAAACAAAAGGCAATAAAAGGAAAAAAAATCAGAAAGTGAGACTACATCAAACTAAAATTTTTTGCATGGCAAAGGAAGCCATCAACAAAATGTTGATATAAAGGCAACCTACAGAAGAGGAGAAAATATTTGCAAATCATATATCTAAGGAGTTAATATTCAATATATATAAAAAGCTCATAGAACTCAATAGTAAAAGAACAAAACACTATAATTTTTAAAAATGGTCAAATCAAAACTACACTGAGCTATTACCTCACACCTAATAGAATGACCATCATCAAAAAAAAGAAAAGAGATAAGAAGTGTTGGTAAAATGTGGAGAAAGGAAATTCTTGTGGACCACTGATGTGAATATAAATTGATGCAGTCAGTGTAGGAAACAATACAAAATTTCCTCTAATTTTTTTTTTTTTTTAAAGAACTACCATAGTACCCAGCAATTTTACTTCTGGATATATATTCAAAGGAAATGAAACCCGTATCTTGAAGAGATATCTGCACTTCTGTGCTTCTTGCAGAATTCACAATAGTCAAGATATGGAAACAACCTAAGGGCCTATCAACAAATGGAAAGATAAAGATGTGCTTTGTATATAGAACAGAATATTATTCAGCCATGAGAAAGGAAGGATTCCTGCCATTTGCAACAACTTGGATGGACCTTGAGGACATTATGCTAAGTGAAATAACCCAGAAAGGGGGCAGGGCAAGATGGTGAAGGAACAGGGGTCCTCAACTCACCTGGCCCCAACAACTTATGTAGATAACTTTCAAGTCATCCTGAATACCTATGAATTCCACCAAGATTTAAAGAGAGAACAGCCGGAATGCTACTGAGAGAAGTGTTTTCGCTTGTAGCAAGGCACTCTGCACTGAGCAAAATGACTAGAAGGAAGAACTCACTACAAAACAAAGAATCAGAAACAGTACTCTATCCCACAGAGTTACAGAATATGATTGCAATTTGATGTCAGAAAGCCAATTCAGGAGCACAGTTATAAAGCTCCTGGTGGC
Organism: Canis lupus baileyi; assembly: GCF_048164855.1. Classification (NCBI taxonomy): domain Eukaryota; kingdom Metazoa; phylum Chordata; class Mammalia; order Carnivora; family Canidae; genus Canis; species Canis lupus. Next base: position 10,440,908 of record NC_132859.1, read on the forward strand.
TCTGGAAAAAAGCATAAAGGATTCAAGAGACTTCATGGCTGCAGAATTTGTATCTAATCAGGCTGAAATTAAAAAACAATTAAATGAGATGCAATCCAAACTGGAGGTCCTAACAATGAGGGTTTTTGAGGTGGAAGAAAGAGTGAGTGACATAGAAGACGAGTTGATGGAAAGGTAGGAAGCTGAGGAAAAAAGAGAAAAACAAACTGTCATGAGGAAAGGTTAAGGGAAATAAATTATAGCCTCAGAAGGAAAAGTCTACGTATAATTGGGGTTCCAGAGAGCACCGAGAGAGCCAGAGGGCCAGAAAGCATATTTGAACAAATCATAGCTGAGAACTTCCCTAATTTGGGGAGGGAAACAGGCATTCATCCAGGAGATAGAGAGGTCCCCCCGCCCCAAAATCAATAAAAACCATTCAACACCTCGACATTTAATAGTGAAACTTGCAAATTCCAAAGATAAAGAGAGAATCCTTAAAGCAGTGAGAGACAAGAGATCCCTAACTTATATGGGGGGAAAAATTAGATTAACAGCAGACCTCTCCACAGAGACCTGGCAGGCCAGAAAGGGCTGGCAGGATATATTCAGGGTCCTAGATGAGAAGAACTTGCAGCCAAGAATACTCTATCCAGCAAGGCTCCCATTCAGAATAGAAGGAGAGATAAAGAGCTTCCAAGATAGGAATAAACTGAAAGAATATGTGACCACCTAACCAGCTTTGCAAGACATATTAAGGGGGACTCTGTAAAAGGAAAAGCCCACAGAATCCACAAAAACAGAGACTGAAATAGGTATTATGATGACATTAAATTCATATCTTTCAATAGTTATGATGAACGTGAATAGGCTAAATGATCCCATTAAAAGATGCAGGATTTCAGACTGGATAAAAAAGCAAGACCCATCTATATTCTGTCTACAAGAGACTCATTTTTTTTTTTTTTACAAGAGACTCATTTTAGACCTAAGGACACCTCCAACCTAAAAATGAAAGGATGAAGAACCATTTACCATTCAAATGGTCCTCAAAAGAAAGCAGGGGTAGCAATCCTCATATTAGATAAATTAAAATTTACCCCAAAGACTGTAGTAAGAGATGAAGAGGGACACTATATCATACTTAAAGGGTCTATCCAACAAGAAGACCTAACAATCGTGAATATTTATGCCCCTAATGTGGGAGCTGCCAAGTATATCAATCAATTAATAACCAAAGTTAGACATACTTAGATAATAATACACTGATAGTAGGAGACTTCAACATGGCATTTCATGCAAATGAGATTTTATAAGCACAACATCACCAAAGAAATAAGAGGTTTATTTTATTTTAAAGATTTTATTTCTTTATTTGTGAGACACACACACACACACACACACAGACAGAGACATAGGCAGAGGGAGAAGCAGGCTCCATTCAGGGAGCCTGATGTGGGACTCGATCCCGGGTCTCCAGGATTAGGCCCTGGGCTGAAGGCAGCGCTAAACCACTGAGTCACAAGGGCTGCCTGAAACAAAGGTTTAAATGATACACTGGATCAGGTGGATTTCATATATATATATATATATATATATATATATATATATATATACACACACACACACACACACATATATGAAATGTATATATATACACATATACACATATATGTATATGTATGCATATATATGTGTGTGTGTGTGTATATATATATATATATATATATATATATATACAGAACTTTGCATCAAAACACCACTGAATACACATTCTTCTCAAGCGCACCTCCCAAGACACAAAAGTCCAGGGCCAGATGGCTTCTCAGGGGAATTCTATCAAATGTTTGAAAAACAATACCTATTCTACTAAAGCTATTCCGAAGGATAAAAAGGGATGGAATACTTCCAAACCCGTTTTATGAGGCCAGCATCACCTTAATTCCAAACCATACAAAGACCCCACCAAAAAGAAGTATTATAGACAAATATCCCTGATGGACACAGATGCAAAAATTCTCAACAAGATACTAGCCAATAGGATCCAATAGTACATTAAGAAGATTATTCACCATGACCAAGTGGGATTTATCCCCGGGATCAAGGCTGGTTCAAAATTGTAAAGCAATCAATGTGATTCATCATATCAATAAGAGAAAAAACAAGAACCATATGATCCTCTCAATAGATGCAGAGAAAGCATTTGACAAAATAGCATCCATTCCTGATCAAAACTCTTCAGAGTATAGGGATACAGGGAACATTCCTCAGCATCTTAAAAGCCATCTACAAAAAGCCCACAGCAAATATCATTCTCAGTGGGGAAAAACTAGCACCTTTTACCTAAGATCAGGAACACAACAGAGATGTCCATTCTTACTACTGCTATTCAATGTAGTACTAGAAGTCCTAGCCTCAGTAATCAGACTACAAAAAGAAATAAAAGACATTCAAATTGGCCAAGAAGAAGTCAAACTCTTCCTCTTCTCAGATGACATGTATGATACTGTACATAGAAAACCCAAAAGGCTCCACCCCAAGATTGCTAGAACTCATACAGCAATTTGGCAGTGTGACAGGATACAAAATCAATGCCCAGAAATCAGTGGCATTTCTATACACTAACAATGAGACTGAAGAAAGAGAAATTAAGGAGTCAATCCCATTTATAATCACACCCAAAAGCATAAGATACCTAGGAATAAGCCTAACCAAAGAGATAAAGTATCTATACCCTAAAAATTACGAACACTTCTGAAAGAAATTGAGGAAGACACAAAGAGATGGAAAAAGATTCCATGCTCATGGATTGGATGAATTAATATTGTGAAAATGTCTATGCTACTCAGGGCAATTTACACACTCAATGCAATCCCTATCAAAATACCATGGACTCTCTTCAAAGAGTTGGAACAAATCATCTTAAGATTTCTGCGGAATCAGAAAAGACCCTGAATAATCAGGGGAATATTGAAAAAGAAAACCAGAGCTGGGGGCATCACATTGCCGGATTTCAGGTTGTACTACAAAGCTTTGGTCATCAAGACAGTGTGTTACTGGCACAAAAACAGACACATAGATCAATGGAACAGATAGAGAACCCAGAAGTGAGCACTCAACTCTATGGTCAACTAATATTAGACAAAGCGGGAAAGACTATCCACTGGAAAAAAGACGGTCTCTTCAATAAATGGTGCTGGGAAAATTGGACAGCCATGTGCAGAAGAATGAAACTAGACCATTGTCTTGCATCATACAAAAAAGATAAACTCAAAATGGATGAAAGATCTAAATGTGGGACAAGATTCCATCAAAATCCTAGAGGAGAACACAGGCAACACCCTTTTTGAACTTGGCTACAGCAATTCTTGCAAGATACATCTATGAAGTCAAAGGAAACAAAAGCAAAAATGAACTATTGGGACTTCATCAAGATAAAAAGCTTCTGCCTAGCAAAAGAAGCAGTCAACAAAACTAAAAGACAACCTACAGAATGGGAGAAGATATTTGCAAATGACCTATCAGATAAAGGGCTACTATCCAACATCTATGAAGAACTTATTAAACTCAACAGCAAAGAAACAAACAATCCAATCATGAAATGGGCAAAAGACATGAACAGAAATCTCACAGAGGAAGACATAGACATGGCCAACAAGCACATGAGAAAATGCTCCGCATCACTTGCCATCAGGGAAATACAAATCAAAACCACAATGGGATACCACCTCACACCAGTGAGAATGGTGAAAATTAACAAGATGGGAAACAACAAATGTTGGAGAGGATGTGGAGAAAGGGGAACCCTCTTGCACTGTTGGTGGGAATGTGAACTGGTGCAGCCACTCTGGAAAACTGTGTGGAGGTTTCTCAAAGAGTTAAAAATAGATCTGCCCTACGACCCAGAAATTGGGCTGCTGGGGATTTACCCCAAAGATACAGATGCAGTGAAAAGTCAAGATACCTGCACCCCAATGTTTATAGCAGCAATGTCCACAATAGCCAAACTATGGAAGGAGCCTCAGTGTCCATCTATATATACAATGGAATATTACTCAGCCATTAGAAATGATGAATACCCACCATTTACTTCAATGTGGATGGAACTGGAGGGTATAATGCTGAGTGAAGTAAGTCAACTGGAGAAGGACAAACATTATATGGTTTCACTCATATGGGGAATATAAAAAAGAATGAAAGGGTTTATAGGGGAAAGGAGAGAAATGAGTGGGAAATATCAGAGAGGGTGACAAAACATGAGAGACTCCTAACTCTGGGAAATGAACAAGTGGTAGTGGAAGGGGAGGTGGGTAGGGGGATGGAGTGACTGGGTGGCAGGCACTAAGGGGGGCACTTGATGGGATGAGCACTGGGTGTTATGTTATATGTTGGCAAATCAAACTCCAATAAAAAATATACAAAAAAGAAATAACCCAGACAGAGAATGACAAATACTGTGCTGTATCACTTCTATATGGAATCTAAAGGAAAAAAATAAAAACACCTAAAACTCTTAGAGACAGAAAGGAGAAAAGTGGTTTTTAGGGCCTAGGGATTAGGGGAAATTGGGAGAGTTTAGCCAAAAGGTACACATTTTCAGCTATTGTAAATGAGTTCTGAGAATCTAATGTAGAAATGCCTGGGTGGCTCAGTGGTTGAGCATCTGCCTTTGGCTCAGGTCAAGACCTTGGGGTTCTGAGATCGAGTCCTGCATCAGGCTCCCTACAGGGAGCCTGTTTATTCCTCTGTCTGTTTCTCTGCCTCTCTCTGTGTCTCTCATGAATGAAAAAATAAAATCTTTTTTAAAATCATCATACTCTCCATTTAGAGAGTTCTTCAATTTGGGTTTGTCTGATGTTTCACTATGGTTTGATTCAGGTTATATATTTTTGGCAGAAAAGATCATGAAAGCAATGCTCTGTCTTTTCTAGTGTATCATGTCAGGAGGTTTCTAGCATCGGTCTATCCTTCTATTGGTGATATTAACTTTGATTACTTGACTATTTTTGTGAGATTCACCCACTGTAAAGTTATATTTCCTTTTTGAGTAATAAGTAATTCAAAGAAGAATACTTTGCAAAAATAAGTATCTCACCACATTTTTCTAACTAAATTTAGCCATCATATATTTGTGGTTATTGAATAATTTCTAGGATAGCTTTAAAAATAGTCGTTGATTTTCTAGCTTCATTATTCTTTTCCTTTTACATATTTGTTTACTAATTTTATTAGTAGGAGCTCATATAAATTCTTATTTTTATCTCATGAATGTTCTGCTATTCCTATTCATTTTTATAAAACCTATCCCAAATTTGATTGGTGAGAAGCCATTTCAAGCTGATTTCAGAGTGCTTTTGATATATCCTCATTATTTTATTCCTTTATAAAGCAATTCCTTGCTTTACATTACAACAAGATGTTCCAGACTCATCTTTTCCTTTCTCTCTCATAGTCCTTGACTCAGTAATTTCTCTAAGGAGCCCCAGCTTCTTTTAGTTGGGTATGATATGAGGAAACCAGTATCTGAAAGTTAGGTTTGCTCATTGCTATAGGGGTAGCTTTGCTTCTAGGCTCTTTCAGTCAGAAGAGCTACAAAATATAAATATACATATATCTGTATCTTCCTATTCCTAGCTATAATTTCATTTCTATAGATCTAAATTTTTAAAAGATTTTTTTTACCAATTCATTTGAGAGAGAGAGAGAGACAGAGACAGAGAGAGAACACATGAGTGGAGAGGAGAATCAGAGAGAGAAGCAGATTTCCCACTGAGCAGGGACCCAGACTCAGGGTTTGATCCCAGCTGGGATCATGACCAGAGCTGAAGGCAGATGCTTAACCCACTGAGCCACTTAGCACCCCTCTTTATCTCTATATTAAAAACTATGCATTCATACTACTACCTCAAATTTTAATTGATTACACAGAGTTTATTCTGTTTTTCTTCCTTTCATATTTCTAACCCCTTTCACCAACAAAAGACGTATGGCTTTCATCATTCTCAATATATTTACTCATATGCTCCGTCCTAAAAGCCACAGGTAGTAATTTTAGTATTGCTAACCCATACTACTACTTCTTTTAAACTTAACCTCACAGTGATCTTTAATTAAAGAATCACAAAAATTAGACATGCAGCACAATTTCCTCACGGTACTAAGAATGTAGAAAATATGCTCATCCACATTTCTTTTTTATTGCTAAAGATGTCTCTGAAAAGGTGGCATTTGATATAAGAAAAGGATATATCTCTTTTTTTATCTGTGTTCAAGTCTATTTCATTTTATTAGGCAAGGAGAGTTAATACATGAGTATCACTAAAAATATTAGTGACTTCTAAAGGTCATCTATAGGAAAAAACAAAATAGTATTCAATGTTTACGATTCATCGGCTACAAGCACAGTGCACACTCCTCAGCCATTACTGTATATCCTGAATGTTAGCATATAATATGTGCCTTTCTCTATTGTTTCAAATTTTTTAAAACCTAACTTATATTAAAGCTTTATTATGTTGAAAGGCAGAGGAGGAAGGGAGCTTTAGTATTATTCAAACCTGAGAGTTATGGATTTCAGTATCTATTAATCTCTAGGAAAACAGTCTTCTTTTACATGCAGATAACAGTTAAGAATTCAATAATATACAAAACATGACAATGGTCACAGCCAAGGACTCCATCTATTGAGATACAATAGGGGCCCTGGCATACCCTATACACAAAATGCAAACAAGCTGTGACCCTTTACTGGAAGCTACTTCTTTATTTTGTCTTTGCTATCTTTCATGATGACCGGGCTAAATAATTCACAGTAGCAAGTGTACATTTCCCCCAAGCATAATTTTTCCTTCAATCTACCTCCAACTTGCTTTCATCTTCCCAATAAGTTCTACTAGTTGCTATGGAATTGAAATCAAAACAGACAAAAGAATTGCCTGTACAATGTGCCAACCCCTCTCATATGGAGCCATTTAACAGGCAGAGCAGTTTCATTGAAAGAGAAGACTTGTATTTGGACAGGAAGCATTTAGACAGCTTTTAGGTAAAAATTTCATTTGAGTTCATACAGATAAAGACTTTTATGACAATTGACTGGGACTTAGGCTGTAGATTGCATAGGATTTGATGAGTTGGGAGAGACAAAGGAGGGCATTATAGGTGGAGGGACTAGTGAGTAATGACATAGAAGAAAAAATCCAATTGAATTTCTGAATCTGTATTTCTCCCAGGCAGTGCAAACCCAATATGTCCCCATGTGGATCTACTCTCCCCAACCTGTTTCTCCCCTAGTTCCTTGTATACCAAGCAAGCATCTACCACACTGTGTATATTGGGAAACTAGGAGTTATTTATCTTAATCAAAATGATTTTATTCCTGCTCCCTTCCCATCTCACATATTGCATTAACCAGACATTCAGGTTAATTTATCTGAAGGAATCCTCACACATTTTTCTTGACATGAATCTATACATACACCCACGTTTTCTCTCCAGCCTCATCTCTCACCATCAGCCTTTCTATTCTGTCTGTACAGAACTATTTAGAGTTCCCAGCTGTTTCAAACATACTCTCCATTTTGGGCCTTTACATCTGGTTTTCTTTGGCATTCAAGATTCAGCTCAAGCATTATCAACTGTGAGAAGCGTGCCTTTCACCACTATCTCAGATTTATCACAGTTCTCAGTATATTCTGGGTGACTTTTATGATTACTTCCAAGACTTCCCAGCTTTACTATGAATATTTTCAGGTCTTATTTGTCTTAGCATTCCTTGGGTAAGTTGCATAGGCCCGGCATTGACTAAAGGCAAGAGGAAGAAGAAAAGAATGAATGGATGTTGAAGGAGAATGAATACTTGAGGCTGTTGGGAGTCCAGGATTTGTGTTGTCATAACATCCAGGCAAGTTATGAGTGGGAGTTGCATGTGACAGGTTCTGTTGTGTCTTAGGATATTATGGTTTAGATCATCAGGAAGTTTTCATGGAGGAAAAGGGACTTGATCAAAGCAGGGATTAGAAAGATAGTCTATGGTAATAGAAATGCTAGGAAGAAAGGGGACTAGTGTAAGGTAATTGGATGAGAGGCCAATTCAATAAGTATGAGAAAATGAAGGCCTGAGAGGTGTTAGTGGTGGTAGATACATCTTGGTTCTGGTCCAAGATGGTGACACAGGAAGCCCCTGAACTTACTTCTTACATGGAACACACCAAATTACACCTATTTATAGAACAACTCCTCCTGAAGAAGGGCTGTTTGAACAGCTTCTGAACAATCAAAGACAGAACAGCAAGCTTGATGGAGACATGGTAACAAGGGGGATCCCCCACCCCCGACACCGTGAACATAGTGGGGAGGGAAACCACTGAACAGATTCCTCTATCTTTGGGCACTGAAATTAAAAAAAAAAAACCCACACAGTTTAAAAGAGGAACTAGCATATAAAAGAGGCAATACTAGAACTCTGCTAAGCAGTGAGGAGCTGTGGGAGAGCTCTCTCAATCAGAGGGGCTAGAGAACAATATGGTTTATGTCCTCATCAATCTTGAAAGCCTAGACCAGAGCAGAGTCTGGATACCATAAGTGGGTCTGATTATCACAATGAGCTTGCTACCTAAGCAAGCTCAGATTCTGTAAGCACACGTGAGCCCTGGTCATCTGAGGCAGAGAAAGAAAAGTTGGCATTTAAAAAAAGCTAAGGAGCTGCAGGAGTACTCCTTTTCCCTCCAGCTTATAAGCTCAGTCAGGAACAAATGAGTTTATGACATCAGTGGGCCCAGGGTCCATCAGCCCATAACACTCCTTTTTTTCTTTCCTTTCTTCTTGTTTTGTTTTGTTGGGTTTTGGGATTCTTTGTTTTATTATTATTTTTATTATTAATCTTCTTTCTGTAAAAATCGATGGTTTACAAGAGTAACTAGCATATTTCCAGCCATGCAGCATTCAACAAGCACACATTATCTGCATAGGGGATACTATGCACAAGATCATTCCTTCAAATTCAGGAGAAGTAAACATTCTTCCTAATTCATTACAAACAAACACAGAAAAAAAAAAAAAAGTAAAATGGTGAGACAGAGATATGCTCCAAAAAAGAGAATAAAAAAAACTTTGGAGAAAGAGCTAAATGAAATACAGATAAGCAATATACTTGATAAAGAATTTAAAGTAATGATTGTAAAGATGCTTACTGGGCTAGAGAAAAGAATGGAAAAATTCAGTGAGACCTTCAATAAGGAAATAGAAAATATTAAAAAGAAATAATCAGGGTTGAATAATATAATAACTAAAATCAAACACACACTCCAGAGAATCAATAGTAGATTAGAGGAGAATGAAGAATGTATTTATTAGTGATCTGGAAGACAGGGTAATGGAAAGCATAGAAGCTAAACAGCAAAAAGAGAAAATAATTTTAAAAAGAGGATAGATTAAGAGATCTCTTGGACAACATCAAGCAAGCAAACATTCACACTACATGGGTTCCAGAGGAAGAGAGAAGGGTGTAGAAATTGTATTTGAAGAAATAATCATTGAAAATCTCTCTAATCTAGAGAAAAAATAGACATCCAAATCCAAGAACAGAGAGTTCCAAACAAGATGAACCCGAAGAGGTTCACTCATGACATATACTAATTAAAACATCAAAGTTTAAAGATAAGGGGAGAATTTTAAAAGCAGGAAGAGAGAAATAAAAAGTAACCTACAGGGAAAAATCTATCAGGCTATCAGCTAATTTTTCAACAGAAACTTTGCAGGTCATAAGAGGGTGGCAAGATATATTCAAATTGCTAAAAGAAAAAAAAAAGAAAAACCTATAATTAAAAATCCTCTATCCAGCAAGGTTATCATTGAAATTTGGAGGAGAGATTAAGAGTTTTCTAGACAAACAAGATATAAAGGAGTTTATCACCACTAAACCATCCTTACAAGAAATGTTAAACAGCCTTCTTTAAGTGGAAAAGAAATGGCCACAAATAATTACACATAAAAATTATGAAAAAAAGATATAAAATATGACAACATATACATAAAACATGCAGTAGGGAGTAAAAAGAAGAAAGGGAAAAAAGAAAAATAAGTGTTTTTTCTTTCTTTTTAAAGAATGTGTTTGAACTTAAGTAATCAAATTAATATAGACTGCTCTTTATTTAGGATGCTGTATATAAACCTCATAGGAACCACAAACACAAAACCTATGGTAGATACACAAAGAGGAATAAAGCTGAACACAACACTATTGAAACTCATCAGTCACAAAAAAAGAGATTAAGAAGAAAGGAAGAATTACAAAATAATCAGAAAACAAACAGGAAAATGGCAATAAGCACTCAATGATTAATAACTACTGCAATTGTAAATGCCCTAAATATTTCAAAGACATGGGGTGGCAGAATGGATTAAAAAAATAACATCTAGAGGCTCATGGGTGGCTCAGTCAGTTAAAGTCTCTGACTCTTGATTTCTATTCAGGTCATGATCTCCTAATCTCATGATCACATGATCTCAGTATCCTGAGATGAAACCCTGAGTCAGGCTCTATGTTGGGTGTGGACCCTGGTATGGAGACTGAAATTCTCTCTCCTTTTCTCCCTTCCCTGTTAATGCTCTTTCTCCCTCTTCCTCTTCTCTGCTCATGCTCTCTCCGCCCCCCCTCAAAAAAAAAAAGGTACTCATCTATAGTCTACCTACAAGAGACTCACCTTAAACATAAAGACACATGCAGACTGGAAGTAAAGGGCTAGAAAAACATTCACTATGCAAACGGAAGCACACACACACACACACACACACACACACACAAGGCAAGGTAACAATACTCACATCAGACAAAATAGACTTTAAACGGACTGTAACAAGAGACCAAAAAAGGCATTACATAATGATAAAGGAATCAATCCAAGAGGATACAACAATCGTAAATATCTACAAGCCCAACACTGGAATGAATAAATACATAAAGCAAATATTAATGGATACAAAAAGAAATTAATGGTAATGTGCTAAGAGTAGGATATACATTCAGTAGATAGATTATTCAGACAGATTAATAAGGAAACAATGTCTTTGAATGATACATTGGACAAGATGGATGGATATAACAAATCTACACAGAATGTTGCATCCAAAACCAACAGAATATACATTTTTCAGGTGTTCATGGAATATTGTCCAGAATAGGTAACATATTAGATGGAAAAACAAGCCTCAATAAATTTAAGATTGAAATCATATCATGAATCTTTTCTGATCACAATGGTATGAATCTAGAAATAAATCAGAAGAAAAAACTGAAAAAAACACAAACATGTGGAAACTAAACAGCATTCTAAACGACTACTGTCTCAACAAAGAAATCAAAGAAATTCTTAAAAATGGAGACAAATGAAAATGAAGACACAAAGTTTCAAAATCTTTGGGACACAATGAAAGCAGTTCTAAGAGGGAAGTATATAGCAATGTAGGCCTACTTCAGGAACAAGAAAAAGCTAAAAAAAAAAAAAAAAATCTAACCTAACACCTATAGAAAGTAGAAAAAAGTAGAAGAAACAAAACCCAAGATTATTAGAACAAAGGAAAAAATAAAGATCAGAACAGAAATAAATGTCATAGAAAATAAAAAAGAGAAAAATCAGTGAAACCAAGAGGAGTGGTTATTTGAAAAGATAAAAAAAAAAAAAATGACAAACCCTTAACCAGAATCATCAAGGAAAAAAAAGACAAAGATTCCACATAAATAAAATCAGAGGAAAGAAGTAGCAACTAACACCACAGAAATACAAAGAATTATAAGAGAATACTAGGAAAAATTATATGTCAACAAACTGGACAACTTAGAAGAAATGGATAAATTTCTAGAAACACCTAATTTTCCAAAACTAAACCAGGAAGAAACAGAAAATCTAAACAGATCAATTAAGAGTAATGGAATTGAACCAGGGATCAAAAAGCTACCAAAAATAAAAGTCCAGAATCAGATGAATTCACAGGGGAATTCTACAAGATATTTTAACAAGAGTTAATATCCATTCTCCTCAAACTATTCCAAAAATAGTAGCAGAAGGAAAGCTTCTGGATACATTCCAGGTGGCTAGCATTCCCCCAATATCAAATCCAAAGACATCGCAAAAAAAGAAAACTACAAGACAATATTCCTCATGAACACAGATGCAAAAATCCACAACAAAATATTAGCAAACCACGTACAAAAATACATTAAAAAGATCAGTCAGCACGATCAGGTGGGATGTATTGTGGGGATTCAAGGATGATTCAATATTGACAAGTCAATCAAAATTGTATGCCATATCAACAAAATGAAGGAAAAAAAATCATATGATCTTTGGGGCTGCTGAGTGGCTTGGTCTGTGCAATGGCTGTCTTGATTTCAGCTAAGGTGATGATCTCAAGGTACTGGGATTGAGCCCCACATTGGACCCTGCACTCAGCCTACTTGACGATTCTCTCTCCCTCTCCCTTTATCCCCTTCCTAGTCAAGCATACACTCTCTCTCTCCCTCTCTCTCTCTAAAATTAATAAAAAAGTAAATCTTTAAAAAATTAATATGATCATCTTGATAGATGGAGAAAAAGCTTTTGGTAACATTCAACATCAATTCGTGACAAAACAAACAAACAAACTTCCAATAAAGTGGAGTTAGATAGCAAATACCTTATAACATAATAAAGGCAAAAATTTAGCTATGGAAAATTCATAGCTAACTTCACACTTAATGTTGAAAAACAGCTTTCCCTTTAAGGGCAGGAACAAGACAAGATATCCACTCATACCACTTTCATTCAACATAGTACTGGAAGTTCTAGCCACAGCAATCAGATAAGAAAGTTAATGAAACATCTATATTGGTAATGAAAAGTTAAACTGTCATTATTTGCAGATGACATGATATTATACATAGGAAATCCTAAAATTTCCACCAAAAAACTACCAGAAGTAATAAATGAATTCAGTAAAATGGCAGGATACAATATACTACCTAGAAATTGGTAGTGTTTCTATACATTAATGATAAAGTAGCAAAAAGAGAAATTTAAAAATTTATAATTTTTAAAAAGATTGTATTTATTTATTCATGAGAGACACAGAGAGAGATAGAGACATAGGCAGAGGGAGAAGCAGGTTCCCTGTGGGAAGCCTGATGTGGGACTTGATCCCAGGACTCTGGGACCATAACCTGAGCCAAAGGCAGATGTTCAACCACTAAGCCACCCAGATGCCTCTAAAAATTTCTAATTTTTAATTAGATTAAATTATAGATTAAATTAATAATTACATCAAAAAGAATATCTAGTAATAAACGTAACCAAAGAGATGAAAGACCTGTACTCCAGAATCTATAAAACACTGATAAAAGAAATTGAAGACAACACAAGCAAATGAAAAGATATTTCATGCTCATGGGTTGGAGGAATAAAATATCCATATAGCCAAAGAAGCCTATAGATTTAGTGCAACTGAAATAGAACAAATAATACCAAAATTTGTGTGGAACCACAGAAGACTCCAAATAGCCAAAACAATATTGAAAAAGAACAAAACCAGAGATAACACAATATCATATTTCAGGATACATTACGAAGCTGTAGTAATCAAAACAATATAGTACTGGCACAAAAGTAGACACATAGATAATAGAACAGAATACGTCCAGAAAGAAACCCTTATATGGTCAATTAATATATGAGGAATGAAGTAAGAATCTACAATGGGGAAAAGACATTCTCTTCAATAAATGGTGCTGGGAAAACTGAAGAGCTACATGTGAAAGAATGAAACTGGACCACTTTCTTATGCCACACACAAAAGTAAATGGATTAGAGACCTAAATGTGAGACCTGAAATCATAAATATCCTAGAAAAGAACACAGGCAGTAAATTCTCTGGCATAAGCCACAGTAACATTTTTCTAGACATGTCTCACAAGGCAAGGGAAACAAAAGCAAAAATAAACTATTGGGACTACATCAAAATAGTAAGTTTCTACCCAGCAAAGGAAACCATCAACAAAATGATAAGACAACTGACTGAATGGGAGGAGATATATGCAAATGATATATCCAATAAGGGTTAATATCCAAAATATATAAATAACTTATTCAAAACAATGCCCAAAAGAGGAACCTATAAACAAACAAACAAACAAAAAAACAATTCAAACATAAACAAAGGATTTGAATAGACATTTTCCCACAGAAGACATATAAATGACCAACAGACACATGAAAAGATGCTCAATACCACTCATCATGCTCAATACCACTTTTCCCTAATGAAAATTAAGATCATAATGAGATACCACTTTACACATGTTAGAATGGTTAAAATTAAAGGCACAAAAAACAACAAGTGTTGGCAAGGATGTGGAGAAAAAGGAATTCTTATGCACTATCGGTGGGAATGTAAATTGGCACAGCCATTGTGGAAAACAGTATGGAAGCTTCTCAAAAAATTAAAAATAGAAATACTATATGACCCAATAATTCTACTATTATGTATTTACGCAAAGAAAGCAAAAACACTAATTCAAAAAGATATATGTACCTCTAGATTACTGCAGTATTATTTACAATAGCCAAGATATGGAAGGAACTTCAGTATCCATTCATAGATGAATGGATAAAGAAAAAGTGATGTATATATACAATGGATTATTACAAAGCCATAGAAAAAGATGAGATCATGCCATTTGAGAATATGGATAGAGCAGGAGGGTATTATGCTAAGTAACATAAGTCAGTTAGAGAAAGACAAATACCATATGACTCCATTCATAAGTGGAATCTCAACAGAAAAAAACACCCAAAACAAAAAAAAAAAAACCCTAGAAATGAATATACAAACAAAAAGTAGAGTCAGATCTATAAATACTGAGAACAATTGATGGTTGCCAGAAGGGAGGTAGGTGGGTAGTTAGACAAAATGGGTGAAGAGAAGAAGGAGACACAATCTTCCAGTTATAGAATGATTAAGTCCTAGGAATAAATTCACAACATAAAGAATATAATCCGTGATAATGTAAGAGGAATTTAAGTAGTGTGGAAGTTACACTAGTGAACATAGCATAATGTATAAACTTGTCAAATCACTAAGTTGTACACCTGAAACTAATGTAACATTGTGTGCTAACTATACACAGCAACAAAAAGAAAAAAAAAAAGAAGTTTGGGTACATCTATAAGGCAAATAAAGAGAAATTCTTTAGCATTTATTAAAATTTAAAAAGCAAATAATAATCTGAAAAATGTTTTCTTTCTATATGCTAGCCAAAACTTTTTTTTCATAAATCTTAAATGCAGTCATACAAATTAATTAAGAGAACATCTTGTATAAATAAACCAAATAGATGAGCAAAGAACACATGGAAAAGAGATAGTAAACACAGAAAAAAAATTCAACCTCATTGGTAATCCAAATAATAAAAAATTGATAGTTCTTTGGTTATAATCCTAAATAGTGGCCAAGTAACAAAGCAGAACTGGGGTTAAACTCTCAGTTGCTCAGTGACATTTCCCATCACATTCATGTCTCAGCGAAGTCCAACAACAGGGGACAGTGATCCAGGTTTAAAAGTTAGCCAGTCAAACCTGTAACACATGAAAGTCACGAATTTCCTAACCCTCTCATTTTTGAAATTATAACAGTTCCTTAACTTCACATTCCTCAAAACCATATACATAAGACAGTTCTAACACACTGTGGATTTATAAGTAGAACTCTCCCATACATAAGCAAGCAATAAAGACAGCTTCTTTTTATTTTAGATAAATGGTCTTTTTCTTCAGTGGGTGAAAAGTCTCTCTAAAGCTTTTTAGGTGGGAGGGTAAATTGTCAGTTTTTCTGTAAAGATATTTAGTAATTTTTTTGTGATAGCTGGGCATCATATAAAATTACAGGGCCTACCAAAAGGCAAAAATAGAATTTGATGAGACAGGGCAAGCATCAGAATCAGGCATGGCAGGGATGCTGGAATTATCAGATTAAAAATGTAAAGTAACTATGATTAATATGGTAAGGGCCCTAATGAATAAAGTATGTAAAATGCAAAACAGATGAGCAATGTAAGCAAAGAGATGAAAATATCCTAAGAAACAAACAAACAAAATGCTAGAGATCAAAAACACTGTGAGAGAAGTGAAGAATGCCTTTGATGGGCTTATTAATAGACTAAACACAGCTGAGGAAAGAATCTCTGAGCTAGAAGATCAATAGAATCCTTGGAAAAAGAAAAAGAAAAAAGAAAAAAGAAAAGACCAAAAAAAAAAAAAAAAGAAAGAAAGAAAGAAAAAAGAAAGAACAAAGAAAAGAAAATCCCAGACTGTGGGACAACTACAAAAGGTGTAACATGTGTGCAGTGGGAATACTAGAAGGATAAGAAAGAGAGGAAGGGATAGATAAAATATTTGAAATGATAATGACTGAGAATTTCCCCCAATTAACGTCAGACATCAGCCCTCAGGCCTACAAATAAAGAGAACACCCTGTAAGATGAATGCTCCAAAAACCAACACCTAGATGTATCATTTTCAAATTAAAGATAAAGAAAAAGTCCTAAAATAAGAGAGGGGAAAAAATAATGCAAGAATGGGGTGAATTAAACTATATACAGCATTGAGGAAAAAAAACTAGATTTTGTATTTTGCAAAACTATCTTTCAAAAGTGAAGGAGAAATAAAGACTTTCTCAGACAAACAAAAATTGAGGGGATGTGTCAATAGACCTGCATTGCAAGATATGTTAACAGAAGTTTTTTAAAGAGAATGAAATTTGTATGAGTCAGATACTCTGCTCTACATTTAAAAAGATGAGCATTGAAGGATAAGCATAGGTAAAATGAAAAAATTTGTTTTTGTTACTCTTCATGTAACAGATAACAGTTTGTTCAAAATAACAGCAATAATATATTTGATGATGTATGTTCATTAATCATATATGTATATATATATATGCTCTGTATGGTTAGATCTAAATAAAATGAGTAACAGCATAATAATAGAAGTGGAAGGAAAGAGAATCACTTTTGTAAAGTATTTATACGGTCTGTGAAGTGGCATAGCATTGTTTAAAAATTGGATTAGTTGAAAATGTATATTGCAAACTCTAGGGCAGACACTAAAAAAGTTAAAACAACAGTAACAAAGAAATGTACATGATATGCTAAGAAAAGAGAAAGTAGAATGAAATAAAACACACATGGCCATCCCTCTGTACACGTGCACTTGCACCCATGGTGTCTCTCAGTGTGTTCAAATTTCCTATTCTTCTTAGGACACAAGTTGAATTGGATTAGGACCACCCTAACAGCTTTGTGTTCAATTAATCACCTCATTAAAAGTCCTATTCCCTAGTATAGTCACATCCTGAGGTGCTGGGGAGTAGAGCTTCAACCTATGAAATTGAGGGGGACATATTTCAGCCCATAGCACTGGCTAATACCTATATACCCTTCAGATTTCTCCTCTGCTGTTAATTTTTTGGAAAAGTGTCATTGATTTTCCGAGTCTGACTTATGACAGCTTCTGCTCACTCTCATAACACTTAGGACTTCCCCTTCATATCACATGCTACTTCCCACCATATGTTAAACAATATGAGTGTAAAATCCATGTATCTTCGGCCACTACATGGTTTCTTCAGAACGTTGTACAGGGTATGTCACAGAAAAATTATTGAATTGATGCAAGAATAAACACATACAGCCCCCTTGTTTTCATTCCTTGCCTTTTTTTCCAGCATTATCATTTGTCAGAGCCCTACTATAAAATGAAGAGGAACTTAGCTTGCAGTTCCCCAATTAAATTGCATCCTTTACTAATTCTGTGCCTATGCCTTCTGCCCGAAATTCCCTCTGAATATCTTCTTAGTTTTCATACCCTAGCTACTCCGTCAAGGCTGAATTTTTTTGAGAAGCTTGAGTATCTATAATATGTACTGGTCCATCTTCTGGATTGATGGTTCCTGTGCTTATCTCCATTACAGCATTTATTGCCTCCATTAGACTGCTCCTTTGGGAAAGGGGGTGTCTTTATTTTTTATTTTTTGCATATTTATATTTCATAAGCTTAACAGAGTAGTTAGAAAAGTAGGAACTCAATACAGATTTGAACAAATGTAAGACGCAGGTGACTGTAGTGACACTCCTGTTGAGGCTGATGAGAAGAAAACACTTTAGTTACTCCTTTAGATCCAGAAATGTTGAGTGGGAAATAAATCTAGTATGCTATAGGAAAAGCAGGAAATCCAGTGTACCTGAAATAAAAGTGAGGAGAAGATTGGTAAGGAATGAATGAGGTCAGATCATGCAGTGTTTAGGAAATTACTAAGGCTTTGACTTTCGTCCTGAGTGAAATGGTAGGAATGGAGAGAATTTTGACAGTAGATTGGCAATAGGATACAGGAGTGGGGCAGCAGGTATGGGTGTGTGGGGGGGTAAGTGGCAAAAGTGGAAGAGAGAAAGCCAGTTAGGAGACTCTGATAATAATTCAAGTAATAAATTATGTACTGGGAGGTCATGGTAAAGATGGTAAGAAATGGTTGGAGTCTGTATACATTTTCACAGTAGAGCTAACCTGACTGTTGACCGGTAGGATGTAAGGATGTGAATGAATGATATGACTGACATTGGAGTGTGTGTCTGTAAATACATATGTTACCCCTGTCAGTATTTATTAACTTACTTTGTAGATAGCCCAACTTTAAAATGGATGCTTTAAGAAACTTGATGAGCCTGGAGTCAGAGATATATCTTGGGACTGATGGTGGGATGTTGAATAAGATAAAATTAGAGTCTTTAGAAAAGATTGAAAGAGAAATTTTATTTGATACATTGTAGATGTATGTGTACAAATAGGGCCTAATTACAGTTGAGGGGAACAATGGAAGAAAAGATGATGGAAATTATTTAGGAAAATATTATTTTAAAGAATCCTACACAACATCAAAACTTTATAACATAAAGGAATAGTGATTTGAAAGAAGCAATGAAAAAATTCTATTTAAAAAATGAAATAAAACTTATCTAAGTAATTAAAGAAAAATAAGAGAAATTGTGTCATTATTTGCACAAAGTATAAAAAACATTAACTTGCAACTATTGAAAAAGTACTCTCTACTTATGAAAGAAATACTATGTGATTCAAGAATTTATTTTAAAATACATATGTATAAACTTCATCAGGGAAAATCTTCCATAGAAAACTGATTAAGGGCAACCCAGGTGGCTCAGCAGTTTAGCGCCGCCTCTGGCCCAGGGCATGATCCTGAAGACCCAGGATCCAGTCCCACAACGGGCTCCCTGCATGGAGCCTGCTTCTCCCTCTGCCTGTGTCTCTGCCTCTCTCTCTCTCTGGGTCTTTCACAAATAAATAATTAAAATCTTAAAAAAAAAGAAAGAAAACTGATTAAGTAGTAAATATATACAAATTGATGTATGGTGAAGTACAAATTTAATAAAAAATATTCTGACATTTTATTTACGTAACAAAAATAGTAATATATTTGGAAGAATTTTAATATTTCCTGCCCAATTTCTGTTGAAATTTCTTTTATTCTATCCTAGTTCTTCTGACAAATTTGTTTATATAAAACAATTACTTTTGTTCACTTCCACAATAGAGATTTGTGTTTGTTTTTAAAACCATCTTTTACATCATGAAATGTGATGGAGGTAAGGATATTTTTACTCATCGATTTTCTCTTTGGTCTATCTCTTATTTTCAGATGACATCTTATTTTTTTTCCTATTTTGTACCTTTATTCCTTGAATTTTGGGTTCCTTATAATTTTTTACTTTTTTGACATCTTATTCAATAAAATAATAAATATGGCCAGAAGATAAAGAAGAAAAATAGTTCTTATTTTGAGTAGAAGTGTCAAATGTTAAGAATAATTGTGCTGCCAAAAGAAACAACATAGCATATTTCATGACCTCAAAATGTTATAGAGAATTACATACTTTTTTTCTCTTTAGAGATAAAACAGTAGAACCTTTCTCTTTCTCCTTTTTCCTTTATATTTTAAACAATCACAGCATTTGGGATTGAAACACAATAGCACATTTGTACTTAGCAGGTGTTTACATAATTATGTTATACAGATATTCCTTACAAGTAATGTTTTTCCATATAGTGCATTTAATATGGGCAGGGATATTCTTTTTCAATGCACTTTGGTATAAGACTGTAATTTGATCCAAAGGTTATAGTGATATAAAAAATGACAGAGAACATTTTGTTTAGTTCTTTATTGTCATTAGAATTACAAGATGGAATTACAGGTTTCTGTGTACTGTTTTTAAGCATTCATCAATTTAAATTTTAATAAATATTGGTTTCAAGCTAGTTTAATCTGATGGAAAAAGAGCATTATTTCTCATTTACTAGTCAATTTCCACAAATCTCTTATTCACCTTCCCAACATTTTCTACCATTCTTATTCTTCCCATGATCCAGTTTAATTTATTGGTACAGAATTCAGCTGTAACCCACCAACTATAATTTTAAATGAAAATATTTTACTTTATTGTGAAAAAGAATAGTAGAAATAACCATGATCATTCTGTAACTTTTTTAGAGAACAGTAAAATGATTTGTATAGAACACTAAAAGCATTTGCTCAGCTCAGACCAGTATACATTTATTGAACAACTTCTAAGTATTGCAAAAGTTATAGAAATGGGTGAGACATTTCTTATCCCTAAGATTGCAGTATAATTGAAGAGGATTTTGCATAATTATAATGAAAGGTAGAAAATGATTTTAAGAGAGGTAAAAGTTTTACAAAACTACCAGACCATGGGCAGCCCTGGTGGCTCAGCGGTTTAGCGCCACCTACAGCCCAGGGCGTGATCCTGGAGACCCAGAATCGAGTCCCAGGTCCGGCTCCCTGCATGGAGCCTGCTTCTCCCTCTGCCTGTGTCTCTGCCTCTCTGTCTCTCTCTCTCTCTCTCTCCTTTCTGTGTATTCTCATGAATAAATAAATAAAATCTTTTTTAAAAAAACTACCAGGCCACCTGAAGTACATGTGGAATAGCTGAGAACATACACAACTAAAGATTCATTTTGGTTGTTTTCTCCAAGTTAATACCTTGCTGGCATTAGAAAGATAAGGAAGTCTGGAAAAGAAAAATCAACTTGGGAGCTGCAAGTGAGTAAAGTAATGCACCACTTCCCTGAGAAGAAATGAGTATGTGAGTAGGAATAGAAATACAAGAAAGGGTAAAGAATCTACCTAAGGGTTCCCCTTACGGAAGACCTTAATTTGGGGCACCTTGGTGGCTCAGTTGGTTTAGTGTCTGTCTCTTGATCTTGCTCAGGTATCCATTGATCTCACAATAGTGAGTTCAAGCCCTCATTGGGCTCTGTGGTGGGTGTGGAGCCCACTTAAAAAACAAAAGACCTCCGTTTCCAAATATTAGAGATGAGAAAGTGGGTTTGATATAAATGAAATCCTCTGGGGATTCATCAAAATAGGGAATAATAGGAGCTTTTTACAGGAAGGCTGTATTTGTCTTTGAAGAATAAGTTGTAGATGAAGGCATTAATGTGTAATTGAATTTTCACTCAAATACAAGGTAAGCATATGGTGTTGTGAGGAATAAGCTTGGAATCATTTGTTTTGATTTTTTCATTTATTTGGGAGGGGGCAGAGGGGAGAGGGGGAGGGAGAAAGAGAGGGAGAGGGAGAGGGAGGGAGGGAGGGGGAGAGAGAGAGAGAGAGAGAGAGAGAGAGAGAGAGAGAGAGAGAGAATCTTAAGCAGTCTCTATGCCCAGTGCAGAGCCCCATGGAGGGCTTGATCTTTAGACCCTGAGATCATGACCTGAGTGGAAATCAAGAGTTGGACGCTTAACTGACTGAGCCACCCAGGTGCTTCAAGCCTAGAGTTTCAAGTTGTAATAAAACAATGGAGAATTTTAAAAGTCAGAAAATAAAATTTTCATTGCATTTTGTATCTTAATAATATTCCATTTTAATAAGGATAATTACAAGTTTTTTACAATTGGTTTTGGATGTTTTGGTTGCAGTGGTTAGGATTGATTAGAAAAGAGTATATAATAGAAATAAGAGACCAATAATGAGACTCTTCTAATGATACAGTGAGAGAGACAGTAAGGTCTTTCGTGATGGTCATGAAGATGGCAGTGGGGAGGAGTAGCTGGCAAGCTGGCAACACTGATTCTGATATTATGGAAGGACAGGGGAAAAAATAATTTACTGCATTTTAGCTTTGATTCTTGGGAGAATGTAGGTATCATGAGCAAAAGTAGAAAAACAATTAATAGAAGCTGGAAGAAATGAGGATGGTAGAGAAAGATGATAACTATGTCTTGTGGGAAGCATTATAAGGTCCAGGCAGGTCTAGGGATGAAGATATCCATCAGTTAGAACTACAGAACAGTAGTACCAAACAGGAGAGCAGTGAGTATGGCCTAAAAGTTACTGGCCCATAATTAATTGTCAGAGCTAATGGTTTTCAAACCTGCTTGAGAGCCTTTAACATATATTGACACTGATCTCATCCCACACCAATTAAATCTGAGTTACTTGGGAGCGCAAAAGGGAGTTAGGAATCAATGTTTTCTGTTGTTTGTTTTTCCTAAGCATATATTGTAATGTTTATTATCTTTTTTTTTCCCTAGTTGACTTGTTTGGATGGGGGGATAAGAATTCTAATCCATGGAAAAGTTAGAAGAATGCATGATGGAAAAATATAATCTTTTACTTTAATTTGTTATTAACATATTATTATACTAGCTCCATCTCTCTTTCTTCCTACACACCCCCTGACACACATACACACTTCCCTTTTTCCAAATCATCCAAGAGTGCTGAATGCATCATGACACTTTATCTCTAAATACTTCAGTATACACGTATCTTCCAAGAATAATGACATTCTCTTTTATAGCCATGATACCATCACCCCTAAGAAAAATTAACTTGTCAATAACATCTTTCAATGTGTAGACCACCCTCATATATCCCTGAAAATTCCTGAGAAATGTCCTTTATGAGATAGTGAATCATTATTTGTCTAGGGAAATCCCTCTTTTTGCCTGTTGTCCTGGTGCAATTGTTAATAGCATCTTTATTCTTTTCAAAGATGTACTATATTGGATAATATATTTAAAAATATATATTTTTTCCTATATAAGACCCACTTAAGTTTATTTAAAAATGGAATTCCTTTAGGGCTTTAGTTTGTCCCACTCTAGAAGATTCTCTCTCCCTTTCTGTTCTTCATTACACCGAATCCTCTGTAGAATCCAGGATAGTTGTCTTGCAAAATGTCTTACATTCTGAGGAGTCTGACTCTCCTTGTGTCACATCAGGGAGACAGGTCAGAGCGTTGTAGCATTAATGAGTCATTAGTACTATAAAGAAGCTCTCCATGTTATCCTAATATGTACATTATTGTGAGTCATGGCAAAAGAATAACAGATAAGGGGTAAAAAAAATAGAATTTTGGAAAATGTATAATTTATAGGATACTCAGATGGAAATAGATTCACTAAGGAAGAATTTTTCAAAGGATTTTCTTACCCAAATTTTGCCCAATACGAACATCATCATCATCTGGGCCTACTCAATCTATCTACATGTAACCCACATTTCTCTAGGCCTTGTAAACCTATGAATAAAGATGAATAAAACTAGTAAAAGTGCAAATTTTATTGGCTGTTGACCTCACCTTTAAAAAACTGCACTCTAACACTCTGCAATATACTTAACCTTTCCATATCTTTCTGGGAATTCTTACTGCTTCTGCTTTAAGTTGCTGCTTTCCTAGGCACCAACATCTCTGGCTATGAAAGGCTGTTGTCTTGCCGGTGTTGGTGACCATTCTTACTGTTCCACTAATGCTTTTCCACTAGTGCTCTTATGCTCGTGGTGTCCAAGTTTGAGGGCACTCATTGACTCATTCTAATAGCTCTCTCCCATTTGTGTTATATTTTTAAGATAGGATTCAAGCCTAAGAACTTTGTGGTCCTAGTGTTTTATAGAATTAGAAGAAACTGCTCTTTCAGATCTAATTTCTTCCCTCTGTCTATGTCTCTCAAGAGATTAACCAGAGAGATAAACTCTAAAGCCAGAGCCAACCCCATCCCTGCCCTGCTCCCTCTACTCTGACGATTACAACTTTCTTACTGGTAAAACCAACATACCTGTTCTGCTGGAGTTCTCCTGATGGAACAACTAGATCCACATCTTTGGCCTCCCACATTTAGTGCACATTGGATGGGCTGAACAGTTTTTACGTCAGGGCTTTTATTATTGACTCTAAGTATTACTAATACAATTGTGTAAAGAACAGTGAAGTCATAGCATATGCAGATTTAACTTTTTCTACTTCAACTATTGTCTTCATTATTCCATTTAATGTGCATATGCCCCAATGTGGAGAGGAGAACACAGAAACCCGATTTTTTGTTGTTGTTTAGGTCTCTATTTTCCTATGAACCCTTATGATACAAGTGTCTCTCCAAGCTGAGATGCCTAGTTAGCTAAAGGCCCTTTGTTGTGCTTTTTGGGCAACTTAAGCATTTTTTTTTCAACTTAAGGAATTTTTTAAGATAAATATTTACTATACCGGGTTTTAACCTTATATGTTGATCTCAGAATTTAATTGTGTCTAGAGAAGTGATTTGCTTTGGCCTTGTGCCTGTTTACTGTCAGATACATTCCTTGCCCTTATCCTGCTCTGCTGAATCACAAATAGGCTGATCTCTGCTGGTTTCATTCCCCCCATCTCATGGACTAGGTCTTTTCCATTGGGGTTTGGCTTTAGGGAGGCTCTGTCAAGGATTTTAAGAGATGTGGAAAGCAGATATTACAGTTCTATTTCCCTCTGATTTTGCATCAGATGGCACAGAGACAATTGTCATGTCTCTTATTTGGTTCCAGGTCTTTCTAATTCAGATTCTTCTAATTTTCCTGGGCCTCTGGATTCCAGTAATACTTTCTGATCTCTCTGACACTTCAGCCAAGGGTAGGTAGCAGTTCTTGCTCTTGCTTATCTTTTGATTGCTCCATCACTCCCTGATTTGATCCTCAGCCTTTTCTGTCACCTTTGTAACCATTTTGCTGCAATGAATTCCGTTTATGACTCTGAATGGTTTTATTTTCCCGATTATACCCTGACTGACAAACTTTTTGTTATTAGTAGTTATTCCAAGTGTCAGGCTTTCAAGGTGGGTTTACAGGATTGGGTTCCTTTCCTGTTTGAGTGTGAATGTAACAGTGACCTCCTTGCAGGTGGTAAAATAGGATACTACTAATACCTGGCATGCAGTGCCTTAAATTACTTAAGTGAGCCCATGGTTTCCTGGAATTAAGTGCCAGTCAAAGGCAAGGCCCTGGGAAAACAAGTAGCAACTACTACTATTGTATCATTACGGCAGTAATAATGATTTCAAGCACTGTCCTCAGAATGGCTGC
Organism: Canis lupus baileyi; assembly: GCF_048164855.1. Lineage (NCBI taxonomy): Eukaryota > Metazoa > Chordata > Mammalia > Carnivora > Canidae > Canis > Canis lupus. Next base: position 10,466,339 of record NC_132859.1, read on the forward strand.
TTTTGACAGCTTTGACGAACTTACAGAAAGAAAATTACACACTGAGAGCTTTGTGTTCTTTGTTCCTGTCATAGTTAGAGAACCAAAGAGATGTTATGGAAATCTTAAAATTTTATCTGATCTTCTGTAGTAGCATAGAAGACATGATAGAGGATTAGGACCAAAGTCTAATGGCAAACATTGTAGAATTATAATTTACCTTGAATATACAAACTTGAAACATTTCTTATACTAAAGTTGGACATGTGTAGCAGCAGTACATCATAAAATGGAATTGGCATATAAAGTTGGCTTGAGAAGATCCTGACAGCACAAGTAAATAGCATGAAAAGGTGACTCATACTTGTAAGACACCTACTTCTGCTGCACTGATGCTCCTCTATTCACCAAACGCTATGGTCTCTTGAGGGCTTTCTATGACCAGTTGTTGTTGGAGAAAGAAATGGTTAGTCTCCGTTTATATAGCATTTGTACAACATACTGGAATAGCCTGCACATGAACTGCTGCCACATTGAGGTTCCAGTCAGGGGTGATCCCGGAAGATGGTGGTGAAGATCAACCTTCTCATATTTAAGACTTTAGACCATCTATTTGGTCGTTCATTACTTTTTGTGAAATGAGAGAGATGGCTTGAGAGAAGTTCTACTCTCCTTAATGACAATGATTAATATCTGTCCTTATTGATCAGGGACTTGAAAAGGACAAGATTGGAAGATTGATGGCAACCAGGTCGAGAGGAGTTATGCAGATTGCCAAATTGGCACGTATGTTCCATGTGTGTTCCCCTAAGGTCATCTACTGCATAGATCGAGCTCACTAATAATGTGGGAAAGATGTCCTACTTTAGGGCTGGTGGTCTATTTTTGTATCCATCTTGAATTTGTTTTTTACTGATAAAAATATAGCCATATCAACAGGGATGTAGGCTACGTATGACGTCAACAACATGGGCTTTTCCTCATCATTGTTGATGTCCTTATTTTCTCTGGTAAATGTCCAATTTCTGAAACACATATGCCAATAATGAGTGTTTAGTATAGCAACATTCTCTAGAGGTATTGGTTGGTCTATGAGTGGCAGGTGGATGACATTGGATCTCTTCCATTGTGAAAGTAATTTTTCTTCACTGATGTAAACAACTATCCTCCCCCCGCATAATGTCCTTGAGATTCATTGATGTAATAACATATGACAGCATTTCCTTCTTTTTTAAGGCTTCATAATATTCCATCATAGGTACAAACCACATTTTATTTATCCATTCATCTGTCAATGGAGACATAGGTTGTTTACACATTTTGGCTATTGGGAATGATGCTGGAATTAACATGGAAGTGCAGATAGCTTTTTGAGATCCTGATTTCAATTATTTTGGATGTATACTTAGAAGTGGGATTGCTGAATTAAACACTGACTCTTGATATGAATTTGCCTTCCATACCCAGGATGCTTCCATCAGTACTGCTACCTATGGACTTAGAGAATTCCCCATGCATCATAATGTTATCTTATATAATAATGTTTCTTACCAGGGAACATATTTTACTGTAAAAGAAATGCACCAGTGAGCTCACACCCTGGGACTTCTCTGATCTAATCACAAACCTCATCACTCAGAAGCAGCAGGCCTACAAGAAAGGTGGATAGCCTACTGAAGACAGTTATGATATTTGACAGAAGATGAGGTGAGGTTGAGATGTCCTCCTACAGTATGTAGTATATGCTTTGAATCAGCCACAGTTATGTGATGCTAGTTCTCTCATAGCCAGCATTCATAGGTCCTGAATCCAAAAAGTAGAAGTTAGAAGGGTCTTGCTCACTATTATCCATAACTCATCACACAGACATGTTTCTTCCAGTTCCTGCAACCTTGTCCAAATATCCACCACAGGACACAGTAATAGGCCACTAAACTGGAAGTTAAAACTACCACTTGATTCTTTTCAAAGGCATGACTGAAAGAGGTTATGGTATCAGTAGGGGTGACTGCTCCAAGTTATCAAGAAAAAAATGGGTTTCTGCTAAAAACAAGAAGGAAAGGGATGGAAAGAGTACATGAGGAAAAAGTTAAACTGGAAAGGAAATAACATAGGAAATAAGACCACGCACTTTGAATATGGTAGACTAAGGCTTAGTATCCCTTCCATCATTTACTAACTATACAACCATGGGCAAGCTACTTTATAAAGTTCAGCTTCCTCATCTCTAATCTTAAGATAATAATAGGGGATCCCTGGGTAGCTCCGGGGTTTGGCACCTGCCTTCAGCCCAGGGCGTGGTTCTGGAGTCCCAGGATCAAGTCCCGCCTCAGGCTCCCTGCATGGAGCCTGCTTCTCCCTCTGCCTGTGTCACTGCCTCTCTCTCTCTCTGTCTCTCATGAATAAAGAAATAAATCTTAAAAAAAGATAATAATAATAATACCTACCTTATGAAATTTTTATGGGAATGAAATATAACTAAGTAAACAATAGCAATGATATTTGGAGAAATAATAACTAGTGCCTGGAGATACTATGGTGGATAGATTGTGGAGAGGAAAAAAACAAGAAAGATAAAACAGTAGGAAATGTGGCAGAGGGGCAGTCTTGTTTAAGGCCATGAGTACCAATGAGAAAGAACTAAGTAGGCAAGAACTTATGTTTGATAAAAGGGAATGCCAAGTAGGCAGTGGCTTTTTATAGAAGAGTATGGGAGTGATAAACACGGTCAAGATTATATTAAAAAATATCATTTTGTCAGTGTGGAATACTGCAGAACTATGTCATGCTGGGGAACTGGGTGATTTCTTCCTAATTTCAACACCACTGGATTGACAAGGCAAATTGAGTACATTGACTGATATGTTTACACAGTAGCTGTGTTTCTATTGCATAGGTCTCACCTTCATCCCCCGTTAGTGAAGCCATTAATGAAAGACCAACCAGCCAGTCAGTATACCAAATTCATTCAGGCACAAGACATCTAAAAGACAAGAGAAAATGAGAATTTGGGTCACTTGAATGTTTTCAATGGTCAATTGATTCTGTACATATCAAATTTGGAAGTAGGGATATTTATGAGATATTTATATTAGTATTTAGAAACATGGTAATATTATATCTTATGCTAAAGCTGTCTCTCTTTTCCTCTCTACTTCCCCCACCAATGCAATATTCCATTTACATTAATAAAGTTAATTAGGTGCTTTCATTGTTCAGTTTTTTTTGCAAACTCCATATGCTCTTAGAACGATTAAGAAGGCAATCTCAGGGGTGTGTGGTGGTCTCTGTTGGCCACATTAGCTGAAGCTCTCTTTCTTCCTTCATCTTCTTCCTCTTTCCCAGTGTGCCTTTCACTTTCTCTTTGATTGCAGGAGGAGTCATTTTCCCCATTCTGTCCTCTTCTGGGTATGAAAACGTAAATGCTGAATTACTCCAACTTAGGTAACCCTTAGGATAATTTTTTAAGCAGCAGGAAACAGGGCTATCTGGCTGCGCAGATAATGATATCAGCTGCTTCCTTCCAAAACAACAGGTGCTTTGGCATAAAAATGTATATCATCATACTGAGATGATGACATCAGTTCATACTTCAGCTTAATTATAAACTACCTCCATTAATCCTCAAATAATTAAACATTTTGTGTGTGCTGCAAGGTGAAATGTAAAGTTAAAGGTGCCTGGCTGTTTATGACATGGTTTTGAAAATGTGTTTTCTCCACAATGCCTTTTTTTGTACAGAAATAGAATAAAATTTGAATTGTATTTCAAATATCAAATTTTGCTTCTATCAGAGAAGCATAAAGCAAAAAATCATTAATGAAATATAATATTTTCATATGTTTGTATGAACTTAGCACCACCACAAGAAAGGCTAATAGCTATGCAGGCTATATTTGATTAGGAATTAGTAGCAAAATATTTTTAATTGAAACATTAAATATTTGAAGTACCCTTATTAATATTTCAGTTTTGTATTTCTAATATTCTATGTCAAATACTTGCACTTACATTTTTTAGCAACAAATATTCAACCTAGCAGGATCTGATGCATACCATAAAAATTTGGTGTATTGGATGCTTTTGGTAAAAATGAAACAATTACATATGAAGTAATATTTGACTCATTGATTATATTTTCAATATTTAGAAATGTTAATGAAAGATTTTTGTTATAATATTTATACCATCACACACAAAATAGAATTATGTAACTTAAAACCTGTCTTGATTCAGTATAGAAATGTAACAAATAAGATTACTGTATTCTTCTTTAACTTTAAAACATAGAGCTGACCTTCTTTAAAACTGTTACCTTCGTGAGCCAGATGTATTTCTAAGCAAATTACTTATATGGAATATATCCAAGGACATAGCCATTTAAGACTCCATAAATTATGCATTTGTCATTTGTTATTGGGTAAGACTTAAGCTGACATCTTTGACATGCATACAAGTGTCCCAGCACTTAGTAATTACATTAACAATTTAGCAGAGGTGATTTTCTTGGGGGAATAAGAGAACAGTGCTTTATAAAATTGTTTTTTATCCAGAAGTAGGTATTTTCACAGAGTTTAATTATTCACTATACATCCATTAAAAAGTCCACCTTTCTTAGGTTATATTACAATTGATATAAATTCTGTGGAGTTCCCTGGAGTGCATCATTATCCGTTTGTCATGAGGATGGCATAACAGCTGTACAAAGTTGTTCTTAAAAGGATTATTTTTTCCCATTTTTTAAAACGTAACCAGTTAACAAGACTTTTTCTCTTGGTAGGCACATAATGATAAATTCATTCGAGAAGAGTTTTATTCTTTACAAGTAAAAGTCAGAATGGAAATTTTCAGTGGATTTAGCTGAAACATTTGGGTGACCATATGGAGCTCTCCGTGGCGCCACGGGACCACGCAGCTATGAAATCTGATCACTATCTCCCCAGTGACAGCTGGGCCTTTACACCATCAGAAAATTTTCAGACTTCTAATTTGTCATAACTACCTCCTGTGGAAAGGAAATATGTTATGTAGCCAGATACAAAAATTCTTAGTACCCCAGCACTATAAACGGTTAATTCCTTAACCACATTTTGCGAATCACTGATGCAACTCCTACACCAAAAACATATGGAGTCTTGTTGAGTTAGAGTTAGCCAATTGCTCCACCCATTTCAAAAAGCCACTTTCACGGAATTGTATCCAGAGAAAGATTCCGTCACAGAGCTTAGCATTTTAAGTACATTTAACTTTAAGTTGTTCTCAAAGAGTCAGTGATGCCACTGAGAGGTTTCATCTTAGTTCCATTGGCCCTTATTGGTCTATTTAAGCCTAATGACTCTTCATTTGAGTAGTTGAATATCATGCTATGGCTCCCAGTCCCTGCTTCTTTCTACATCCTGAGGCCGAAACTGTTCTCCTGCTGTGATTCTTTCAATCCACCAGCAGCTCACAGGCTTATTAAGTTTTCCTCCAGCTACCCAAAGAGATAGAGGTGTTTTGCTTCTGTCCCTTTCTGACCACTTAACCTAAGTTTCTGCTTGGGATTCCCTCATAACCATCCCCATCATAGAAAGAACTCCTAGGACGTAATTTGTGTTTTTCCTCGACTCAACTGTCATTGAAATGCAACTTTAAGTGACTTCAGCTTCTACTTCTGCTGACCAAATCCTTTTGTTTGGTAGCTTTTTCATGTCTCAGCTCATAATTAGTTTTTCTAAAAAAAACCCACTTGTTGTATTTGACTTTCTAACTGGGTGCTCTCCCGCAACCTTTAATTCAGTGTAATGAAAGACTTTGTAGTGGTCTTTTCTTCCTCCTCCTGTTTATCCATCTTCATATTAGCTCTGCAGAGGTTAGGATAGTCCTTTATATTCATCACCAGATGCTCTATTGTGACTTAAAAATTCCAAATTTACTCATGGTAATTTTATAGTATGGTTTATATAATAATAATAATAATAATAATAATAATAATAATAATAACAATAATAACTAATATCTACTCAGCTCTTACCATGTGTCTGGCATTAGTCTAAATACTTTAAATGAAATTTATACTCTACAACATTCCTGCAAGATTGACAACATTCTTCTCACTCTTATTTTAGAAATGGGGAAGCCCAAGGGACTATTTGACTAATGTCACGGAACTTATTAGTATAATATTTAGGATTTGAAGCCAGGTCGTCAGGTCTGAGAGCTGGTGTTGTTAACAATTACATACCATGCTACCTCTCAAACTAGGAATGTGGGGAATTACCTTGGCACCGAAATAAACAGAAAATGAACAAATACAAATTCTATTAGTTCCGGGACACTAACAATGGCTCTCACACTGGGACTCTTTCCTTATTTTTAACATAACAAGATAAGACTAGTTTTTATTGTTGTTTTTTTGTTGTATTTATTGTTTGTTGGCAGCCATAAAATGCTAAGATATGGGTTCTTTCTGGGTGACTACAGTTCACAGCTCTTTGTAGAGGTGCTGATTATGTTACAGATACCCTATTAATACCATTTTCTTTAATTTCCACATTGCTGGTACTACTATTCTATTCACAGGTGTTTGGGTATTTTTTTTGTTTGGATTTTTTTGAGAGAGTGAGTGTGAACAGGGGGTGGGGGTGGCAGGGTAAAGGGAGAGGGAGAGACTCAACCAGGCACCAGCAGGTGGTCCTGGGGCTCCATTGCAGGACCCTGAAATCATGACCTGAGTGGAAGTCAAGAGTAGGACACTTAACCAACTGAGCCACCCACATGCCCCTATACATAGGTTTTAACCAGCTTTCTATCATTTATTCCTCAGGACTCTGTTCTTCAGTATTTTTTCTCCATGCTCTATATTAAAATCAATTCCAAGCAAAATCTTGCTTTTAATTCTATGCATCTACTATCCTCACATCCCAAACAAGTCCTTCTGATTTATCCATTTCAATCTTTCTCTGACCTCAACCAAATTTTTGTCATGCCAATCATTATACCCTCTGACATACATCAGTCATTCACTATATCCCTTATTTAAATGAAGATTGCATTTACTCATGAAGTACGAACTCAGGGTTGAATGGAGTAACTTTAAGCACCTCAGCTTGCCTTTTAGCACTGCCTTTAAATTGAATTTCAAAAATCCCATATAATTTCTCCATTTACAGAAAATATTCAGCTTTGTAGCTTTCTTTAATCCTTCCAGAATGTCTACTTTTGACTGATTATGGACTTTACACATATTTACAACATACCTTCACTGCAATTCTTAGATTATTAGTATTTTGCTGAATAACTAGGGGCAGTAGACTAGCCAAGTGGACACATGAAAAAGACCATCACAGTCCACCCCTTGCCAAAGCATCTATTGCTTTGGAACATATCTTAAATTTTATTTAACCTCCAAATGAAAGCAACAATAAAGTCATATTTCTACTGAACATAATACAGCTGTCTTGGGTTCAACCCAAACCAAACTAATCCTTTCCTTAGAAGAGGATGAAAAGTCCTTGGGTGACATTCTCTCTCTTCCCTTGATATCCTGAAGCTTAAATACTGTGAGATAAAGTTAACTGTTGTTAATACATTTTATGTCAGGTGATATGAGTATAATAGAGGGAAAATTTATAAGTTTTATTAATGTATATACAAATATTCATAGCAAAATAAGGAAACAATATTCACAATGATTATAATTTTTGTTTCTATAGTGATCAGTTGGTCAGAGGCAGTATTTATAATTACCTTCCTTTATTATCTGTTTCATATTTCTTTTGCCCAGAGGTGATGTTATGTAAAACCCTCATTCCTGAAGGGTTTGAGCCATAAGCAGTCCTTCCTGAATTTAGTTGTCACAGTTTTTTATTAACTTTAATCACAGGATATGGTGATACTAAAAGATACCATAAGGAATCTCATGTATTCCATACACATAATTCTTTAACTTCTCTATGTGGTAGCAAACCAGTTTACCCTACACACTAGTCAGCACTGTACCTGCTTCTCTGCCTGTCAATTCAGAGGTGTGAGAAGATCAAATTGGCTCTCTGACAGTCTCAATTTTTAGTTCAATGGAATACTTGTTATGTCTTCTGTCAGAGGTACTTTTCCACTAGGAATTAATACCAGTAAGGCATACAGTCATGGGGACAGGAAGCAAAAATTTTTACCAATGGATAACTATGGGTAATAGTAAGTGGTGCCCTCCCATTTCTGATCCTGAACCTGGGAATCTTGCTTATGGGAGAAAGAGCATCATATTTTGGATGCTAATTGAGAGCATGTACAAAATCCTGGAGCTTTTCTAAGGCCACAAGATATTACCATGTAGCTCATACTGTAAGTTAGTCTTCAAAAAGCCATTTCATTTTTCTGGTGGGCCAGCTGCTTCAGGATGATGAGGAGCATGGTAAGACCAGTGAATTCCATGAGGACAGGCCTATTGATGTAATTTTTTTGCCATGAAGTGAGTCCTTGATCGGAAGCAATGGTATGTGCAGTGATATGGATAAAGTATACTGTAAGTTTGTAAATGGTACTTTTGTCAGAAGTATTGTGTTCATGGAAGGTAAATAAATACTTAGTGCCTATTTTAATAAGAACAAGTGCTGCCTCTTCCATGAGGGACATGGCCCAATGTAATCAACCTGTCACCAGCTGGCTGATCACCCTAGGGAATGGTGCCATAACAGGGGCTCAGGGTTGATCTCTGATACTGGCTGATTGAGCCCCTGATAGTGGCTGCAGCCAGGTCACCATTGGTGACTGAAGTTTACATTGCTGAGCCCATCCATCCATCTCCATCCCTGCAACCATGGCCACTTTGTTAATGAACCCTTTGGACAATGAGAAGAATGGCTGGGGCAAGAAATTCATTTCAGAGCCATCCTTAGCAATTGTTTATGAAATCCGCCTTTGCTGAGGTTACCCTTTGGTGAGCATTCACATGGGGGGTAAATATCTTTATAGTCTTTGCTCAATCAAAGAGTCTATGCACATACCTCTCTCCCAGAGGTTACCAAACTTTGAATTGTGTTTCTTCCCAAGTAATTGGTTATTCAGTCAGACCAAGCCATCAGCCAAGATCCATAAGTCAGTATAGGCTGTCACCACATTTAAAAGCACAACTTTATTTAATCTTACAGTTCTGTAGGTCAAAAATCTGGATAAAACAAAGATTTTAAAGCAGAACAGGATTGTTTTCTGTATTCTCTGGATAGGCTCTGTTTTCTTGCCTTTTTCAAGGTCTGGAGATTGCTTGTATTCTTGTTTATAGACCACTTCCTCTATCATCAAAGTTAGCAAAAGTAAGTTGAATCCTCTCACATCACTCACATGGCATCACTATAACCTCTTCCATAATCACATCTCCCTCGGACTCTCTTTCCTTGTCTTTTCTACTTTTAAGGACCCATGCAATTATATTGGGCCCACCCAGATAATCCAGATAATCTATTCATCACCAGGTCTTTCATTTAATTACATCTGCAAAGTCCACTTTGCCACATAGATTACCACATTTATACCTTCCACAGATTAAGATGTGGATATATTTGGAGAGTTATTATTTTGCTTATCACTGTTTATCCTTTGTACCAAAAGATTCAAATCTATCCTACATACAAAATATATCCATCCTACTCCGAAGTCCACAATATCTCAACCATTATAGCATCAATTCAAAGTCCAAAATCTCATATAAATCTCATCAGCCTGAAAGTCCCAAAACTAATATCATTGAAATAATCTAAATTAAGTATAGGTATAGTGTATCCTGGTATAAAATTCTTCTTCATTTGTGGATCTGTGAAACTGAAAAACAGGTAATCTGCTCCCAAAATGTAATAGTGGGATTGGCATAGGATAACAGTTATAGACATTCCTTCTCAAAATGGGAGAGCATATAAGAAAAAAAAAAAAAGGAATCACTAATTCCAACCAATTTCAAAACTCAGCCAGGCAAACACTATTAGGTTTCAAGGTCTGGGAATAGTGGTTCCATCCTCTGGACCCCAAACTCTATAATCTGAGTTTGAGGTTCTACTCCCTTTGCCTTGAGGCTCCACTTGTGAGTCATCTTTCCTTTTTTTATAAATGACACCATATGTTTACTGCTGAGTAGTTTTATCAGCCTGTTTCCTTCCTGGAGAATTTTGGGGATCAAAAGCCTTCTTTTATTTTGTCTTTTCTCTGTTCCTTTCAGTCAAACCAGCATTATTTCTCCTGGCATAACATTCTCAAGAACTTTATGAGTTTCCTGTGTATGTCCTGGAGATTGACTCCAGTAGATAAGAATCTCCTCCACAGATCTTTCCTAGATAATCTCATCTCTGTTTTTGGCTTCTTCCTCATTGACTGAGCAAATGTATGAGTCACACACCTCATATGCTCTCTTCAAAGAGCATTTGTGTTACCAAATAATCTGACTTTTAAAAATCTTCTTGAGATATTAGCTAACGGTTGTATAACCAGGCTTTTGATTTTTTTATTAGAGCTGCTCTTCTAATGGGGGGACTCTCTTAATCACAGGGTCTTTTGCATTTTGGGATAAGCTGATATGTTCCCAAATCATCAAGTCCTAGTTTTTCTGTGTTAAATAGTTCTCAATTTCTTTCTTTTTGCATCTTACCATAAGCAGCAAGAAGAAACAATGCCACAGTTTCAACAATTTGCTTAGAGATTTCCCCAACTAAGTTCCTCAACTAAAAATTCAGTACATAGTTGTGCTAAGGTTTCTGCTACTACATAGCAAGGATGTTCCCTTTCTTTAGTTTCTAATATCATGTTTCTCATTTCCTCCCAAACCCTCACCAACAGCACCTTTAATATCCATGTATCTACTAACAGTTTGTTCATCAGAATTTAGGCATTTGCTAAGGTAATTTAGGTTTTGTCTTTTATGGTCCTCATTTCCTTCAGAATTCTTAACAGAATTATTAACACACATATTTCTACTAATAGTATGTTCAAAGCAATCCACTTTAAAAAAATCTATTCCTCAAAAGTATAACTTCTTCTCATTGCCCACTTTCACATTTTTAGGTATTTATTACAGCACTGTCATACTTCCAGATATCAAAATCTGTGTCAATGAAGGTTCAACTGAAAAAGTAGAACTAAGAAAAGAGGCATATTAAGAGATTTATTATTTTAAAAATGGCTTATTAAAAAATAAAATAAATAAAAATTAAAAAATGGCTTATGTAGTTATGGGGGCTGGATAAGCAAGTGTGAAACTTACAGGGCAGGCCATCAGGAAGGAGGAGCTATAACTCTCAGGCATAGGCTGGAGGCATTGTCCACATGTGGAATTTCTTTTTCAGAGTAGCCTCAGCTCTGATTTTAAGACTTTCAACTAGTAGAGCACATCCATATTATTTAGAATAATCATAAATTTATCTGTCTATGGTCTTTAATCACAATTACAAAATACCTTCATAGCAACACATAGATTAATGTTTTATTGAATTACTGTGGACTGGGCAGCCCGGGTGGCTCAGCGGTTTAGCCCCGCCTTCAGCCCAGGGCCTGATCCTGGAGACCTGAGATCGAGTCCCACGTCGGGCTCCCTGCATGGAGCCTGCTTCTCCCTCTGCTTGTGTCTCTGCCTCTCTTTCTCTCTCTCTGTGTATCTCATAAATAAATAAGTAAATAAAAAAATCTTAAAAAAAAAAAAGAATTACTGTGGACTGTAGCCTAGCTATCACAATATGTTAATACGACCTTCCTTGTTTGAATCCTTGCTCAGGCACTTATTAACCTAATCACCAAGGAACTTGATAAAATATTCTAACAACAGTTTTCAAACATTTAAAAAGGAATAGTGACATCTATCCGACATAGTAGAAGGATACATACTATAAATTGTTGATTATGGTATCAGGCATATAGTAAATTTTTAATAAAGATTAATTTTCTGTCCTCTTTGCTTCTCAAAAGTAAACAGAGCCTGTGAAACTTGTTGTGGCTACTTCCAGAATAAATTGAAAATTAGTTATGGACATTTAATTAGGAGCCAGAACATAATACTGCATTTATTTGTTTACATTTGTCTTTCTGATTAGTCTGCAAAGTTGGAGAGTTCCTAAGTCATTTCTCATCTTTGTTCCTTCTATTTCTGGTCTAATTTTAGTAAGTGTGAATCTTACTGGCTAGGGACTATTCCTTTTTTTTAACCTCCTTTTTAGTGTTACTATTAAAGCATTATATTCATAGCAATAATAATGCAGTGTTTTCCATGATGATGATGATGATGATGATTTGCTGTCGGATGACAAACATGATTGATTACAACATATTGTCAGGCACAGAGAATACAAATCAACAGGGCAAGTGACTACAAATAGATCAGAGTCTACAGGTGACACAAATATTAAACATGTAAACTAACAGTGGGTAGTTAATAGCAAAAGTTAACAGTTCTTGAATGTATATTATGTTCTCAGCACAATTTTAAGCACTTTAAACTATATTAACCCAGTTAAGGAAAGAATATAGGTACTATGTTTAAAGAAAGATTAATGGAAGAACAAAAAACTTTAGACTACATGAAATGGAGCAAAAAATTCCACTAATCCATTTCAGAATGCTGATTTTTAACCTCTATTTTCAAATTCTGTTAAAAGGTAACTTATGGTTCAAACTGATAGCTATATCATTTCATAGTTTCTGAAAACTAAACAAAGTTGAACCTGTCCAACTTCATCTTTGAACTTTAGAGAGAAACAAAAATAACAGAGAAAAAAATTTTAAAGTAAAAGATATTCATAGAAAACTGTTTATTGGCAATATAATCGAAGTTCGACCTGAGTGCTTTTGTTGAACATGGCAACCGAGTGCAGAGTCTTGCTGCCACGTTGGAACTTAGTACGATATGGGATAAATCAAGGAAACCCTATGTACAGTGATTAAAATGAGATCCATTTACTGGTATATGTTTCCTGGCTTCTGCCACTGCCAGGATAATTGCCACTGCCAACGCTTTATGTTCAATGAACTCAGGCAGCCAGTCCAAAAAGTCACGTGATGATACTACATGGTGCCAAACGAAGGGGGAAGTTTCTGGGGAGCCTGGGAGGAGGGAAAGCTCAGACAAATGAGCTTTTTGGCAAGATATAATCCCCTTTGGAAGGACCCCTACCTCTCAAAGAGCATACTGCATTTTGCTAGGAACAAATCTCAACTGTGTTCCTTTACAGAAATCCCAGTAAGATTTACCATCACCGATAATAGCTCTAATGGTAGCAAAAAACTCTACTGATGAGTGCCTACTATCTTTGAAATTGGTTTGCAGGATGATCACTTATTCTCAAAACACTTTTTGTTGCTATATCTCTCTTAAATGAAAACTTTCTAAATTCTCTACTATCTTGTCATAGCTAACTATTCCTATAATTTTTTTCACCTCAAAGTTAGAATTTATAAAGTGTATTAAAAAGAGTTTATGAAAAAGAGTGTATAGTAAATAACAATGGACAGATAAAATAAAGATTTTTTATAATGGGATTTAAGTTTATTTTAGGATGCACACTTCTTTTTTTAATATTTTATTTTTTTGAGAGACAGAGGGGGAACACAAGCAGGCAGAGGGGCAGAGGGGCAGAGGGAGAAGGAGAAGCAGCCTCCCTGTTGAGCAGTGAGCCTCATGTGGGGCTTGATCCCAGAACTCTGGAATCATGACCTGAACTAAAGGCAGCTGCTTAACCACCTGAGCCAACCAGGTGCCCTAGAATGCATACTTCTTTTTGTCTGTTGTATGTAGATGATTTGTTCTCTTGATTTTAATCCAGGCCACCTAGGGCATTTTATTCCCCCTTGTACCTTTCCATTAAAATGAAAATGAGAATCACTTATCTTTTTTTTCCCAACTTTCCCAGAATGTATTTTTCTACCAAATTTTTATTAATCGATTATTTTTGCACATTATGTATTGCTATACTTGGTTTCTTAAGAGCATGAGAATATGATTGCTAAGACATTGCTAAATATGTCTTTCATTTTATTCAGCTGGTAAAAGAAGGAGAATAAGAGTTGAGATTTAGTAGACTTTGTAATGGCAAAACTGTTTATAGTTTATTCTTGGAACATGAACCTTGAATCCTTTGCATCATTTTTATAAATGGTTGTTTCAATTTAATTTTCTTGCTAGAATATTTTCCTTGAAATTATAAATAGTTATGGAAGGCCACATATTAAAAAACACCAATATCTCCTCTAAGGAATTAATGTTTAAATCATAAGCTTACACAAACTTAAATTAAAAGCTATTAAATGGCTTATTCTATGTTAAATTATAAAAATGAGCCTAGAACTGTCCTCTGTATATGTGTTATAGAAGGGTGGTGTAATTTTCTCTACTATACTATTTAGAGAAATTGTGTTTACTCAAATAAAAAAAGACAAAGTCTATAGATACCGAGTGGTTGTATAAAAATTCATCCCTAAAATCAGTATCCTTAGTATTTCATACTGTTATAAGGAGAATTAATAAAAATGTATAAATTGCTTAATTAAAAACATCATTTTTCAAAAAAAATGTAGCTCCTGTGAGCTTCTTGACTATTTTATATCCATTTCTCTTCTCTTCTTTATCATCATAATCCCACAACCAACATTTGACAAAAAAGTGTCAAGACTTTCTCTAATCTATGGAAGGCTTTTTTTTTTTTTTTTAAGATTTTATTTATTTACTCATGAGACACACAGAAAGAGAGGCAGAGACATAGGCAGAGGGAGAAGCAGGCTCCCCAACAGGAAACCTGATGTGGGACTCAATCCCAGGATCCTGGGATCATGACTCCAGTGAAAGGCAGATACTCAACCATTGAGTCACTCAGGTGCTCCTGGAAGTTTTTTTGTTGTTGTTGTTTGTTTGTTTGTTTGTTTTAATTAAAACATTTTTTTTTCAAATGAGTGCATGTGTGCACATATGGAGGGAGCCAGAAGGAGAGGGAGAGAGAGAAGCTTAAGCAGGCTCCATGCTCTGTGGAGAGCTCTACAAGGGGCTGAATCTCCCAACCCTGAGATTATAACCTGGTCAAAGTCAAGAGTCAGAGGCTTAACCTATTGAGCCATTCAGACGCCCTAGATCTATGGAAGTTTTAATTAAAATTCTCCAACTAATTAATGTCTTCTAGTGGTTTTTAAAGTTAATAAGAGGTTCAACCTAGTAGAATGTAGTCATATTAATGAGGCATTACTCACAAAGACCCAAGAGAGATTCACCAGCTTTCTAAGTATTTTCCCCTTCAATTCCCAAGTGAAGAAATGGATTGAAAATGTGAGGGAGATTTTCTTTCTGATTCTCTTTTTGCCATATTTCTCACTTCCAGGAGCCTGAGTCCACTTCACACTTATATAACTTTCCCTTTCTTCCTTCTTTGTATATAAGCCATTGTTTGAAATATCCTGAAAATAACTATGTTTGTATAGAAAAATGTTTCTACAGTGTTTGTGTTTATCCTAGATCATTGAAATTCCTGTGATACTCTCTCTTATTGTTGTTAGTTAGCCCTTGTTGTTCACCTTGTTATTGATTTTTTTCTTGATATTGATTTGAATAAATGTTCTTATTAGGAGCAAATAATTCTTTTATTTTCCAACTTTATTACCCTACTACTTTATATCTTGAAAATGGAAGATCTTTGTTCCCTTTACTTAAATACCCTACTCTGTTTTACTAATCCTATCTCCTTGTCTTACCTGAGGTGATGCCCAGACACCAAAACACAATTTCTAACCATAACTTGACAAGACTTTCCTGTAATTAGAATGTTCATATTTTTCCTTTGTTTTATGAATTGGAAAAGCAATTAATTTTACCTTTTTTCTAGGGTTACGTAGAGAATAACAGAAAGTATGTACATAGAAGGTTGAACACATCAACATCTATTTGTATAATAGTTATTACACAAAGATCTCTGAAGACATGAGGCACCTCAGCTTCTACATCCAGTTGGTCCTCAAGTCTTACTGGCTCTCCTTCTTGGAGGCACCTCATCTGTTTTCACTACTGCCCTCAACTCAGTACAGGTTTCCAATATTTAGCACCTAGCCTCTGAATTGACCTCACCTTCCATGCTTGGCTCCCTTTGCAATCCATTCTGCACATGCATTCAGGGAGAAAAGTTAGATCATGTCATATGTGAACATAGAATCCATCAGTAAGAAGATTCAACGCATTTTTAATTTCAGATCTAAAAGCTCTGCATAATCTTGCTGTGACCTTCACATCTCTCGGATTTCATCTCATACTGGGGATCTCCTGTGCTCTCTGCACTCAGTGGCCACCTGTCTACCCAGAGGATGCCCTAAGCATAACGCATCTCTAGGATTTCTTCATGATCTTCCTTCTGCTTGGCCCCATTTTAGCCAGATTAGCCTCCTCATTATCATCCAGAAATCACTTCATTTCTGCATCTCAGGGAAATTGAAATGATCCATACTAAAGTAGGAGCCCTTTCCCTTCAACCCAATTGCTCTCTATGCTGAATGGCATCACCCCAGTTTTGTTGTCTTTATAGCTTATATCACCAGATCTTTCTTTATGCACTTATGTTTTCTGTCTCCTCCTTTAGAATATGAGTTCTATGAGAATATAGCCCACATTCTCACTTCTCTCTCTTTCCCCACATCTGACACAAAGTAGGTTCACTATGAACAGAACATGAAGTTAGCATGAAGCCAAGAGGTTAAATAATAGAAATTACCGTAAGAAGCGATATATTATGATTATGGCTACAGTTATGATTCTGATTACTATTCTAATTCAGTACTAATAAAACTTACATTGTGGTTGACAGTTACAAAATCCACAATGCATAATGTTTAAAATTATGTACACATTTTAACTTTCTTAGAAAGAACTAGAAATTTGTGCTAGCTAATAAATGACCATACCCTATATGCCTTTTTATAGTTCCTTTAGAACTGATGGAGCACAGAAGAGGGGAAAGGTAGAGGGCAGGTGAGGCCCTGCTGAGTGTGGAGCTGGATAGAAGTTCTCCTGATGCACAGGACAGGGTGGGAGAGGGCCTTCCCTCAATATTTGCTCACTGGCTAGAGATTAGTTTGCCTTATGTTCATCCATCTGGGATGTGACAGCTAATTCATTTTCTCTTTTAAAGAAATTACAATTCTGGCACAGGTCTTAATGCTTTGCTCCTAAATCTTCCATTTTCAGTCTTGTTGAATGCTGATTTTTCAGTCCACTCTGAAAAAAATATGGCAGATATTTTCAAACCTAGCTTACTTGAAACCTTGATTTTCTAAGATGTACCTTAAGCCATAAAATTCTATCCAGGCCTCTGGTTCATTTTTTTAAGGGGATGTGAGGGGAACTAGGGCAATATCATATTAGATAACAAGCATCTGTTCTTCATGGAATTTTGGAGAGTAGAAGTCTAATGATCCTCTCCTGATAAGCAACTAAAATAAGAGTCATGGTAGACTTTTCTCCTTTGTGGCAGGATGCCATAAGCATTCTTCCATGGGATTCAGATCATTAAGTGCATCTTGGAAAATCTGTTATCAGCAGGAGAGTAGGGGAATATGGTTCATCTGAAACTCACATAAGGTTTCAATAAAAATCATTTTGGTAGTATATCTGATATGCCAGATTAATTTATACTTGAATCTGGAATAATGGCCCCAAATCTCCATATTACACTGTCTTTGCCCTCAGGATGGATATAGAATGTTATGTATTTTATATTATTTTATTTTACTGTTTTCTACTATTTTAAGTTATAGGGAATGAGCATTTTTTTTTAATTTTTATTTATTTATGATAGTCACACACAGAGAGAGAGAGAGAGAGGCAGAGACACAGGCAGAGGGAGAAGCAGGCTCCATGCACCGGGAGCCCGATGTGGGACTCGATCCCGGGTCTCCAGGATCGCGCCCTGGGCCAAAGGCAGGCGCCAAACCGCTGCGCCACCCAGGGATCCCGGGAATGAGCATATTATTATGCAGTTCATCATCCTTAAAACCTCTTCACACTATCCTTGATTCTAACCATATTTTTACCATGGAAATTTATTTTTAATTCCTCTAATATATCTTTTGTTTCCCTCTAAAATATCTAACAACATGTATATCTCTCATCTGGATGAGATGTAAGAATATATCTGTTTTCAAGTTTTAGTTAAAATATATTGGGTCTTCAGACTATGTACTCTGTCCCAGATCCATTTGCTAGACCGCATTAATACCTAGAAAGTTACCATTGCCAGTCCCAGCTGAGAGCACACTGAATGTGAAGAAGATAGAATTACACTTAGAGGAGAACAAGGCCTAGTTTTGAAGAAAGCTTGTTATGATGAACATTACTCCAAATACAAGCTACTTTTTTGCAAAATGCTTTTACAAGTTTTTCTTTATTATTGCAGATGTCTTGATGGCCCAGATGGTAAGATAATGTCCAATACCTTCCAAATAAACCTAGAGAGTGTAAGCCTTCCAAAATTCAACTACCATTGAAGATATTTTAATCTCAAAGTCATAGGTTTATAAAGATCAAGGTTCCAATTCATAGCTTTTAACTTTTATCCTTCAAGAGGTTCTGAGAAATAAGACCTGACACATTTCAACAATGGATTCTTTGGGCAAGATTACTAGATGGCACTTTTATACTGGATAGTCATGGCTTTTTAAAAAGTAAATGAATTTTAAAGATTATTTTTTAATCAGTTGAGCAATGAAGATACCATTCTATTGCATTTGTTTCACTGTTTGGAACTCCTGAAAATCTGAAAAAATGATTTATGATAAGTTATTAAATAATTATTTACAATGATTTAATAAATCACCCTCAAAAGTTTTCCTACTTAACATCTAAAATGGTGTAAAGTCATTGCCTGAAATAAAAAGTCACCTAATTTATTAACCATTTAAATATTCAAAAAATTCCTCAATCAGACTGGATATATTTGAAATGTTTGCATTTCATGTGGGCATTGATATGACTATAGTTTAGGCTTTGAGACCCTGATGCTTTCTATTCTTCTAACTTATATTTCTGTGTGTGTGTGTGTGTGTGTGTGTGTGATTGTGTAAAGCTCCCAGTGACTTCAAAGCTTCTGAAGAGGAAGAAAAAATATTTGTCTTTTCTAATCTACTATTGTGAGATTTTTAAAAACATGAATTTATAAAAAGCAGGGCAAGTAAAGGGAAATATAATGACTTTCATTTTCCAGGTCTCTTTCTGCTTCTCTCTCTTTCTCTCTCTCTCTTTTTTTTTTTTGCTTTCTTTTAAATGAACAAATATAACATTTACCTTTTAGTTTCACATGATTCTGCTAAATTAATGGAATTATCAGATTATTCTATTATAGCATTGATCATTAAGGGAAAAATACTTTTATCATTTTCCAAAATAACGAAATTTTGCAGCTACTGACTTGTAAAAACTTATCCATTTTCATTTAATGTTGATGTTTCTAGGACATAAAAGGAAACTCCTTTTCTTTTTCATTCACAAACACTTTCCATTACCCATTCCTCTGCTTGCCTTGTGATTGTGTTTATTTCTTTAAAATGTAAATGGTTAGGTCACTCATCGGGTTGTGTTCTCAAGCTGTTACATAATTTTACTAAAAAAATTAATGGAGTGGTTTACATATCATCATTATCAAACATAATGGGCTTCATTTAGTAATTCCTTTAAATATTACCATGAAGAAAATGATCTACAGGTTGCCTCCTCTGTGAAACTTGTCAGGTGTCTCCTCCCTGGTACACATATGTGTAATTCACTGCTTTCTCTCAAATGCTGAACAAATAGAACTATTGTAGCACTCACATGCTGATCATAATGGTTTATTTTCATGTCTGTCTTCTCCATAAGTCTTAACCCTGACTGGTATGGGCCTTGTTTGTTTAATATATTTACATGTTAGTACTGGAGCTATGCCTCACATATACTAGACAATAATTAAGTATTTGTTAAAATAAGTATTTTGATTTCCTTATTTTCATTTTTTTCTAATTATGAAATAATAAACCTTACCATAGATTTGAAAATTAGCTAAAATATGAAAAAACACTCATTACTTTATTATTAATTCTATATCATCCTAAAATAGCCACTGCTATATTTATGTGCTAAGTTTTCTTTTTTTAAATTTTATTTACATACTCATGAGAGACACACAGAAAGAGGCAGAGACATTGGCAGAGGGAGAAGCAGGCTCCCTGACGGGAGCCCAATGTAGGACTCCATCCTAGGACCCCAGGATGACGCCCTGAGCTGAATGAAGGCAGACACTCAACCACTGAGCCACCCAGGCATCCCAAGTTTTCTTAATTGAATTTGATATGTGGTTTAAGATGAATAAACAAGAGCTTCCACAACCCTGAAATGCCCCCTTTCCTGCCCTTGACTATCTGTCACAACTTACTTAACAAATTATGTATTTTTTGAAGTTTCTCTTATCTGCTGGCTTTTTGAGTTATTTAGAATCAATTTTGTCTGCATTTGTTCATTTATATATTTATTTTTGTGCAACAAATATCCACTGACCTCCTGCTATGTTTTAGGTACTACCTAGGTCTGAAAAAATAACATTGAGCTAACATACACATCTTTGCCTTGGTGCAACTTAAAGGAGAGCAGATGGTAACATAATTTATAAGAATAAGATTAAGATTTCAGTTTTAAAAGTGTGAGCCATTTTCTAGGTAGTTGAAGCAAAATAAAACATGGATAATCTGCAATGTTCATAATGCAGACATTCAGGAATTGTCTGTGCTTGAACATCTGCCAATGTGACTACATTAAACAACAGATTTTCAATGTAGGTGAAACAGTCTTCCATTGGAAGAAGATACCATCTGTGACTTTTATAGCTATGGAGGAAAAGTCAGTGGCTGGGATCAAAATTTCGAAGGACAGGCTGACTTTCTGGTTAGGGGCTAAGGCAGCTGGTGTCTTTAAGTTGAAGCCAATTTCACTTACCATTCCAAAAATCCTAGGGTTCTTTTTTTTTTTTCCCCTAAGGTTCTTAATTAAGAATTAAGTCATATCTACTCTGACTTTCTCTGTAAATGGAACAACAAAATCTGCCTGACAGCACCATGATTTATATGGTGAGGGATCTATTGCCTTGGAAAAAGAAGACGAATCTTTCAAAATATTACTGTTCATTGACAGTGCACCTGTTCACCAAGAGCTCTGATGGAGATGTACAATGAGATAAGTGTTGTTTTCATACCTGCCAACACAACATTCATTGCACAGACTAGGAATCATGGAATACCTTCTACCTTCAAGTTTTAGAATTTAAGAAATACATTTTGTAACATAGATTGTGATTCTTCTGATGGATCTGGCATAGTAAATGGAAAACCTTCTGGAAAAAAAATTCACCATTGTAGATGCCATGAAGACCATTTTCAATTCATGGGAAAAGTTCAAAATATAAAGATTAACAGGAATTTAGAAGAAGTTGGTTCCAGTCCTCATGGATGACTTTGAGGGGTTCAAGATTAATGGAGGAAGTAACTGCAGATGTGCTGGAAAGAGCAAGAGAAGTAGAATGAGAAGTGGAGTTTGAAGATGGGACTAAGTTGCTGCAGTCTCATGATCAAATTTTAAAAGAAGAAGAATTGCTTTTTATGAATGAACAAAAAGAGTGGCTTTCTGAGATGGAAACTACCCTTGGTGAAGATGCTATGAAAATTGCTAAAATGAATACATAGAATTTACTATATTACAGAAACTTAGTTGAGAATTCAGGAGCAGAGTTTGAGAGGATTGACTCCAACACTGAAAGAAACTCCACTATGGATAAAATGCTATCAAATATAATCACATGCTACAGAGAAATTGTTCATGAAAGAGTCAATGGTTGGGCAAAATTCATTGTTGTCTTTTTTTAAAAAAAGATTTTGTGTATTTATTCATGAGAGACACAGAGAGAGGCAGAGACACAGGCAGAGGGAGAAGCAGGCTCCACACAGGGAGCCCGATGTGGATCACCATCCTGGGACTCCGGGATCATGCCCTGGGCTGAAGGGAGGCGCTCTACTGCTGAACCACCCAGGCGTCCCTATTGTCTTATTTTAAAATAGCCACACCAACCATCAGCAACCAGCACCCCAGTCAGCCATCAGCCATTAACATCAAGGCAAGACCCCCACATCAGCCAAAAGATTGACTTGCTGAAAGCTCAGATGATGGCTAGCATTTTTATCAGTATTTTAAAATTAAGGTATGTACATTTTTTAGACATAATGCTATTGCACACTTAATAGACTATGGTATAGTGTAAACATAATTTTTATATGCACTAGAAAACCAAAAAAAATCAATTTGCCCTGTTTTATTGGGATATTCACTTTTTTGTAGTTGTCTGACATGGAACCTGCAATATCTCTGAGGTGTCCCTATACTACCAACAGCTTTCCAAATTTATACCCACTGGCAATGTGTGAGAGTTCCAGTTGCTCCAATTCACCACCGTCACTTGCTGTGGTCAACTTTTAACGGGGTCTAGTACTAATTTACAGAGATGATACTGGAATTTAAATCTAACATAAGGAAAATATCTCCATGAATGGTGTTAGTATGAATTTAAATTTAAGTATTTCATTTTAGTTGATATGTACTTCCATCCCCCTCCAGTTTGGCATGCATACAAACACAAACCCGCTCACACACACCAACAACTGAAATAACAAGAAAAACAGCATTTGTGACTCCTGAAAGAACCCCATGTGTGCTTTAGAAAAAAAATTGCCATGCATTTGTACGCTTAGAGAAATTTTAGAAAAAAAAAAGCGAAGCATCCTATTATCTTTAAGAGGATCATTTTAAAACCTCAGAAACCATCTCTAGCCAGTGCTTTCAAAGTCAGCTCAAAGTGCAGTGGGATGTGTGGAAACCGTTCATTAGTCAGGCACACCGCGAGTTAAGTCCTTACTTCTAGGAATCATTTCTAATCATTTGTAATTAGAGTAATGCTTTTGAAAATGTTTGCATTGCTAACCATGAGGAGTTGAAACTCTCTCTTCTGGGAAAGTGAGCAGATGGTGTCACTTCATTTACTTTTTCCCGTTCGGCAGGGAGGACTAAGGGATTTAACTTGTCCTTTCCGTCTCTCCTGCCTGGGGTTTGGATACTTGTCTCATCTGTGGTCATAGCTCTTGGCTCAGCTATTTCTTGTCCAGTTCCTTTTGTTTGATATTACTTTGATCTTCGCCCAATATCAGCAATGCCTTGCTTGGATGACTCTCTCGCTCTAGCTCTTACTCTTTTCCTTGGCAGGAGTATTCTTTTCTTTTGGTTGTAAGAATCTGGCCAGTAATGAGGTGGTAAGCTCCTGTCGAAGCAGCAGGAGTTGTCAGTGCTCCTTTCTTTCATTAACTTTCTTGGGCTGTAGCCACAACAGCAAGACTTCAGGGACTGAGAATTTAACCTTCTCTAGCACTGATCATTTTTCCACATGGATTCACATGGCCCCATAGCCCCTTGGCCCCTTTCACCACCTCCCTCCCTTCACCCTGCTTTTTATAGATTATCCTGAACTTTCTGTCCAATGCTCTCCAGGGCCACCATGAAATAATACGCTTGAAGTATTTCTTTTTTTTTTCTCTTTCTTTCTTTCTTTCTTTTTTTTTTTTTTTTTTTTTTTAGTTAACTACCTTTTATTCCTTGTTGTTAAATGAAGAGCACATTCATACGCCTTGAACAAAAGGTGCTGAAATTTCAGATAGCAGCTGTGGCAAATTATCTTTTTTCTTATGAAATAAGCAAGTAATTGGTAACCATACTTTGTAACATAATGTCATTTATTTTAATCCTAGTAGAAGAAGGAAAATCATCCTATTCTTCTACCTAACAGTAATGATTATGTATATTACAATATATAATATACATGTGTATACATATATATGTTATAATTAGAAAAATTCCTATCTCCTCAAATAGTGGCAACTCAAATAATCATGTCAGCACTCCCCACTTGATCCATTTTAAGAGAAACAATGTATTGATATATTTTACTGGGGACTTTGACCATCTTAATAATTATAGTAATAATTGTATAATTAACAGTAATACCAGTAATGATAGCAATGGCAATAAAGCTATCATTGTTTGATGCCTACTATGTGCCAGATACAATGGCAGACATTACATGTTTAGTGCATATGTATGTGCAAAATTTCTAATTCTCAGATAAAATCTGTATGACAGTTACGATCATGTCCAGTTTACAGATAAAAGAAATGACGCAAAAATTTTTTGTACAAATTTAGACCTACTCGGATCACTCCTCTCTTCCCTCACTTTGCACATCCTCCTCCCTGAGTCAATTTGATGTTTTTTCAGATTTAGTTGTCACAGGTATCAATATTCACTTACCATCTCTAATATAACAAGTATTCATTTGTAAAAGCATTTCCTAAGAATAGAAGGATATACCCTATTCTTGGACCTATCATTATAAGCCGTACAACGTTGAAAGACTATATTTGCTTTGTATTTCAAGCTTATTTTGAATTGATTTCTGCTTATTAATGGAAGATCCAACCTCACCAGTGCTTTGTCTTATTATAGACTGATGCATTTATTTATAGTCACTTATGGATTATGTCTTTGTGTTTTCAGGATTACAGGATATAGAATTAAAAGCATGTGTACTATTGGCTAGTTTTAACATATTATTTCCTTTAATTTCCAGTTTGCCATTAGGAACAGAGATGATTTTCCATTCTTTAGATCTACATTGACACCAAATTAGTATCAATACAGAAAAATGTCCATATTGGGTACTACTTTCTTAATATGTGCTACTATGTTATAGTTTCTCATTTCCTGGTCTGTCAGTTACTCTAATATTCCTTCATTTTTATAGGTGCAACTCTCTTATATTTGCTGATGGATATATTTCTATCATTTTTCACTACTAGCAGCCATAAGCTTTTAACCCAGGAAAATTAAAAGGCAACTCAGCATAATGCTCTTTATCTCTCAATATTTGACAGCACAAGCAAAATGCCAATCTGTCAATTCAGCTTCATCAGATAGTCTACTAACGGCTTAGGCACTGTGGCAATTACCTTCAAGGCCAGGAAATGAATTCAGGAAAGAATACATAGGGAGTTTCAGATTAGAAAGACATAAAATTGTAAAACATAGGTAGCTCAAAATATTTCCCTGTAACCGATGGAAATGTTTCTTGTAAGGAGATGTAAGGTGTTAAAATATTTCATTTGTTTCAGTTCAATAAGATATCAATTAAAAAAGGCACAGGAAACAATCATATTTCTAAAACTTACTTGCAAAGGACACCAAGTTTGAAATCAAAGTGATATGGCCAAACTTATCATTTTTCAATGGTCAATCCTTTTAATACATTTCCACAGAGTAATTGGATCTGTTGAGCACTGGGGCTCAAGGAATTAAGACAGCAGGCATAGTGGAAAGAGACTTGGAGTGAGAGCAAGAGAACTTGTCTTAGTCCTTGACCTCAATTCTGCTCTTAACATCCCCAGGTGATCCTGGGTAAGTATCTCAACGTTACCCTTCCTCTTCTATACAATAAGGGATTTTGAGAAAACAAACCATTATGTCCTTTTAAGCTGTGAACATTTATGATTATTATCCATATCAAGGTTGGAATTTACTAAAACTTTGAGTAATTCATGCTACACATGATTCGCCATGTGAGAGGAGCTAGAACCTGGGGAAAATTGCCTAAATTATTACAAACAATGACTACTCCTTCATTATAGACGGAGCTAATTGAAGATGACTGGTTTTGTGATCTTGACACTTCCTAGTTTAAAAGCCCCTTGGTGGTTCCCTGTGTTTCCTTACGATAAAGATGAAACTCTTTAACCTGGCCTGCACAACCCCCTTGCCGTTTAGACCCTGCATTAGTTGAGGTAGGTCAAATGTGTAATGGTTCAAATACAATGGATGTGTATTTCTTATTTAGCTAATAGTCCACTGAGGCATTCCTTTTGGCAGGCTATTCTTCTAACAGAACCCCGGGAACCTAGGTTATTCCTATCTTGTGGCTTTGCCTCCTCCAAGGACTTATAATTTTTTGTATTTAGCTGACAAAGGGAAAGAGAGGGTGGGCTGTGGCTCAAAAGTGTTACTCATTCTTTGTGCCTACATGGTCTTAGTGGCAAAGAGTCATAGGAGCACGCCTCAGTGCAAGGATAAAACATTGGGAAATATGGTGTTGGTGTATATCCAGGAAGAAGATAAAATGAATTTGGGTACACAGGTAGCAGAGCTTCATTTCCATCTTAGTGAAGTCATATTAATTTCTTTCAACTCCTGGAATGCCTATACTCCTTCTGCCCACTTCACCCCACCCCACCCCCTGTGTTCACCTAGACTCCTTTCCTTGTTCACCTGGCTCCAACCCTTCCCTCTACTCTCAGTTGGTGGTGACCTCCTCTCTGGGCTTATGTGAAATTCTGCTTCTATTTGCCCTTGTACCTTATCATAATACTCATTACAGTTTATTTCAATTAATTGTATGTTTTCTCTGCGAGAGTCTATGATCCTTGAAGATAGAGACCATACTTTTTCCCTGTTTGGTTCAGGGTTGATGGAAGGGGAGGAGGTGAGAACAGGAGTAGAAGAAGAAAAAGATGCAGAGCAGGAGAGCTGGAGAAAATATGGCAAGTAGATAGGGTACACTCTCAGGTGTCTTGTGTTTTTTTCTTCACTGAATAGACTAGTTATTTAGACATAGTATTGTCAGATAGAAAAAATGTCCATCATTCTTTGTGGTTATAAAATGGATGTGATATTACAATATTTTGTTGTATTAGTATAGGCTATGACAACTTCTCTGGGATGATAAGGAAACACTAATTCTAAAGAAAAGGGGCTGTATCTAGAAATATTTTCAGTGCTCTATTCTTGGCTTGCATCTCAGCAGTGCTCTTTTAAGCACCACCAAATGCTTGCTGTCTTATTCACTCTTAAAGAATTCACAGGGCTTCTCTAATCATCTTCATTGAATAGTAACTTTCTCATTCTCACTGTGAGATTCTCAGGGTGTGAGGTGAGAGGCTATATAAGAAGAATGGAACGACGATCAGAATCATTATGGTCTGCTTTTGAGAGAATTATTTGGAGATTTGAAAACACAAGCATCCGAACTACCCTCAAAATACAGTGAAACTGCCTCTTTAAAATATCTTAGGACCAGAGTGCTACAATGTTTCTGAATTTCACATTTACAAATATATGTGTAAAAGTCCTTTTTGGTTTCATGAGGAATGTATCGATAGAAACTATTATATGGTGAAGCAGGTGTGTTGTCTTTCAGAAATAAATATGGAGAGAATTTAGCAATGGGACAAGCATTATTTCTTGAAGCCTGAATTTTAACATATATTAGGAACCATACATAGAGGTAAGAAAATAAATAAAACTCTCCATTGATAATTTTACTGTCATGTAATGGATGCAAGTCAAATCATCTAAAACTATGCAATGTATAAATTAGACTGCTTGGCTCAATGGACTTCTGGAAGAAAGGAAACACACAATCATTTAAAAATTATTTGAGAAGTGTTTTGCTTCAGATATGAAATGAAATTACTTTATATAATGTGTCTTTGGCTTCAAATTCTCACAGAAATAGCTGAGACATAAATCTCAGAAAAACATTGAAATTTGAACTTTAAAAAAAAAAAGAAAATTCAGGCTTAATGAGTCACCAAAGGTTTCCACATCAATGTGGAAAGCTGCAAAATAGATCAGGGATGGCAGCCTTCTATTGGTGCTGCCCGTAAGGAATCTATGCCTGGCATGGCACGAATTAAAAATTTAATGAAAAACATCAGCTGTGTTTCTTATACACATCAGAGAGTGAGATTTTGCTTGTTAGACAATCTGAAAAGTGTTTTCCTTTTAATGAGGAAGTTAAGACTATATTGAAAGTAGCAATATGTTCAATTATAGTCATCCTATATTGTTTTAAAAGTTATATACGCATGTATACATATGTGTGCATAAACATAAACACAAAAATAAATATGTAAAAACTCAGTTTATAGATAACAGCTTATAAGTACTAAAATTTTAAAGACTATAAGTAGTCACAGCATTCAAGTACCCAGACAGTATTTCAGAGCCTATTAACCTCAGAGTTTTCATGGTTTTAGGTACTTAAAACTTGACCTCCATTTATTGACTTGTCATTCCAGCTAGATTCAGATGTTCACTTCCTGTCTTAATCTTGTATTACTTGCCTGTCTTGGGTCCAAAGATGAGAAAGCTGAGCATTTAGTTTTTCAGAAAATTTGCCCAAGTATTAGAATTATGCCATATGATTTTTTTTTAATTTGTAGAGACCAAATTGTCTCTTATTTTCACTTTGTAGGTGAGGAAAGTAGGGCTTGAGAAATTGAAGTCTGAGACAAAATGGATATTTACTCTGAGACCCAGGATTTTTCTTTGGTTTTTAAAGGCTGTTTTCCTTAGATATCTTCATTATTTGGATTTAGTTTAAAACAAAATGTTAACCACTTTCAAAGGGAAGACAAAGCTTACATTTTTAGACTGGTTTATTTCCATCCATTTAATCTGTCAGCATGTAGACAGTTGTTTCAGATATTTAGCTACTTTGATAAAGTATTATTTACATTTCTCTTGAATGACAAAAACAAAAACACAGTATACAGTGATATTTTAATGAGACTAATGTCATCTCAAAGATTCTAAAAAGAAAAAAGGAGGAAGCTCTTTCATACTTAACACTAGGAAAACTAATTCTGCTTTGCCCTTGCACCTGCTTGAAGGAATTTATTGGGAGAAATGGAATTGGAGATATTTGCTTCTTTTTTATTAAAATCAGCTTAATAGTTCTTAGCACCACCTGTTACCACATTGTATAATCCATCTTTGGGTACTAGATTTTCTCCAGATGTTCAGCTTTCTGTTGTCTTGGGAATCACATCTTCCTTCCTTCCTTCCTTCCTTCCTTCCTTCCTTCCTTCCCTCCCTCCCTCCCTCACTCACTCCTTTTCTTCTTTCTTTCTTTCTTTCTTTCTTTCTTTCTTTCTTTCTTTCTTTCTTCTTCTTCTTCTTTCTTTCTTTCTTTCTTTCTTTCTTTTCTTTCTTTCTCTTTTTCTTTTCTTTTCCTCTTCTCTTCTCTTCTCTTCTCTTCTCTTCTCTTCTCTTCTTTTTCTTTTCTTTTCTTTTTTCCTTCCTTCCCCCCTTCCTTCCTTCCCAGCAAATCATAGGTCACATCATTTGCCTCTGGCAAATACAGAGTTGTAGGTAGTTTAAAAAAAAACTTATGTTAAGAAAGAAAAAAAAATACTGTTGATTTTGATGAGCCTACTTTAGATTTAAATAGCCAGTTAACATGGTATTCCAGAGGACAGGCAATAAGTTGGTAGAAATTTACTGATGCAAACAAACTCTATCAAGCTAATCTTAGAAGTTCCCCCATGAGTCTATTTTAAATATCTTATTCTTACAGTTTTTTTTCTGGAATTGTCCACTGTTTTTACACAAGGATAATATTGTGCAGCTTTAAATTAATTACACGATTATACTAAAGCATAAGATAAACGATCTGTTGGTTTTGTCTATTATTTGACAGTGAAAGTACAACTCCCCATACAGATCATTTTCACAAAATAATCTATACCATGACCAGGCAACATATTTTTTCAGTGAATTTTAGCCAGGATAAAACTGAAGTTGTAGTTATTTTGAAACTATACTGTTCCTTTCTGTGAACAGGAATAAGCTAAAGGTGTCAGAAGAATCATCTCAGGTAAATAAGGTGGGTCTCCTTATAATTATATCTTTCCAGAATTTCTTTTTTTAATTTAAATTTTTAAAATATTTTATTTGAGAGAGAGAGAGAGAGAGAGAGAGAGAGAGAGAGAGAATACATAAACAAGGGAAGAGGCAGAGGGAGAGTCTTCCCAGAATTTCTTAACCCTGCATGGTAATCATGTTAAAACAACATTCTAAAGAAAAGAGTCACTAAAAAAAGTGTACCTATGATGTGAATAGGTCATATTAGGGCTTATCACTGTACTTGTCCTTTGCCAATTCTTGGGGAATTTGAATTTCTTTATATTGGACAAACCCCTTATCTTGGTTAGTTGGCCTGTAGAGTTTGGGATGGGTATATCTCTACTAGATGGAGTATCAGGGGACCTCTTTTCTGCTTTTATGAATTTTAAATTAAATCCAGACTTCTTTGGAATAAAATAAAAACAGTGCTGATGAGATTAAACCAACCTACAGGGGTGAACCCTGGTTTAAGATTTGGAAGGCAGTTAATTCAGACTCCTTTCACAGTTGCTTTCCCTTTGATGCTAACATCCAGTGTAAAGTACCTTTTGAAGCCTCCCTAATATTTGATGGCCAACAGTATTCCTATGTTAGGAAGCTTCCACCAGCTTTCAGAGCCCTAAGCATCGGTAAGTGCAACTTATTGCCTTTTATAGGATTAGGATGGGAACCGTGACGGTGCTCAAGCATCTAACATTAGATAATTCCTGATTGCACTTCTTATTCTGTCCCTGTTATGTTTTACTCTCTTGTTGAAACTAAAGCAAATCTGAACCTTGCAGGTATATGAGTTACGGTGGTATATGAATTATTTACTCAGATTTGCACAAAGATTTAAGAGCCTTGACTGGCTCAGCCTTTTCCTACTGCATAAAGACTACTTATTCCTAATGTAAATAATAAGTTTTAACTTTGGTACTTTCATTTGTCATCCAACTTTTCTTTTTTTTTTTTTTTTTTTTTATTGGTGTTCAATTTACTAACATACAGAATAATACCCAGTGCCCGTCACCCATTCACTCCCACCCCCCGCCCTCCTCCCCTTCTACCACCCCTAGTTCGTTTCCCAGAGTTAGCAGTCTTTACGTTCTGTCTCCCTTTCTGATATTTCCCACACATTTCTTCTCCCTTCCCTTATATTCCCTTTCACTATTATTTATATTCCCCAAATGAATGAGAACATATAATGTTTGTCCTTCTCCGACTGACTTACTTCACTCAGCATAATACCCTCCAGTTCCATCCACGTTGAAGCAAATGGTGGGTATTTGTCATTTCTAATAGCTGAGTAATATTCCATTGTATACATAAACCACATCTTCTTTATCCATTCATCTTTCGTTGGACACCGAGGCTCCTTCCACAGTTTGGCTATAGTGGCCATTGCTGCTAGAAACATCGGGGTGCAGGTGTCCCGGCGTTTCATTGCATTTGTATCTTTGGGGTAAATCCCCAACAGTGCAATTGCTGGGTCGTAGGGCAGGTATATTTTTAACTGTTTGAGGAACCTCCACACAGTTTTCCAGAGTGGCTGCACCAGTTCACATTCCCACCAACAGTGTAAGAGGGTTCCCTTTTCTCCGCATCCTCTCCAACATTTGTTGTTTCCTGCCTTGTTAATGTTCCCCATTCTCACTGGTGTGAGGTGGTATCTCATTGTAGTTTTGATTTGTATTTCCCTGATGGCAAGTGATGCAGAGCATTTTCTCATATGCATGTTGGCCATGTCTATGTCTTCCTCTGTGAGATTTCTGTTCATGTCTTTTGCCCATTTCATGATTGGATTGTTTGTTTCTTTGGTGTTGAGTTTAATAAGTTCTTTATAGATCTTGGAAACTAGCCCTTTATCTGATATGTCATTTGCAAATATCTTCTCCCATTCTGTAGGTTGTCTTTGAGTTTTGTTGACTGTATCCTTTGCTGTGCAAAAGCTTCTTATCTTGATGAAGTCCCAATAGTTCATTTTTGCTTTTGTTTCTTTTGCCTTCGTGGATGTATCTTGCAAGAAGTTACTATGGCCGAGTTCAAAAAGGGTGTTGCCTGTGTTCTTCTCTAGGATTTTGATGGAATCTTGTCTCACATTTAGATCTTTCATCCATTTTGAGTTTATCTTTGTGTATGGTGCAAGAGAGTGGTCTAGTTTCATTCTTCTGCATGTGGATGTCCAATTTTCCCAGCACCATTTATTGAAGAGACTGTCTTTCTTCCAATGGATAGTCTTTCCTCCTTTATCGAATATTAGTTGCCCATAAAGTTCAGGGTCCACTTCTGGATTCTCTATTCTGTTCCACTGATCTATGTGTCTGTTTTTGTGCCAGTACCACACTGTCTTGATGACCACAGCTTTGTAGTACAACCTGAAATCTGGCATTGTGATGCCCCCAGATATGGTTTTCTTTTTTAAAATTCCCCTGGCTATTCGGGGTCTTTTCTGATTCCACACAAATCTTAAAATAATTTGTTCTAACTCTCTGAAGAAAGTCCATGGTATTTTGATAGGGATTGCATTAAACGTGTATATTGCCCTGGGTAACATTGACATTTTCACAATGTTAATTCTGCCAATCCATGAGCATGGAATATTTTTCCATCTCTTTGTGTCTTCCTCAATTTCTTTCAGAAGTGTTCTATAGTTTTGAGGGTATAGATCCTTTACATCTTTGGTGAGGTTTATTCCTAGGACATCCAACTTTTCTAATTTAGTAACAATATCTTAGGTAGGGGAGAGAAACTTCCTTGGAAGTAAATTATTAAGGAAATATGGGTATTGTATATATTCATAGTATAAATGAAAACAACCACAAATATATTTGAGAGAGATACTCACTGAGATAAGAGATCTCCGCTAGTGTTCTACCAAAAAAAGGAGGGAGGATTGGGACACCTGGGTAGCTCAGCAGTTGAGCATCTGCCTTTGGTTCAGGGTGTGATCCCCATCCCGGGATCAAGTCCCACATCAGGCTCACTGCGAGGAGCCTGCTTCTCCCTCTGTCTGTATCTCTGCCTCTCTCTCTCTCTCTCTCTCATGAATAAATAAATAAAATCTTTTTAAAAGGGGGGTAGATTTTTAGTTTAGATAGCTAAAAAATTTGCTTCTTTCTTTCATCCTAAATTTTATATCTCAATTGAGGAAACAGGACTTATATTTAAATAAAATTTGGTATCACAAGTTAAATGCAGAGATTAGCTCCTATTTTAGTATAGATTTTGGGCAGGTAGGTAAAAACAAGGTATCATTAATAAAGGGAAACCACTTATATGAAGTGATTTTAAATTATTTATTAAAAACATTTATTCAATACATACTGTGTCTGTGTGCCAGGCTCTCTACTAGAAGCTGGGAGTATAGACTTATTTAGTCAACAAATTTATATTGAGCCTTTACCACAAACCAAGCACTTTCTAGGTACTGGAGACAATAATAGCAAGAAGAAGAAAAAATTCTAGGCCTCGTTGATCTTACATCCCAAAGGGAAAAGTCAGACAAAAACACAATAGATAAGTAAACTCTAAAGTTTATTATATAGTGAGTGCTAGTGAGAAAAATAAAGCAGAATAAAAGGGACTAGAGAACTGAGGGGTTATAATTTGTTTAAACTGGTATAAATTGGTGCAGCCACTACAGAGAACAGCACAGAGGCTCCTTAAAAAATTTAAAAGAGAACTACCATATGATTCAGCAATACTACTTTTGGATATTTATCTGAAGAAAAGGAAAACACTAACCTGAAAGACATGCATATCTATGTTCATTGCAGCATTATTTACAACAGCCAAGATATGGAAGCAGTCCAAATGTCCACCAATAGATAAATGAATAAAGAAGATTTAGAGTGCACATGCGCACACAGAGAAATATTATTCAGCCAAAGAAAATGAAATCTTGCCATTTGGACTTTGTGTGCCTTATGCTGAGTAAAATAAGTTAGACAGTGAAAGGCAAATACCATATGATTTCACTCATACATGGAGTCTGAAAAGTAAAACAAAGTGAACATAACAAAACAAATCAAAAATAGACTCATAAATACTGAGAACAAATTTTCAGTTGTAAAGTAAAAGACACAAGGATGTAATACACAGCATGGGAATACACTCAACAACATTATAAAAACTATGTATAGTGACAGTAACTTGACCTAAAGAGCCTATTCTTTGAAAAAAGGATAAATAAAACTGATAACCTTTAGCCAGACTCATCAAGAAAAAAAGGAGGGCTCAAATAAGCAAAATCAGAAAGAAAAGAAGAGATATTACAAAGAATAAAACAGGGATACAAAGGACCATAAGAGACTATTATAAACCAATTGGACAACCTAGAAGAAATGGATAAATTCCTAGAAATACATTTTCTTCCAAGGCTTGATCATGAAAAAAGAGAAAATCTGAATAGCCTGACTAGTAGCAGTGAACTCGAATCAGTAATAACAAAAACACTCAATGAACAGCAGTCCAGGACCAGATGATGACACAAATAAATTCTATCGAACATTTGAAGAATCAATACCTATTCTTTTCAAATTATTCCAAAAATTTGAAGAGGAAGGAATGCGTCCAAACTCATTATACAAAGTCATCATTACTATTTTTTTTTTTTTAGTCATCATTACTCTTATACCAAAACCTGACAAATATGCTACAAAAAAAAAAGAGAGAAAATTATAGGCCAGTATCCCAAGGTGGGAGGAGTTGTAATTTTAAATGGGCTGGTTTCAGCAAGTGCTCCTTGCATAAGGAACAACCGTACTCTGTGGTGTGAACATGCTGGGACAGTTTTAAGATGTGAGAGAGACAGAGAAGTTGGAGTAGGGGGAGCAGGGGGGAATGTATTAGAAGTTGAGGAATAGTAATGGTGTATCAGATCACGGTGGCATATAAGAGTTTGAGCTTTTACTCTGAGGGAAGAGATACAATCAGAAGGTTTGAACAGTGTTCAATCTGATTTAAATTTTAAAAGGACCTCTCTGGATACTATCATGGCTGTGGACTGTGACAGAATGACATGGGGGGCAGCTGGGGAAGAGTGGAAGCAGAGGGTTTCATGCTCTTGAAGGGTCTTGGATCTTGTTCTGGAGCCAGGTATGTTTACGACTGTAAAGGTGAGTAAGGAAGAGGACATAGAAGGAAAATGTGGTCTGAGCAAAGAAGCAAGCTCTCTCAGGGAAATGTACTCATTTCCAAATCCACCCATTTAGTGTTAGTAGATTTTATGGAGTCCTTCTGGGATGTAGAGGCAGAAAAGGACAGAAGGAGGGTGACATATTTTTATCTAAAATATTTATCTTCTAAAACTATAACTGCAATACACATTAACTATAAATATGTTTAGAAAAGTATAAATTAAAAGCAAAAGTAAAAATTTAAATTAAAAATTTAACAATATGAAGCAGCTATAATGCCATCATCAAGAAATGGTGACTGTTAGCATTTTTATTTATTTTATTCCAGCCCTTTCTCTATCTACTTATTTATGAAGAACTAAAAAAAAAAAAAAAAAAAGGTCTAAATGAGTGGATTCTATTCTTTTCCCTCAAGTTATACCCATTAACATTTACCCATATCATAGAATATTTACAGAAACTATGATATTTATGGCAACATTTCTATTGCAGTGATATAGCATTCATTATGTTATAATAGCCATATATTTAGAAAGATAGATTGTTTTCACTTGCATATTATTAAAGGAAAGCCGGTTGGTTCTTTTTTTGTTTTTGTTTTTGTTTTTGATTTTTTAGAGAGAGAGCATGTGCACACATGAGTGATGGGGAAGGGGTAGACGGAGAGACAGAATGCTAAGCAGGCTTCACTCTGGGCCTGAGCCTAGAGCTCCATCTCACATCCCTGAGATCATGACCTGAGTTGAAATGAAGAGCTGGACTCTTAACTGACCGAGCCACCCAGGTGCCCCAAAGAAAGCTGTTTGATCATTCTTGAATATTTTCTTAAGATACATTAATAGCTATAGTAGTGAGAATTTAAGATCAAAAGTACAATTATCCTTCATTTTCCTGGCACATACCATCAGACTGTTCTCCAGAAGAGCTTTAGGAGTACACCTTTGACAGCATTGCCATAATCCCAACTATCTTTGAAGAATGTAATTAAATACACATGTGAATTTATTTTCTAGTGAATTTTACGTTTGTTTCTTAGTATCATGTTTCTCTTTACCCCCCATTTTTCCTTTACTTAGATGCATATACATACTTCTTGCTCATATACAAGATCTTGTTATAAAATAAGGTTATTCAACATTCTTGTGCATATTTGTCATTGTGCCTTTTAATTTGCATGCTAGATATAGTCTAATTTTTCCTTTATTATTTTTCCTGTTTTTAGAAATACTAGGTTAATTCTGATATTGATACCCACATCTAGTTTCTCTAACAAGCCTTTGTGTTATCTATTGATCTTCCTTTTTTTTTTTTGTTCTTCCCCCCTCAAACTCATTCTCCAATTGGACTTTTTTTATATGGTGTCAAAGATGAGGATCTAAGCTGACTTTTGTATTCTCAGCATGTGGTGAGTTTCCCCAGCAATCAATGCTTCTCCCATTAAATAGTGATACTTTCTTTATTATTGAGGAGTTTTTACATATACTGGGTTCTGTTTCCACCAATATGTTTAAAATTCTTTATGCTACAGTATGTTTTGATATGTGGTAGGAAATGTCTCTGCAACATCTCAAGTTTTAAACATGATTTAGTTGGTTTGAGGAAATCAGACTAGTCAAATCTTTGTAGGCTGATGTAGGTTTGTAGGTTATTTTTTCCTATTTTTGTTTCTGTCTAAAAACAAAACAGGTTTTTAAAAAAGATTTTATTCCATTATTTTAGAAAGACAGAGGAGAGTGAGCACAAGAGAAAGCACAAGACACAGAAGGCACATGAGCACCAGCAGGGAGAGAGGAAGATGGGAAGGGAAAAGCAGACTCCCTGCTGAATGGGGAGCCTGATGAGGGACTCGATCCCAGGACTCTGGGATCAATGACCTGAGCTGAAGGCAGACGTATAGCTAATTGAGCCATTCAGGTGCCCCCAAAATGTATTGTATTATCAATTCTGTCATTTATCATTTATTCTGAGTAAACTCGCATCTCAGTAAATGCTCCTCAGTGAAGAAAATACTTAGCCAGAAATAAAACTTCTAGAATTTTATATTAAATAAAACACAATTTATATATGAATACAGTAACCTGGTAAGTGCCGGAGTAGGTGAATGAATGAGTGAATGAATGAACGAATGAATGAAGCATGGGGTATGGAGACAGATAACACAGATAAGATTTTCATGATGAAATTACACCTGGTAGATACAAAACTAAGAAACTCTAACACAAATCCATCTTATAGTTCAAAATGTAAACTCTAATTCAGAATTTTGGAATTCTAGTGGAGAATATGGTTTGAGACAAGAAGACTGAAATGGTTTGAGACAAATGACTGAAAGTATGAGATGATTTTCCCATTTGCCTTTTTGTTCTAGAAATGACTGCAAATACATTTCCTTTGGCAAAGTTTAAAGATCTTAATACTCTGATTACTCTGACAAATGAAATGGGAAGCATTTCCTGACAGGTTATTTTTAACGATAGTTGTTTTCTCATATGGTATTTTGCCCCCCCCCACACACACTATTATCTTTCTTTCTTCACTCACTTTTTCCTCCTCCTTTTTAGATTTCTTTTCCATTTCCTTCTATTTCATTT
Organism: Canis lupus baileyi; assembly: GCF_048164855.1. Taxonomy (NCBI): domain Eukaryota; kingdom Metazoa; phylum Chordata; class Mammalia; order Carnivora; family Canidae; genus Canis; species Canis lupus. Next base: position 10,503,802 of record NC_132859.1, read on the forward strand.
TTAAAAATCTAGTCTAATTAAGTTCAACAAGAAAGGTCTTAGCCAGTCAATCATGAAAAAGAAAAAAAGAAAGCAAGAAAAGAAACTATCAACCGATTAGTATATCTTTCTCATTATACAGTAGATTAGATATTACTGTTTTGACTTCACGGTCTCATGAGAAAGACTTGGCTAAGAAAGACTACAACAAAACATTCATTAGTATGACATATGGCAAAAATAATGGAAGTGGGACCCAACAAACCCATTCAGGTTAAAATCTTGAAGCTGTAATTGTAAGATAATTGCGTAGTCTTATTGTCAAGCAGTTACAGCATGAGACTAATAGGATGCCAAGGGAAATGTTGATCAGTACTTGAGAGCCTTAATTTTCTCCAAATTTTATTCACCAACTTGTTCAATGAATAGGGCTCTCTTCTGAAGTTGCTATTCATGTGTGAGTTACTCAACAGTTACGTGCTTAAAAGTGGTAGCCAAACAGTTACTGAGAGGGTGTGGAGTGGGCACTCAGAAGAGTAAATGAAAGATACACTCTTCCAAAGTTTATTCCAAGATGTAGAGAATGCTCCCAACATCTAGATTGCATTTCTGACTGTGCCGATGATGTTACTTATTATAACTGTGCTAAATAAACCATTACATTAATCTTTTTTTTTTTCAATTTACTCTGGTTGAAAAAGTTACTTTCATGTTTGCAAGAATAATTTGTAGTAGTGATCAAATGCTCAAGTCTGTGTATATTTTCTTTTATGAGTTGTTCTGTGATCACAAATTCACATATTCTGCTGTAAGATGCTTATAAACATAATAATATCTTATTAAAAATAATAAGGATGTCTTAGGAATACAGAAATTGTAAGCATTCAGATATCTCCAATTAATCTATTTTTAATAGAAAAGTGATATATGCTGCATACCATTCTTATTTTAAGTGAATTATGCACAGTTTTTCTCCCAATAACTGCTTATGTTATGAGTTTATTAATGAACTTTATTTATTGTGCACAGAAAAAACAAAAAACAAAAAGAAATGTCTCCATCTGCAATAAGCAACCAGAGTATGCTCTATTTTAAGTAGCGCAATAATTTCATTAATGTCAGAATGAACTGTTAAACTTAAGGCAGCATGAAATTTATGGTTATTGGAGTTGCCTGAAACCTAAAACTAAGTGAAAAATGTTGAAAAACGAGTTTAAAAATCACAATAATTCAAGAAGGTTCTTAGGGTACATTTTCAATAATGTTTTTCCACAAAGTTATGATATTTGGCCATTTAGTCTAACAGGCTAACTTTATAGGTAAGGACAAAAAAACCACAGTGATATCAAGATGGAGAAGCTTTTCCAAAACAACATGTCTACTTGGCCCTTCTTCCTAGCTCACAGATCTATTTACACAAATAACAGCTGTTATCCAGAGGTGATACCTTGAATGAGAATCCAAGTAAATGAAGGATGTCTGCTAGCTCTTCTTTTGTACCATCTGCTATTTGCCACACTTCTTTTAAAACATAGAACTGATCATGAAAATCTTCTGTTCAAATTCTTCTAAAGGCACCTCCCCTACAATTAACCCAGATTAAAAGCCTGTCCTTGTAGTGCCCTTGCAGAATCCTGCCGCTCACTCTGACCTTGTCTCCCCTCACTCACTCTCAACTCATCCTGCCATCATTTTTCAAGTTTGTCTCAGAACTCTTTGTAGCTCCTTCCAAACAGAATGTTTTTTCCCCAGATATGTCCCTGTCTCTCCTTCTCTGAGTCTGTGCCCCAGGACTACTCCTAAACATGGAACCTGGACTCCTCTGCCCTGTGCTGCTCTTCTAGAGAGCCCATTTCTGCTCCCTTTGGTGCTGAATTGTACCTCCTCCCTCATAGGAGAGGTCAACAGTCAGGGGGAAACATCTATCTGATACTGGTATCTAGAGTACCCTCTCATTTTCAACAATATCCAGAAAATGATATGGGCGAGGCTGCTTTGCTCAAGTCACAGCACCAGCAAAGTCTTCCATGATTATCTTATTTAAAAGTATGCCTTCATTATTATCCAGATCTCCCCCCTTTCCCTTTCTTATAGTATATATCACTTTCTGATCTAGTGTACAGTTTATTTACTAATTGTGTTTGTCTCTTCCGACTAGAAAATAAACTCCATGAAGCAAGGATTTTGCCTACTTGTTTGCTGCTGTGGCACCCTGTCCCAAATAGTGCTTTGCACACAGGATGCGTTCAATATTTGTTTGTTGAGTGAGTATGTGAATGAAGAGCATGGATTCATCTTCTGTTTCCTGAATCACTGTAAATATGATGGAAATTCATCTGGTCATCTTTCTTGTCCATGGAGTCTGTTGTAATGATTCAAATCTCTCTTCCGAAATCCATCAAGTAATGTCAAATTATATATATAAAGAAAGTCTTCAAAATATCAAAGTTTAATTAAAATTAAGACTCCTCATAAACTGATCACCAACAGCTTCTTTCTCGAAGCTTTGGAACTGTGGTTGAGAAGTTATTCATAAGGAGAATCCTCACTTCAAAGCAACTGTGCTTAAGAGTTTATAAATTCTGAATTACCCCTTCTTGGGTAGTCTGAAGTCTTTGTATCAAGCCTAAAGGAAACCAGCTTCTCAAAGATGTTTTCTGGTGCCATATAATGTTTGTCCTTTTCCAGTGCAACATTTTCTACATTTCTAAATATTTCTAAACATTTCTAAATATTTTGCAGTTTACTAAATATTTACTGTTATAACCTAAATAGAATATGGATTTAAGGATAAAATACTACCCAAATGAGAGTTACATTTTTTTAAAAAAAGAGTTATTAAACTTTTACTTCTTGCTTATTGTGTTTAGTAAGAACAAGGCACTGTCATAGGTAGTGGAAAATGAGAAATCATGGTGTCTTAGAAGATTAAGGCCATCTGATTCTAGTGACCTTTTCAAGTATTAAAGCAATAGCAAAAAATCAAGAATCAATAAATATCTTTCAAACACAACTTTAGTGTAATATTTTCATCAGTAGAAATATTCCATTTTTTAGGACAATTTGAACACCTGGAATAGAATTTTGAAACTTTAGCAGCCTTAGAGATTATCTAAATTTAATCTCTTCATTTCATTAGTAAAAATTCTAAAACTCACATAATTTAAGACAAATAGGGATGCCTGGGTGGCTTAGTGGTTGAGCATCTGCCTTTGGCTCAGTGCGTGATCCAGAGTCCCGGGATCGAGTCCCGCTTCCAACTTCCTGCATGGAGCTTGCTTCTCCCTCTATTACTCTGACTCTCTCTTATGAATACATAAATAAAATCTTTTTAAAAATTAAGACAAATAAGTCATGAACATAAGCATTAAAAATAAAATATTCGGTATTCAGAGAAAGAAGAAAAATCTTCTATCTGAGGGATTAGATATCATCAGTGTCCAAAGATGGAGCCAACCTGGCCAGACTTGACACAAACAAAGAAACACAAATAGGAATGCTCAAATGCTGTGATAAGGAAGAGTAAATGCTCTTATTTGTTTGGCATGTCAGGGAGAAATGGGGCATGGTTGAGAAATAGGATGAGATTACAGTAGCCCTTCAGTTGCAGGCTTAAAAATTTAAATTTCACTCCATAAGCAATGAAGAGATACTACTGTTTTTGCAGAAAGATGATTAAGTTGTATTCAAGAATATAACTCTTTAGTAGTTGGGAAGGTCAATTGGATGGGAAGACTAGTTGCTTGATAATCATCAATGTTACAAAATGACTGGTGTTATGTGTAGTCATATGATTGTTGGGACATATTAGTTCAGGGGGATAAAAGTCCACTAGAACTCAAGATATGGAAATAGAATGAGGAAGACAGACTAGAAAGGAGACATGCTTTGTTGGTGGGTTTAAAGAAACATAAGAGCTAAGAGTACATTTCAGTAATCTCTGTCATGTAGGGGTAGCACCAAGAGACTCTAACTTTGGATATTGAATTAGAATCATGAGATAAACCATAGTAATAAAATAGAAAGATGTCTGTTCAACATATCTCTGTCATTTTTCCCATTTTATAACCAGAGTGAAGTTTTCTTAGCTTTTGAAATCTCCAGGATAAATGACAAACTCCTTCTCTCTAATCATTATTGAAGGATAGACTCACCTGTTATGATACAAACTAAATTTAAGGAATAAATAGAAAACCAAGATATTGTTGGAGGGCAGGTATCGGTGGAAAAAATAGTCAAAATAGATGTGCTCTTCAATACATAAAAATATTGACAAACAAGTAATAAAATAATTTAGAAGAAAGAGAGAAATGGAAATGATTTTGAGCACCATTATGTACCAGATGGTCATGTGATCATTGTAGAGCAAGCAAAGCAGAATACAGACCATCTACCTTGTTTGTGAAGATGATCATAAAGATACTTCACAATACAGAATTTATAGCATTTAGAGTCTTAATTTGATTGCTTCTTATAAAAGCTTTGTGATTAGAGTATGGTGGTATAGAACATTTTACAAATAAGTTTTATGTATTATCTTAGCAAAATGTTTTCCCTCTGAATATGTGTCCTTAAATACTTTACGTTGTGGTATTTATTTATCTTGGGCCAAATTTCTTCCCATAAGAACACATCTCTAATGTAATAATGTGAGTCAATGGGAAACATGATTCAATTAATAATTTTTTAAAATAAATACATTGCAAGATCATATTTTTTATAAAGTGTGTTATACCTGTAGTTAAATTATTTTCAAAAAAGTAATTTACGTTTGACTTAAGGACACTTTTCTCATTAAGATACGCTACTGAAAAATCCACAAGACAGCATGTTTGGAGAGGCTGGGTGTATTAAATTATACATGGTCACTTAGGGAATTGCTCAAGGAAATACTAATAGTAACAGTATAAGCCCATAGGTATTATGGCAAGTACATCCATCATGTGAGAACAGTTGTCATTAATAAAGCCTTATTGCCAACTACAAAGAGCTTTCAAAGCATTTTCCACTTGGATTACTGTATTGTCTTACAGATTTTAAGGATTCATTTGTTGGCTTAGGAAATTGAAAATAAATGTCAAAACCCAAAGTGTGAAGTTCTGCAACAACTATTTAGGTTTGACTGATCCCTGCTAAAAGAATATAAACAAAAATAAGATATAGGTAGAAATGAATTAAGCTATTTGAATACACTAAACCAAATAGAGTCCAAACAGATAAAAGAAGAAATCTAAGAAAAATTATAATGCTTTTTTTTTTACAAGAGCATTCTTCTGGCACTAATCTTATAAAACCTTGTGATCTTTTGCCTCACTACACTGTCCTTCTATTTCTTCTATTATCTCCTACGTTATCATTTAAATTTTCATATTTTATTTCAGCCTTCCCAGAATAATTGGCAGCTCCCTGATTGCCACACTTTAAATTTCTTGAAACATGAAGAGTTTCTATTAGAGTAGGCATCTGATAAATCTATGTGTAATTATAAATCCTCTATCATCTATTTAAAAATTATTAAAGGTTACACTTGAATAGTTAAAATGTATTGAATATTGTCTGTGCCCTAGGCATTGTGTTAAGGGTTTTATGTAGATTACTTAATTCAGCCCTAAAAATAACATTTATGTACTAAACAATTTCGGTAATAATATCTAATAAAAGATATAATTTAAGTAACTTAATCAGGATCTCGCAGTTATCTGTGGTAGATAGAGATAGGATTTTGAACCCAGAATTTGGATACCAATATCTTACAACTTTATACTGAGTTCACCCCTCTTAATCAATGTTCTCACTTTCACATAAATGACCTGAGGAGTTTGTGAATTACACTAATACTATAATTCAGAAATGCACAAAATACATCTTTGGAATTAGTTTTCAGGATGTTTAGCTGTACAACCACAAGCAGTAAGAGACTGTTCCGCACACTTACAGAATGATTATGAGTTTCATCCTGTGTTTTGAAGCATGTAGGGCCTGAGCTTTTCCTTTTCCAATTCCATTGCTAGGCCTGTTGGATGTAGCCATTCTACTCACTGGGCCTACCATTCCTCATCCTCTGAATGGATCTATGGCAAAAGCTACCTGTTCTCCCAACTTCCTCTTCAGGAGCCCCAGGACCCAGCCAGCCACTATAGGTGTTTAAGATTCCTTTCCATTGACTGCTACTTTCTTTTCTTTGTACATGTTTCAGTGTTTTTTGTTTCATTCAATAACCAATTCCAAACATCTGTTTTTATCTAAGAATTTATTGATTATGACCCATGAAATATAACTCATCTTAGTGGTCCATGGGATGTAATGTGCTATTATAAGGTAGGAAAGAAAAGTATTCAGGATAGATAGAAGGAATAGCTCCCTAAATCCTTTTCTCCAATATTCTTTTCTTCTAAACATCTGATTTAAAAAATGATTAAAAATGATTTAAAAAACATGAACATGATTCTCTCCCATGTAAGACCTCAAATGGGCTTTTTTCCTCCTAATGGGGGATAACCCAGTCATGTCCAGCTCCTACTTGCAAAAATGATGCCACTGTTATTTTCGGTCCAGTATCTCTGAGTAATATATTTTCCTTTAGTTCTACTATGATTTTCTCATGAGATTGTGCAACCTATCTAGTAAAGACACACACACACACACACACACACACATATATATGACATATATATATGACATACATATAATTGTGAAACTGATCTAGTAAAGACACACACACATATATAATTGCCAATTATATATATATATATATAAAATTGCCATTCAAAACATCATATGTACAAAAAAGAGAAAAAATAATAGAGAATTTTAAATATCATATGTTCAGCAAGCAAGGAATGGACTATATTCCTCGTTGCTGAAAATAGCCAGAAAGGCAGAGCTTGTATTTCTGACTTAATTCCTCTACTAGCTATTTCATATTTTCCATATTCAGTATCTGCTTTTCAGAGGTTTTTATCTATCAAGAGTGATTCAAGTTATTATTCCTGATGGTTCAGAGCTCCTAGTAGGCCCTGCCAATATAGGGATGCCATATTTCTTACTTCTTGAGAAGTTAGAATTAGCATGTATTCAACAGGAATTTCCTATGCTTACTCCATTTAGTCCTGAGAGTTGGGGTCAATCATCTCAGCCATAACAGTGAAATATACTGCTACAAGTTCTACAGTCCACTGGGTAGGGTCCTATTCTCCACTCTCCAAGGCCCCACTCTTGGGACTTGACATCATAATGGGACTGTGACATCATAACTTTTACTTTCATCAGGTGACCACACTTTGCTAAGAGCTAGCTATAATCTACTCTCCAGTTTCCTTTTTCCAAATTGAAGAGGAGCTCCACATGAGGTCCCCATCTATGGTACTGAGTTATGATAGGAAAAGATACTCTGGGAGTGTAAGCAGTTCCCTAAAGGACTTATCCATACTTTTCAGAACGATTCAAGCAAGGACCTCTTTATGGCTAATCAGATCACATAGTACCAAATTCAAGATGGACAGCTCAGGTCAGTTGGTCAGCTGATCTCCTAAGCTCTGTCTAACCAAAACTCTGTCCAACCAGAATTCCATTTATCACATGACTCTTGCTATTTCTCTAACAAGAAATAACTTGCTGGAGAGGATATAGCCTACTTCCAAAATCCTGGTGATGTTTGCTGTGAATGCTCTACCAGGGTTTTCTTCTTGACCCATCTAGGACCTCAAGATGCTTTTAGCAGCATTGGCTCATTAGATCAAAAGAAGTGGCAGAGCTGTTCAGATTGTGGTCTAGACCAGTTGGGTTGCATGCTTCTTCTGAGCCCCACTCAACTTTTGATCACTTGGCAAAGGACTTGGAGGAAGACACTTATAGATTATATATGTTGCTATCAGAATCCAGGTAACTGACTAGGCATTGTTCCTCGCTCTTGATGTTGTAGGACGCAAAGTACAATGAGGAAGAGGAAGATTATTCAACATGTTTAACGAACTGAACCCCAGAAAACTCTATGATATGGTGTTTGACATTTTTTTTTAAATAGACCACATTCACTTACTACTTCCTGCTCTTTAGATCATATTACAATGATGGCATCAATATAGTGTATTAGCCTGATGTTCTGTGGAAAAATGTGATGGCTGAAGAATTTAGCTGGAATGTTTTTTATCCTTGATATAGAATATTTTATGTGTACTGCTGTCCCCTTAAGATGTTTTTCTAATTTTCTGTACATGAGAAGGAGTGTACTCCATGTACTTACCAGTTGAATGCACACCAAGTACCAGAGACACTTTATTTTCTGTAGTTAGGCGCCCTCATCAGGAACAGCAGTAGCATGAGTCATAACCTGATCAAGTGAAAAAATCCACCATCTTTCTTCAGGTATCACCAGTCATTTTAATTAGCCAGAATAAGGATCAGAAATATGATAGGACTCAGTAAATCTCAAGTTTCCACAGCCGTAATGGTAATAATAATAATCACTTTAATACTCTCAGAAGTGTGTTACAGTGTTCGACTCACTGCTGTGATAGTAAAAGCCAGGCCCAGCAGTTTTTGTTTTACTTCTTACTATAGTAGCCCTTGTTCCCAGTACCTGGAAGCCAGTGTAGCAGTTTTGCAAAGAATATGACTATAGGTTCAAACCATGAACAAAGTAAATATGGAAACAACCACAGAATGGAATCTGGCCCACAGATTGCTGACCATGAGATTAACTTATTTTGAATTAACTTATTTTGAATTGATTATTTGGATTAATTATTTTAACTTAATTAATTATTAATTATTTTAACTTATTTTGAATTATTTTAAATAATTATTTTAACTTAATTAATTATTAATTATTTTAACTTATTTTGAATTAACTTCTTTTGAATTATTTTTTTTTGAATTGGCAGTCATTTATCACATGACTCTCACAAGCCCTTAAGACTGGTTGCAAGTTTTGGTCTGGATGCTCATGAATAGCATTTTGTTAGAGCCAGTCCATGGTTAGTTCTCCTTTGCTAGAGCACAGAGACCAAAGAAAGTATTCATAATTGCTCTGGGGAAGTTTAGGGAAAAGCCCAAATTTAACCCCAATCTATTTAAGGAACCAAATAAATCAACTTTGTGGAACAAAAGGCGTACGTCTTATAATCAAACTGTTTTCTTATAACCAGCTTGAAATTATTTTTCCTTTAGAGGACATATGTACTCTTTAACAATAGGATTCAAACAAAATAGAATTAGACAAAAGACAAACAGAAATTTACTGAAAAGATGAAAAGACTATTCACCAGGAATAGTAACAGTAAACAGTAAACAGTTATCTATATATGTATTTATATTTGTTAAAAATTATAGAAATTTTAGCAGTAAACAGTTATCTATATATGTATTTATATTTGTTAAAAATTATAGAAATCTCAGGCTTACACTGAATCAAAGAGAAATGAAAGAGATAAAAAACAGCCATTATAAAATATCCTTTCTACATTCTTCCACTTAAAAATGGTAAAAATATTAGCACAATGTTGTAGTTACGAATTTTTAAAAAATGCACTCTTGGGGCACCTGGGTGCCTCAGTGGTGGAGCATCTGCCTTTGGCTCAGATTGTGATCCCGTGGTCCTGGGATTGAGTCCTACATTGGGCTCCCCTCAGGGAACCTGCTTCTCTCTCTGCCTATGTCTCTGCCTCTCTCTGTTGTCTCTCATGGATAAATAAATGAAATCTTAAAAAAAAAAAGCACTCTTATTTTTAAAACTTCAAAACATTAAATAAATCAAAAGTATTTGGGAAAAATATCTGTCTTTTGAAATTCTTAATATCTGCCTTACTCTCTTGTGTGTGCATGTGCTCACTCTCTCTCTCAAATAAAATTTTTTAATGGACTACCTTGAAAGAATTAGCTCCACCTACTAAATCTGAGTTGACCCTACCCTTTTGTTGACTGATGGCACAGGTGAGATGGCCATGTCAGAAAATTTAAAGCAAAAAAAAAAAAAAAAATTAAAAAGAAAAAGAAGATTTAAAGCATAGCTCTTCTCCATGTGGCTCAATATGACCCTATAATAGGCAGACTGGATATATTTCCCCAGACAAAGAGAACAAAGGCAAAAAGAAGCAATTGAGACTACATTAAACTAAAAACATTTTGCACAGGGAAGGAAGTCATCAACAAAACAAAAAGTCAACCAACCTACTGAATGGGAAAAGATATTTGCAAATGCTATGTCTAATAATGGGTTAATACTCAAAATACATAAAGAACTCGTACAGCTCAACACCACACCGACACAATCCAATTAAAAATGAGTAGAGGACTTGAATAGAGATTTTCCAAAGAAGACATACAGATAGCCAAAAGAGACATGAAATGATGCTCAACAACATTTATCATCAGGGAAATGCAAATCAAAACCAAAATGAGATATTACCTTACCCCTGTCAGAATGACTAGAATCAAAAACACAAAAATAACAAATGTTAGTGAGCATGTGGAGAAAAGGGAACACTTGTGCACTGTTGATGAGAAGGTAAATTGGCACAGTCACTGTGGAAAACAGTATAAATGTTCCTTAAAACCTAAAAATAAAAATACTACATAATCCAGTCAATCTACTAATGGGTTTTTATCCCTCAAAACCAAAAACACTAATTCGAAAGTATGTGCACCCCTACATTTATTGCAGCATTATTTACAATAGCCATGATACTAAAGCAATCCAAGTATCCACTAAAAGACAAATGGATAAGGAAGATGTGGTGGAATATTACTGTGGAATATTACTCGGCCATAAAAGAGAATGAAATCTTGCATTCTGCAGCAACATAGATAGACCTAGAAAGTGTTATGTTAAGTGTTGGAATTAAAGGATTTTTAGAACAGAGGCTGAGAAAAACCAATACCACATGATTTTTACTTATATGTGGAATCTAAAAACAAAACAAGTGAACAAACAAACAAAAAAGAGAAACAGACTCAAATATAGAGAACAAACTGATGGTTACCAGAGGTGAGAGAATGGAGGGATGGGTGAAATAATTGAAGAGGACTAAGAGATTCAAACTTCCAGTTATAAAATAAATAAGTCATGGGGATGAAAAGTACAGCATAGGAAATATAGTCAATAATTTTGTATGATGACAGTGGTAGCTATACTTCTCATGGTGAGTATTTTGTAATGTATATAATTGCTGAATCACTAGATTGTACACCCAAAACTAATATTTTATATGTCAACTATACTTCAATTAAAAATTTAAAAATAAAAAAATGTAAATTGTCATGAGGAATCTTAGTGAGGGGGTAAAAATATTCTAAGACTAATTTATGGTGGTAGTTTCACCACTCTGTAAAGTAAAATATAAAAGTCATTCAGTTGTACACTTAAAACGTGGGCAAGGAAGCTGAGGCTTAAAGAGACTAAGCACCAGGAATCTGTAAGATCATTCCTGAAACATGGCTATACTATTCCCAGTCATCCGATTTTGAGAACTCTACTATTCACATGAAATAACTCACCTAACTACTACTTAAAGAAAGTTCTTGACTCCATTCTCGGCCTTTGCTTCTTTAGAGCAAACATTTTTGTCTTCTGTGGCTAGACACAGACTGGAAATGCCAGAAAGAGTGAGGTTCAGTAGCCTCTGGGATGCTTGAACTGAGCTTTTTCCATGAGAGACCATTTCAAGATAGGATTTGTTTGACGGTCAAGGAACCAGATCCAGGGGGATGACACAAGCATGAGTGGAGAACAAGTGTCATCTGTCTTCCATTGGGGAGGGGAAAAATGGGCAGGGTACAAAGTTCAAACTAGAAAGTAGAAAACAGATTCTAAGTGACAGGCAAAAGACTGAATTTTCTCTCCATTCTTTTTAATATGAGAGGGAATGGGTTGTTAAGTGTCTTCTCTCCAAAGTAAGGACTGATTTTCAGTATGCAGAAAAGGAGGCCCTGGGTAGACTCTGTAGTCCTCACAGCTTGCTCCAATTTTTCATCCATGCAGAGTTCGCTGGTCAAATTTTCAATTATTTTTTAGTGCTCTGTTCTAAAAATCCCTAATTCCAAGAAAATGAATATTCAAGAGAACAATAGTTTAAAAAATTCCAAATATTCAGTTTCAATATGAAAACAATTTTGAATTAGCTCTAAATTGGTTCAAGTTGTTTACAATCTGTTGAACCAGTTGGAGTCAGTATCCAAAACAAAAAGGAGAGAATCTACTTTAAACTATCCTAACAGTTTTTTAAACTAAGATTTCATTAGTTCATTCATTCAGTCATTCATTCATTCATGAGAGACATAGAGAGAGTCAGAAACATAGGCAGAAGGAGAAGCAGGCTCCATTCAGGGAGCCTGATTTAAGACTCGATCCTAGGACCCCGGGATCATAAAGGCAGATGCTCAACCACTGAGCCACCCAGGTGTCACTCTCCTAACAGTTTTAAGCCAATTTTGAAAGCTTCAATGTAGTTTGAATTTATTAGCACAGACATAAAAAAAAAATCCTCTGACAAATTAGAATTGATAGATTATTTGAATTTCATTACTGAATTATTTCAGCAGAATCCTATTAGCTCACTACTCCGAGGTATAAATTACTATCATATTAGTTTTCTTAAAATGCATCCTTCATTGAGTGTATACAAGATATACCCTAGGCACAGATAACAATTTTGTCCCTCAAATTATTAATTTTGATCCCTCATAGATAACAAAACTAAAACTCCATCTCATTGGCTCATGAAATTTTTGTCACACTCTGAACTCAGTCTTAACTTCCTTACAGTTTTAAATAAATTTTTTTTATATATCCTAGCTATTTTGATCCACCTATTCTTCAAATACATTTGAAATTTCTTTTCTTTGAGCTCACAATTTGATAAACCTACAGAGGCATCTTTTAATTTTCAGACCCATCAAAGTCATTTTTGATGTAAAGAAAATGTTTTGTCTGTTTGGTTGCCTGCCATTGATTCCTTCTTTTTTTGGGTAACACACCCTGAGTTCATTTTGGGGAAGCACTACCTGCCGCCCTTTTATTCCTTTCCTGCCATAAAAATTGGGTCACAGATAAGCCCATGACTCAGTCAGAGCCAATCAGAACTAATCCAGGATTTGGGCTGGAAACAAAGGTGTTCTCTCACTCTTTACTTGAACCCCGAAGAATATGGTTGGAATTACTCCCAAGAAAGGAAGTATATTTGAGGAAACAGAGCAGAGAGATGAGGGAAAAAAAACATCCTGATAACAGTGTTTGAAACTTGGTTCAAAAACTATACAAGAGCCGATTATTTTATCATTTTCCTCAAAAATCAATTTGCATTGTTTATCTTGTCACTTATCTCCATTCGCCTCTTCCATTCAGAAGCAATTCATTCTATTCTGTTCTTTCATAGAGCCAAGAGTTTAGAGCAGTATCTATGAAGAGCATGGGACCTAAATCACCTTACATATAATGTCTATTTTAATGGAAGGACATTCAAATTACACAAAATATTCTGCATTTTTCCTAACAACAACAACAAAAAACCCCAGACATTCTGTGTGTGCTTTAAAAAGGTCAGCAGTACTAAGAGATTTTCTCTTAACTTCACATCAAAGTGCAAATCCAGTTAATTCTATCACTGACTAGAAGTACAATGAAAACACATTTGTAAATGGATTCTATGGCCTGGTGTGTATAAAGCACTTTAAGGATGTCTCATAGTGCTCCAAATCTTCCCTGACCTCAGTTTAATACTAGAGATGACCTTTACATTATGTGCACAGCTCTACCAGTGATGTCACAGTCTATCTACTGGGTCACCAAAAGAATGCCAAGGGAGAGAATAGTTTCTGGTAACTGTGTTCACCCACTGTGCATCAAAATGGACAGCGTTAAGGTGTCATCTACAAACAGATTATCTTCCATACAAGAAGCAGAGATTGATTTGCTGGGGTAGTGTATTTTTTCCTCTAAAAAAGAATTATTGTACTATATGAATTTAAAAAAATAGATTTTTTTCCTTCTTATAAAACATTTATTTGAGAAAGCCCAAACAGACCATTGCAAAGCAAGAGTGAAATGATTTTCAAACTTCTCAATTTTGTGTAAGGTGAAAGATAAAGATTTACTTAATATTATAGTAAGTTTCCTAAGATGGTTCCTTTATGGAGTAAAGTTGCCGAGAAAAAAAATTTCCTAATAAAAAATAACTTGCTTTAATATGTAATAATTCTCATTTGTGTGTTGCATGTTTGTGTGTGCTCATGCTCAGGATAAAAATCCTAGGTTTAACATTTTCTGATATACAAATTCATTAAGCTTGTACTAAAGACGAGAGAGAAGGTTTCATGGAAGCATGGATGGTTTCTCTGGCCAGTGGTCCCTGAACAAGGAATCCTCATTGAGCATGGAGAAACATGGACCATTATCACTTGGATCTTCTAAGTTTTGGATCCTAAAGGCAGAATTCATGAAGACACTTTTAAATTAATACCTTACACTCTGTTTTATAACTCCTGAAATCTCATTTTCTGAATTTAATATTTATATAAACATTTCCAAACTGTTTTCATTTCACAATTTAAAAAGAACCCATCTACATAGTTGTAGTAACATATATAAACAAGATTTTGAAGTGTTACCAATCATCATTAAAATTCATAAGTTGCAAGGAATAATATTTTAATTGAGTCACAGATTATCATTAAAATTGTTCAGGTAAAAAAAAAAAAACAAACAAAAATAAAAACAAAAAAAATTGTTCTATTTTTTCGCTCTTCCAGATTAGATTCCAAGTAATTTTTGGTTTAAATCTTTTTGTTTCCTTTGTAAGCATATACAGATTAATTAGACTGATTTTGGCTAAACATCTGGATAAATGTCACATTTTCCCAAAGGGACCTATATAGGTAAAAAAAAAAGGGGGGGGGAGTCTGCTCTTAGTACACTCCACAATAACAAAGTCATATGTGGTTTTAAACAGCTGGTGGAAACATGTTGTCATAAAAACATCATATACATTATTATTACTTCTTGGCTAGCAGATATTTAGATACCACATTTAAGTACTTTCTAGTAGTTCCTCATAAGGGCAATTTCTCTTGAGATGAATAGATAAAAGAAAAGAGAAGTAGGAAAGAAGAATTATTAATGTTTGCTTACTTTCAAAATTTACATAAAATATTTTGGTACTGAGCTCCTGTTATCTATTGAGTGCTGTTGAAGATTTCATGACATTAAGAAAGCATCGGCTTATGGAGTAGTTCTCATCCCTTATGATGTTCAGGTCCCCCAGGGGAACTGAGTCAGCCTTAGAGAGAGAGAGTATACAAAGGGAATTCAGGACCTCTAGGTAGCTGACCCAGAAAGCAACTGGGTAGAAAGGAAAGAATGTGAGTTAGTTTGGTCTTTAATGGAATTCTGGCTCCTTTAGTTATTGGTTGAATGCCATTAGGCTACAGACCTTAACTTCTCTGTGCCCCTTTAGTTTTATTCAGTGTAAAATGACAGTAATTTTACATGGCAAATACCACGGAAAATTCAAATGACAAATATTTCAGAAGACAGAAGAAATATAGGACAAATTTATGAAATACTTTCCACAGAGTCTGACTTCTATGAGACTTTAAATTACTATTTTCTCCTCTCTGATAAAGAAGACAATAAAGGCATTGCTGGCTATTTAGTGAAGAAAAATCTTAAAATCTTAAGACCTCTAAATGTAACAGAAATAAAGTCATTTCCCTAGATGAAGTGTTTTCCATTTTTATAAAAGTATCAACCAGTATTTATTGAGCTATTGTCCATCATAATTCCCATACCCTAGGTGTTTTAGCTTTAATTAAAAGAATGAAAAGATCTGGTTCCTCCTACTTTGCTCTGTTTATGATATAATTTGAACAATGGAAATTGCATGAAAATGGAATGCAATTATGGCAAAAGATAAATAATAAATTGTAATGATATCTTTATATGGAAGCAATATTAATAGATCTGAAGATTCTATCACCAGACATTCAGATGATTTTATCAAAGGTTGTAAACATGTATAGGTTGTTTTCTATAAACTTTACACAATGCTAGGTGTTATGTGCCCATTATCTTCTGTCAATCCTTGTGATGATCCTTTGCAGTAGTTCTTATTATTTACATCTTAAACCAAACAATTACTTCAAACTAAGGAATCCAGATCTTAAAGAAATTAAACAATTTATACAAAGTCATATGGTTAACAAGGGATGAATCTGATATTCTAAATCAAGTTACTCTTTCACTGAAGTCCATGTCTTTCTTAGCCACCCTACCCCTATAGAGTGCCAGTGTCTTTAGAGGGTTTTTTTTTTTTTTGCCACCATAACTTTAGGAAGGTCTTTCTCATATCATGGGTGTCTGTGCAGCCTTTTCTGCCACATAGATACTGAATGAGTTGTGGCCAGAGAAGAGTTATATAGAACAGTGATTACTATTTCAGAAGCAGAGGACCCTACATACCTGAGTTGTCAAGTAGAATGAAGAACTGGTTATTCCATATATTCAGTATTTTAAGTGGCAGTTGACCTCCAAAGCCAACACCCCAAAGCCCATTTAGTCTAAATATAGCAGAATTACATTACTAATGGTGATATTTCAACCACTGATGACTTCCTCCTTTTCTCTCTTACTCCTTTTAATCTTTTCTCAATATAAAAGCCAGAGGTATTACTTTAAATCTCATTATATCTCTGTTGCTTCTTCAAAGGTTTTCCTTTGCTGTGTTTGAAGACCCCAATTCTTCATCTATTCTTCAAAGTACTCCATAAGCTGGTTCTCGCATCTCACATTTCCAGCATCATCTCAAACCACTCTTCCTCTTAGTCCATGCACTCCAGGTAACTTGGCCTTCTTTCAGATGCTTGAAACACATCAGGGCCTTTATACATGCCTCTGTCTAGAAATATATCCCCACTCCCCAACTTTTTCATAATTAACTCATGCAGAGCACAGCTTTATATCTCAGCTCAAATACCACTTTGAGGAAAACTGTTCCTGACCCACTATTCTAGATCTGTTGTATGCTTCTATAACTCCATGAACTTTTCCTCCATAGAGAGGAAAACTCCTCCATGAGAGTTTGGAATTACATTCTTGTGCAATTAATTGATTAGTATATTCACTACTAAACTGTAAGCTCCTTGATAAAAGATCCCTTTTGCTCAGCATTGTTTGAGCAAAAGGGATCCCTTGCTGTTTTAGTCACCATAATATCACCAATAGCCAGGAGAGTCCCAGATACAGGTAACCAAACTTATTTTTAGAAAAATAAAGCATATTTTTCTAAATTATATTTTTCATTATTTCTTTAATCTGAATAGATAGTAAAAGACTTAAAAACAAGACGGAAAGATTACAGAAAAAGAATAATGTATGTAGATAAGTTATTGGGGAAAGGGCGCAGCATATTAGGATATTCACATTTTGTTCTTTTTTTTTTTTTTGGTCTTTTTTTAAAATAAATTTATTTTTTATTGGTGTTCAATTTACCAACATACAGAATAACACCCAGTGCTCATCCCATCAAGTGCCCCCCTCAGTGCCCGTCACCCATTCACCCCCACCCCTTGCCCTCCTCCCCTTCCACCACCCCTAGTTCGTTTCCCAGAGTTAGGAGTCTTTATGTTCTGTCTCCCTTTCTGATATTTCCCACACATTTCTTCTCCCTTCCCTTATATTCCCTTTCACTATTATTTATATTCCCCAAATGAACAAAAGAACACCCACTGCAAAGAAGACTCTTTCGATAGAGATGACGATCCATTTTATGAATGCCAGTTGACCTTTCTATCCCTAGTAATCCCAACTTAAGACCAATGGGTTCATGTACAGCTTGATCATGGCCTCATGAAAAGATGTTTTATAAATGGCTCAGCAGGGATGCCTGGGTGGCTCAGTTATTTCAGCATCTGCCTTCAGCTCAGATCATGATCTCGGGGTCCTGGGATTGAGCCCCACATCAGGCTCCCTGCTTGGTGGGGAGGTTGCTTCTCCCTCTCCTTCTGCTGTTTCCCCTGCTTGTGCTCTCTTACTCTATCAAATAAATAAATAAAATCTTTTTTTAAAAGGCTCAGCAAAAAATATTCTCATTCAACAAAACTTCTCTAGTAGTTGCCACTAATGAGTGGCCAACTTGCCATTAGCAAAGGCCAGAACGGAACTCAAGATATGGCACCTGAATTTTGGTGACCATCTGTCTGTTGATGACAAAGTGACTACATTGGATACTTGCAACATGGAGGGGTCCTTGGAGAGATGGATATTTGTTCTATTTGATTTTTTCTTTTCCTATCTGCTTTAGTTTTGATAGAACTGTCATCTATGGACTTACTAAAGGCTTTATTTTCCATCATGGCATTCCAGATAATGTTGTTTCTGGCTAAGGAATGTATTTATTACAAAAAAAAAAAAATCAATGGGCTCATGCCTGTGATACTCATTGCTGCGACAACATACCCTACTAGAAGCAAGTGGCCTTGTAAAACAATGGAACATGAAATAATTTGCTGGAGATTCAGTGATAGCTGAAGAACGAAATCTTGCAAATTTGGTCACTTTCCTACAAAATTCAGTGCATGCTTTGGACCAACAGTTTTTATGGCCAGTAATACAGATCTAGGAATAAACAGGTGGGAGTTAGAATGTCCTTTCACTTATAGAGTTAATAACTCACTTGCTAATTTTTTGCTTCCTATCTAGGGCCTCTGGGTTCTACTAGCTCAAAAATCTTAGTTCAAAAGGGAGAAAAAATTTCAATAAAGGACAAAAAATGATTTTTGAAAATGGAAATTGTGATAACTACCTGAGTATTTGGGGCTCGTCATGCTGATAGGCAAAGAAAGTAATCAACTGTATTGTAATAAATGGAAATTATTAACAGGAGAGAGCTCTTTGTATAGAAACCAATGTTATGTGAGATCTCTCAGTATTTCAGTACTCAGTGGTAAAAGTTAATAGAAGACTACATGTAAACAATAAAGGAAGGTTTACTTATTTTTAGACCTTGAGAAATAAAAGAAACAAATACATGTTCAGGTTGTTAAGTCATCCTACTTTGGAAAATCCTGCTCAGGTGGGATTAAAGGAATGGATAGTGGAAGAAGGAAATCATAAATCTCAAACATTGTCTTGTGATCAATTATACATTTGTTTCCTCCTTTTCCTATTATTTTAAATAAAGAGTATTGAGGATGAAACTATGACTGAACTAGAAGAGGAACTAACATTCTCCAAAAATAATTATAACCACTAAGACTATTTTCCTACTTTTTTTGTTGGGAGGAATGAAAGTGCCATCATTTATATGAGGAATAGTTGGGTCACATTAGTAAAAAAATATACTGCTACATTATTATTACTGTTCAGAAGTTTAAATATGGAAAGAAAGTATATGGATGCTGAGCAATCAAAGGGTCAAGAGTTAACAGACATTATTACTTAAACTTGACCCTGTCATTCTTTTCCTTCTTCTATAATCCCTTTTGTACAGCCAGGCTGAAGATTGCAAATTACATTTCACATACTATCTTGCCAACGAGGTTCTGGTTGTTTACTGCTAATGGAGACCCTGCACTATTTGAGAAACCTGTCAGATAGAAACTTCTTTTCTGACAGCAGTAGGTGAATGACTATAGGCTCCTGCAAAAGCCCAGGAGGTTCTAACATTTGTGTCAGAGTTCTGAATGTAGCTGAGTTAGTGATAGTGATGGGTGACTCTGGACCATTGAAGGTTATTGCAGGATTTTCCAATATTTTAGAGTTTTTGCAGTGACCATTGCTGTGGATGTGGGCTCTTCATTAGTAATATCCAACAGATTATGGAGCTTCTGAAACAGCTGCAGAGGGTACTGTAGTTTAAACAAACTCTTGCTATTGTGGAAGCCTTAACATCTTTTTGTGGTACCTAACCTTTGGGATAAGTGCTATCTTCTTTTTTTGTTCTTCCAGTCTCTGGGTAAAATTATTCTCATTTTACTCTACCTGAAAATACTCAAATGGTTTCTAGTTTCCTAACTGGATCATCATTTTACTCCATTTTACTCCTCTTAAGTTTGTCACAGAGTTCAGTAATTCATCTTCTTCTATCTATAGTCTCATCTTCTGTGATCTCACCCAGATTTATACATTTACACATATATTTATCTCTGTGCCAATAAATCCCCAGTTTAAATCTCTAAACTCATATATGCAACTGCCCACTGGGCATCTCCACTTGGATAGCTAATAGAAATCTCAAACTGCTTGTCTCCAAAAATGAACTTCTGAACTTTCCCTGCACACTTGATTCCCTCTCACAATCTTTCTGACTTCAGTTGATGGGAAAGCTACTGTTCCACAGTATTAGTATTTTTTCAAATGTCTCTCTTTTATTCATATTCTATATCAAATCCATTAGGAAAATCTATTTTTGTCTATCTTCAAAATGTTCACTTTTAACCACAGCCTTTGCTATCACCATCATCTTTCACCTCATTTACTTCAACAGTCCTCTAGATGGTCTCCCCTTCTATCATGATTCCCAGTACTGCAAACCAAGTGCCACTTTCAAAATGTTAATGAGGGGTCCCATATCTCCTCTGCTCAGAATCTTTCAGGGGCTCATTTCAATTCAAAATAAAATCCAAATTCCTTGTATCTGACTCTAAAAACAAACGCAACAGAAACAAAAGATAAACAAGTGAAACTACATCAAACTTAAAAGCTTCTGCATAGTAAAGGAAAACATTAACAAAACAAAAAGTCAACCTACTGAATGAGATAAAGTATTTGCAATTTATATATCCAATAAAGGGGTAATATCTAAAATACATAAGACACTCATACAATTAAAAAAATTAGTAGAGGATCTGAATAGTCATTTTTCCAAAGAAAGCATATAGATGGCCAACAGGCACATGAAAAGACACTCACCATCACTAATCACCTCAAGCCTGTTAGAATGGCTGTTATAAAAAAAGACAAGAAATAACAACTGTTTGTGAGAATGTGAAAAAAATAAACCCTCAGAGATCCCTGGGTGGCTTAGCAGCTTAGCATCTGCCTTCGGCCCAGGGCATGAACCTGGAGTCCTGGGATCGAGTCTTGCATCGGGCTCCCTGCATGGAGCCTGCTTCTCCCTCTGCCTGTGTCTCTGCCTCTCTGTGCGTGTGTGTGCCTCTCATGAATAAATAAATAAAATCTTAAAAAAAGGAAACCCTTATGCACTATTGGTTGAAATGCAAAAATGGAGCAGCCACTATAGAAAACCGTGAAAAAATTAAAAACACAATTACCATATGCTTCAACAATGCTACTTCTGGGTATTTATCCAAAGGAAATGAAAACACTAATTTGAAAAGACATATGCACCTCTATGTTGGTTACAGCATTAATACACCAGACAAGATATGAAAACAACCTAAATGCTGTGTTTAATATAATATAATGATATATTACTCCATCACTAAAGAATAAAATCTTGCCATGTGCAATAACCTGGATGGATCTTGAGAGCTAAGTGAAAATAAGTCAGAGAAAGACAAATACTGTATGATTTCACTTATATGTGGAGTCTAAAAACAAAACAAAACTTATAACTACAGAGATCGGTATGGTGATCTCTGAGTACAAAGATTGTTGGAGGGGTGGGCATGATGGATGAAGAGAGGCAAAAGGTATAGACTTCCAGTTATCAAATAAATTAGTCATGGATACAAAAATCCTCAAAATATTAGCAAACCAAACTCAACAATACATTAAAAGGATCACACACCATGACCAAGTGATTGATCATTTATTCTAGGGATGCAAAGATGGTTTGATATCCACAAATATATCATCATTAACCACAAATATGACCATATTAACAAAAATCATATTGTTATCTCAATAGGGTAGAAAAAGTATTTGATAAAATTAAATATCCATTTATGATAAAAACTCTCGACAAAGTAGGTATAGAGGGAACATGCCTCGAATAATATAAGCCATATGTGACAAAACCACAGCAGTGAAAAGATCAGGAGCAAGGCAGGATCTTTCTCACCACTTTTATTCAACATTGTACTGGAAGTTCTAGTCATAACAATCAGAAAAGGAAATAAAAAGCATCCAAATTAGAAAAGAAGAAGTAAAACAGTTATTTTGTGTAGATGACATGATACTACATATAGAAAACCCTAAGGATTCCACCAAAAAAATATAAGAACTAATACAAGAATTTAATAAAGTTGCAAGATACACTATTAATATACATAAGTCCATTGCATTTTATACACTGATAATGAACTATTAGAAAGAGAAATTATTAAGAGTTGCTGGAAGGGAAATGAGGGTTGGGCTAAATGGGTGATGGGCATTAAGGAGGGCACTTGTTGTGATGAGCACTGGGTGTTGTATATAAGTGATGAATCACTAAATTCTACTCCTGAAACTATACTGTGTGTTAACTAACTTGAATTTATTTTTTTATTATTTTTTTAAAGATTTTATTTATTCACAAGAGACACAGAGAGAGAGGGGCAGAGACACTGGCAGAGAGAAGCGGGCTCCATGAAGGGAGCCCAATGTGGGACTCGATCCTGGGACTCCAAGATCACGCCCTGGGCCAAAGGCAGGCTCTAAACCGCTGAGCCACCCAGGGATCCCCAACTAACTTGAATTTAAATAAGACCTTGGAATAAAAAAAAAGAAAGAAATTATTAAAACAATCCCATTCTCATTTGCATCAAAATTGATAAAATATTTAAAAATAAATTTAACCAATGAGGTAAAAGACCTGTACTCTGAAAAGTGTAAGACATTACACAATATGCTTTTGTTATTTTAATCCACAATTCTTTTCATACATAAAGAAGGAAATTAAGATAAAACAAAACAATCATCCTACAAGAGAAATATCTATTTATTTATTTATTTATTTATTTATTTATTTATTTATTTATTTTTAGAGATGCTTTCAACAGCTAATGACTGAGACCACTAATTTGCATCAGAATAGATTGTCATTGACTATTATGGAACCCTCTCTTAAAATACATTTTGTGAGCTCATATTGAGGCATTCAGGTGAATAATAGGAAGAAGTTAAGTGGTATATTTTAGCATTCTTCCCTTATACTCCTTTGCCATACTGTTTCTGCCCCATCAAAGAGCTAATAGATATTTGGAATTTCCTAACAACCATAGATTATGATGGAGGCAATACATTCTTATCAGAGTTCTTAATTAATAAGGCATCGTCTATATGATAAAGGTGATATATGTGTCTATACATAGAGAAATATTTTGTTTAAAGTCCTTTGAAGAGCAATTACTCTACCAAATATAAACATTATAAACATGAGAGAAATTGATGATGACACAAGTGGAAAGATATACCGTGCTCACAGATTAGAATTAATATTGTTTACATGTTCATTCCATCCAAAGCAATCTACAGATTCAGTGCAAGCCCAATCAAAATACCAATGATGTTTTTCACAGAACTGGAACAAACAATCCTAAAATTTATATAAAATCACAAAAGACCCCGAAGAGCTGAAGCAATCTTGAGAAAGAAGAACAAAGCTGGAAGTACCAAGCTCCTTGATTTCAAACATTCTACAAAGCTATAGTAATCAAAACAGAATGGTACTGGCACAAAAGCAGACACATAGATCAATGGAACAGAATCGAGAATTCAGAAATAAGTCCATGTGTACATGATTAATCTCTGACAAAGGAGGCAAAAATCTAAGGGGAAAAAGAATCTCTTCAATAAATGATGTTAGAAAAAAAATGATGTTAGGAAATCTGGACAACTACATGCAAAAGAATGAAACTAAACCATTTTCTTACATCCAAACAAAAATATAAAGTCAAAATGAATTAAGGACTTAAAATATAAGATTAGAAACCATTAAAAAATCTAGAAAAAACAAAGGCAGTACACGCTGGTACATCAATCTCAGCAATATATTTTTTGGGGATCTGTCTCCATAGGCAAGGGCAATGAAAGCAAAAATAAACAAAGGGACTATATCAAACCAAAAATTTTTTCATAGCAAAGGAAACCATCAACAAAATTAAAAACAAGCTGCTGAATGGGAGAAGATATTTGCAAATAATATAACCAATAGGAGGTTCATATTCAAAATATATAAGAACTCACACAACTAAATACCAAAAAATGGACAAACTAAATAAAAAATAGGCAGAAGAGGGATCCCTGGGTGGCGCAGCAGTTTGGCGCCTGCCTTTGGCCCAGGGCGCGATCCTGGAGACCCGGGATCAGATCCCACGTCAGGCTCCCGGTGCATGGAGCCTGCTTCTCCCTCTGCCTGTGTCTCTGCCTCCCTCTCTCTCTCTCTCTCTCTCTCTCTGTGACTATCATAAATAAAAAAATAAAAAAAAATAGGCAGAAGACCTGAATATGTATTTTTCCAAAAAGAAGACCTACAGATGTCCAACAGACCCATGAAACAATGCTCAACAACACTCGTAATCAGGGAAAGGCAAATTAGAAACACAATGAGATATCGCCTCATGCCTGTTAGAATGGCTATTACCAAAAAAGACAAGAAATAATAACTGTTGGCAAAAATGTGGAGAAAAAGAAACCCTTGTGCACTGTTAGTGAGGATGCAAAATGGTACAGTCATTATAGAAAGCAATATCGCATTTTCTCAGAAAATTAAAAATAAAACTACCATATAATCCAGCAATTCTACTTCTGAGTATTTATTTGAAGAAAACAAAAACACAAATTCAAAAAATATTTATGTATCCAATATTCATTGCAGCATTTTTCAAAACGGCCAAGATATGGAAGCAACCTAAGTATTCGTAAATAGGTGAATGGATAAAGAAGACTTAGCACACACAGACACAAAGACATAAGTATGTATATATATACACACACACACAAGAAAATATAAAAAATAATGAAATATTGACGTTTACAACATTATGGATGGATCTGGAGAGTTTTATGCTCAATGAAATTGTCAGACAGAAAAAAGACAAATACCACATGATTTCACTTACACGTGGACTCTAAAAAAACAAACAAATGAACAATAAAACCAAAACAGAAATGGATTCATAGATACAGAGAACAATCTGGTGGTTGCCAAAGTGAAGGGGTAGGAAGATGGGCAAAATAGGGGAAAGTTATATACCTGAAGTTAATATATTACATGTCAACCACACTTAAAAAAAGTTCTTATCACAAGAAAGAAATTGTAACTTTATATAGTGGCAGACGATAACTAGAATGACTGTGGTGAACATTTTGCACTGTATATAAATGTAGACTCACACTATACACCTGAAATTAATATAATATTATTTGTCAGTTATACCTAAAAAAAATCCACAGTCCTTGTAAGATATTACAATATCTGCTTCCTTCCCATTAGTATCTCTCTGACCTCAGGTCCTATAAGCCTTCTCTTGGTTTATTCTTTATTAGCTATACTGACTTTCCTGCTGTTTTTGGATATATCATGCCTGTTCCCAATTCAATCTGTTCTAGCCATTTGTCTGCCTGGAACTCTCTTCCACTACCATATCTTTTTTTTTTTTTTTTTTTTTTTTTTTTTTTTTTTTTTTTATGATAGCCACACACAGAGAGAGAGAGAGAGAGAGGCAGAGACACAGGCAGAAGGAGAAGCAGGCTCCATGCACCGGGAGCCCGATGTGGGATTCGATCCCGGGTCTCCAGGATCGCGCCCTGGGCCAAAGGCAGGCGCCAAACCACTGCGCCACCCAGGGATCCCTCCACTACCATATCTATAAGGCTCACCCACTCACTCCTTTAAGTATTTGTTCAGTGCTGTCTTCTAAATTAGACCTATCCCTACAACCTGTCTCCAACACTATATATGCCATTCACCATCTGAGTTTTGTTTCTCAGCATTACATATATTTATAACATAGTAAAATTGTACCATTTATTATTTATTGCCTCTCCCACAAGAATACAAATTTAATGAAGGCAGAAATTTATTTTTAACTATTTTTTTCATTTATGCATCATTCCAAATACCTGACACATTCAATGAATTTTGGTTAAAGGAATAAATTTATTTTCTTGCATAACTATTGTCTCCCGAATCTAGGAAAATTCTTTGAGAATGAAGATTGCTAAAATGCAGAAACAGCAGATTATCTTTTCCTCTCTGTGTTCTTATCTGACTCCTTTTGTCTCTCTCACACACACGAATATATACCAAAAAACCCACCCTCATATTCAGGCACACATATTGAAGAGGAGAAACTTTGTAAGTATGACCTGAAATGTAAAAGGTTTATGTTGCAAGTAAGAGTGGAAAGAAAAAGAAAGAAAGGAAAGAAAGAAAGAAAGAAAGAAAGAAAGAAAGAAAGAAAGAAAGAAAGAAAGAAGAAAGAAAGAAGAAAGAAAGAAAGAGAGAAAGAGAGAGAAAGAAGAGAGAGAAAAAGAAGAGAGAGAAAAAGAAGAGAGAGAGAGAAAGAAAGAGAAGGAAGGAAATGAAACATTGTGAAATTGATTATTTCTGATGAAACAAGGAGTAAGGTTTTAAACAGCCACTTGAACTGTTGTGCACAGTATGCTTTCATTATTATTCACCCTCAATTCTTCTCATACACAAAGAAAGAAATTAAGATAATACCAAAACAATCATCCTACAAGAGAATATTTTTTATTTTTGGAGATGCTTTCAACAGCTAATGAATGAGACCACTAATTTGCATCAGAGTAGATTGTCGTTCTGTATCCTGGAAACCTCTCTTAAAATATATTTGCAGAGCTTATATTATATTGTGGCACTCAAGTGAATAATAGGAAGAAGTTAAATGGTACATTTTAGCATTCTTCCTTTTTGCTCCTTCATGGTACTGTTCCTGACCCATCAAAGAGCTAGGACAGGTTTAGACTTTCCTAATGACCATAGATTATGACAGAGGCAATACATTCTTAATCAGCAATGATGTTGTATACATGATAAAGATGATAAATTGTGTGTGTATATATATATATATATATATTTATTTTTAAAGCCCTTTTGAGAGCAATTAATCTACCAGACAAATATAAACATCTCCAGGGCAAATGTCTACTGTTTTGTGGACGCAAATTTGGATTTCAAAGTTGTAGATATGAATGGAAACTGAGGATGCTGAACCTTTGAACACTTGGCATAAAGACCACAGAAACAGAAAGGAACTCATATCGTCATAAGATATTTTCCCTTGTCCTAAAGTTTTCTGGGCTATGCATTGTTAAACTCTCTAGAAGTCACCAGCTGCCTAGCCTAGAAGTTAACAAACATAACCTGATCTTAAACTGATCTATTTGTTTCAAGGTGGGCAGATGTTTAATTAACAAAGACCTAAGTGGAATGTTTAAATGGAATGTTTTCAGGATCCTTTTGGGCTGTGTGGACTGGACCGGACGGCAGGAACCAGAGGCTTAGGAGCTACAGAACAATTGAGGATGGTCCTTACTTAGAACAGGATAGAAGTTTAGTTAAGGAAAAACGTCTCTATCTCCTCCCTCTCAAAAGTGAAGCATATGAACTAGTAATAAGGATTAACACACCCAGGCAGTTTTGCAGATTTAGCATTTAGCAGATGCTGGCAATGTGGCACTGGTGGATGGTCATGGATAAGTCTTCCAGAAGACTGCTGTTTTCACTCCACTATCTGAGGACACTTCAAGCTCAATATCCAGAAATCTTTTCAACTGGTAGTCCTCTGGATTCAGAAACTGGGTTTTCAACTATTAATCTTCGGGCTTTTAAAAAATTTTCATAGAAATTCTCCTCATTAAAAGCCTGATGACTTGTAGCATTCAGCAAATAGTGTTTGTAATCATGCATTTTAGAGTCAGACAGACCTATGTTAGTATCCTAGCCATGTCACTTTTTATTCTGTGATATTTAGGTGATTATTTCATCTTTCTATGATTTAATACTTCATTTGTTAAATGAGCATAGTGAATAATGATAATATATCTCTGATGGGCTTGCTGTGAAATTAAATGAAATAACACATATAAAGACACATAACATATATATAGTGCCTGAAACATAGGAGGTACCCAATAAATATTAGCCATTTTAAGTATTAAAGTAAGTATGTACTTTGCAAATATTTTAAGGTGTTCCATTTGTTATATGAGATAGACCCAGGAGTCTCTTTAAAGAGAATATGCTAGTTAACATCATATTCTGAAATTAGTGACCTCATGGGAAGGTATGTTTGATATGTGGGTTATATAGAATACATAATTATTTTCAAAATAAACCACCATATAATTCTTTCTAAACAAATCATGGTCAAAATTTATTTCCTTTCTAATTGTGAAAGCTCCTTCTGGAACCCAGGTAACATTTTGATACTTTATAAGTAATCACAGAAATCCAGTAACATCTAGAAGATAAGAATATTAACATGGAAAAAAATCCATTATTCTGTGACTCTTAAGAATAAAGTATGTAGGGCAGCCTGGGTGGCTCAGCGTTTTTTTTGTTTGTTTTGTTTTTTTTTAATTTTATTTACTTATGATAGTCATACAGAGAGAGAGAAAGGCAGAGACTTATGCAGAAGGAGAAACAGGCTCCATGCACCAGGAGCCTGATGTGGGATTTGATCCCAGGTCTCAAGGATCACACCCTGGGCCAAAGGCAGGCGCCAAACCACTGTGCCACCCAGGGATCCCATATAGGCTCAGCGGTTTAATGCTGCCTTCAGCCCAGGGCGTGATCCTGGAGACCCAGGATCAAGTCCCACATCGGGCTCCCTGCATGGAGCCTGCTTCTCCCTCTGCCTGTGCCTCTCTCTGTGTCTCTCATGAATAAATAAATAAAACATTTAAAAAAATAAATAGATTTAAAAGAAGAATAAAGTATGTCATAGAAGGATGTATTCAACTCTGTAAGATACTCTTTTTGTTTGAACTATATGAAATCACTGCTAAATATCAAAAATAATAAAATATCAGCAATTTCACATTTCATACTAAATAACCACCAAATGTGTTTCCATGAATAATGTTAACTACATTTCCTCTTGTGAGTTTTAATTCCAAAGGGATAACTCAGGATAACTCATTTACTCTATCCCTGTATTTGTCCATGCCAAGCCTAAACTATCACGGATTAATTTCAATGCATAAGGAAGGTGAAACATTATATGAGTGGGCTTCTTGGACGTAAGCAACAGAGATCATTTTGGGTAGCTAAGAAATAAAGGAATTTCTTGGAAAGATACATCATGGAATAGGGGCACCTGGGTGGCTGAGTTGGTTAAGCATCTGCTTTTGGCTCAGGTCATGATCCCAGGGTCCTGGGATCAACCTCACATTAGGCTCCCTGCCGAGCTTCTCCCTCTCCCTCTGCCTGCTGCTCCCTCTGCCTGTGCTCTATCTGTCAAATAAATAAATAAAATCTTTAAAAAAAAGACACATCATGGAATAGAAAGGAAGATTGGAAAACCAGGCTTAGGCAGAAAGACTAAGACCCTAACACTTGTCAACTTGGAACATTGTGTAGTTTGGGACTTTTTGTGTCTCTGATATCAGCTCCTTTGCTACTCTACTATATCTGCCAAAAATAATCTCTACTGAACCCTGCACTGTTTTTCTCACTCTCTCAAGGTTTGACTCCCTGGGAGGAAGTGTCTGATTAGTTGATGACACATCTTGTCACTCTGCCTTCTATATGACCATGTCCCCTCATTGTCTTTTTGTAACAGAAGACAGAGCCCTACTTCCATCCCTCTTGTTATTCCTGCCAAATAGGAAGTTTGTGTGTATGTTTGGGCACATGCTCATGGTTTTTTTTAGGTAAAACCCTCTGGATTTATTCCCATACAATGTTATGTCAGGATAGTACCAGATTGGTACAGACTAGAGAGGTTTTGCATTTTTAATTATTTTTGTTGTTTACATAGATCTTCCTATTTAAAAATAAATCTGTACAAATGTGTAAGTCTAAAAATAAAGTATAATGAACTAAATGGTTAACTAAAACACAGTTTCGAACCTTCAAAAAGTTAGTTGTTCAGAATTGCCCCCTATGTATTTGATTTTTTCTCAATTGTGCTCACAGTGTCAATTGTTGTTACACAAGGAGTGACATGAAAGTAATATAAAGAACAATTTTTGTGTGTGTTTTATTGTGCAAAATATACTTAAGAGAGTGCTGCCAGGATGCTATCCACATGTAGAAGTCACACTTTTGATTCTTACATAGAAAGTACAGAAGATTGTCAGTTTAACAAAAGGGAAATAAAAATCAATTTTCACCCAATGCACTTGTGTGAATCTAATCAAAATTGAAAAGTAAATAAACCTGTCTGCTGATGAATATGCTTTCTATTGAGGGGAAAAAACCGTTTGTGTGGTTGTTGGTTAATAAATTATCTTTCACAAAAAATAAATTTGTTCTTTTCCAAGGTGAAGAATTTAGTTCAGATTAACTTTAAACTCTTGTGTTGTAGGAAAAGTTAAAACTTTATTTATTTTTTTTTTAAGTTAAAACTTTATTAAGAGATAATAAAACTATATTTAATCAGAATTTTTTCACAATGGGAATGAAACTGACTGAATCCTACCATCCTGAATCTCCCATGATATTTCAGCTCTGTGAAAGACTTCTAGAATCTCAAAGGCAGTGTGTTCCTTACATGAGCACTTCTTAGCACATTATATTCCCCAGTCTCAATTATCTCTTCCTTTACTTATTTAAAAGACAGAAAAAAAAAAACTTCATTTCAGAACATGCATTAAAATGTGACCTTTTCTTTCCACTGAATTGACAAATTGAAATCATGTTAAGTTTCTATCCTAATTATACCTGTTTGTAAATGTTTCCTTCTCTACTTTAAAAAGGGAAGATTTGGGATCCTGGGTGGCTCAGCGGTTTGGCCCCCCCTTCAGCTCAGGGTGTGATCCTGGAGACCTGAGATCGAGTCCCACATCAGGCTCCCTGCATGGAGCCTGCTTCTCCCTCTGCCCGTGTCTCTGCCTCTCTCTTTGTGTGTCTCTCATTAATAAATAATAAAAAAAACCTTTAAAAATAAAAAGGGAAGATTTTTTTCTTTTTTGGTTTGTTTTTATCCATTTGGGGGAGAGGAGAGAAGTTTGGGGGAAACCTGCTTTTAATGTTAAGGGTAAAACAAGTTTATTGATAGAAAACTGTTTAGAAAGTAATTAAACATTCACTAAATCATGGGTTTTTTTTAAAGATTTTATTTATTCAGAGGAGACAGAGAGAGAGAGAGAGAGAGAATGAGAGAGACAGAGAGACAGAGACACAGGCAGAGGGAGAAGCAGGCTCCATGCAGGGATCCTGATGCGGGACTTGATCCTGGGTCTCCAGGATCATGCCCTGCGCCAAAGGCAGGTGCTAAACTGCTGAGTCACCCAGGCATACCCAAATCATGGTTTTAATAGATATTGGATGTATTTAAAAAACTGGTTATGTTTTAAAACTGACCAAAACATGGTGTTTTTCATTTAAACAATGAAATAACTCAATTCATGAATTAATTGAATATGATATTGGTGAGGTACTTTCCCTCTAATTGGGATGATTTTTACCTAATAAACAGCTTGCTAAAGGTAGTCATTTGAAGGTGGTTTGTGGTTAATAAAATGGTGTTGTTTCTTCACCATGAAACAGAAAAGGTGAAAGAGTCTACTAAACATTGAATTCTGATCTTGGTAAGTTAGCATGATGTTCAATCAGGTTGGGCCATTTGTTTTTCTTTTTTTTTTTTTTTTTGTTTTGTTTTGTTTTGTTTTTCTATTTAATATTTAAATTATGCCATATAAATCATTAGCATATTATGTCTGTGAGGAGGAAAGAACATTTTTTTAGAAAGACCAAAAACTAAAGTTCTTCTGAGATTGTGATTTTAATTATCCTCCCAGTTATTTCTACTGGGACCATCATATTACAGACACCAGACATATAACAATGCAAGAAAAACATCAACAGAGACAACAGTTTGGGATTATTTAATTTCCATGAATAACACTGTCTTTTTTTTTCTGATCATGAAAATTCATGATGTTGACCTAATAATAGAAAACTTGGTTAAAAGGGGACTGTTGATGGTTCCAGATCCAGTGGCTAAGTTATTCATTTTCTTTTCTTCCCAAGAATAGGATAACAAAACAAAAATGCAAAAATATCAAAATAGGGAATGAAAATGGTTGTGTGTATGTCTACTTTTTTCCCCCAAGTACATTTACTATGAAAATATATGTGTATGGTTTGTGTGTGTGTGTGTGTATGTGTGTGTGTGAGAAAGAGAGAGGAGAAAAGAGAATACTACATATATATTTTAGATGGCTCCTTTTAAGTTAGAGGAATTTGGAGCAAATACCAATCCTTTCTAAGGCACCAATATGTACCACATTACTCGAGTACTCAGTATCAGATGAGCTAAAATAATAAAGAGAAGAAACAAACAAAATAAAGACCATGAAGAGAAGGCAGGGAAGCACATAGCGTAAGACTTCTATGTCTTCCTCTCCATCCCCCAGTTCCCCATCTTCCAACTCTGTACCCAAAGTGTTTTACCTTGGAATGGAAGTGAACAGTAAAAGACATGGCATCAACTAATGGAAACCTTGACCTTGACTCTGACCTCTGGGCCCCTTGATTTCAGTGTCTTGTACAAGAGGAAAAGCTAGTGGGTTCACACACAGTTGTAGAGCATCATATGTGCAAGCATGAGGTGTCTCCCACACTGTGACTGGGAAAGTCCTTTCACTAAATCTGCCTCCTGATTCTGTCACTTAGGGTATCAAATGCGGGCATTTCTTGCATATTTGTTCATTTGTTTAAGATCCACTCATACAGGCAAGACTTCTTCATTATGATCAGACATTGATTAGGAAGGCGAAGTCTAATGAATCTTGAAACAGACTTCTATTTCCAGCCAGCTCTTACAATTCTGACAATACAAAATTATCTCATTTGATCAAAATAGTGCATTGTATGAAAAAACTTACTCAGGCTGACTTTACTTCAGCTTTTCCAAGATGAGATCATTATAAAAATAATCTAAAGGAGGAAAAAAAAATCTCCAAACAACATGTATTTGTAACTCATGTTTTCAAAAATAAACTAGTCTAGGAGTTGAGATAATGGCCTAACAAGGGTAATAAAAGAGTATTTCTGTTTTTGTCACTATGCATAAAATTTCAGAAGCTTCAGTTTTCCTTAGATTTCTCCAACAGACTTTAAGCCCGTCCCCTTGGGAATAGCCAAACGCAGTCCATTCAGTTCACACACAGCGAGTATGGTTTCCTCTTACATATTCTTCTTGGATACCCCAGGGAGTCCTCTATTTCTCTTGTCTCCTAGTCCAGCTGCTGTGAGGATATGTCTTTCTTCTAAAGCTCTGATGTTCCAGCCCTGATAGAGTTCTTTTCTTTCCCTTGATTCTACACAGAGGCTGGATTGGTTTGCTGTTCCAGCTAATGTGACTACAGAGATCAATAATTACCTAAATACACTCTGCTATACAGACTACTAAGCTGTGGTGGCTTTATTCTCCTCATGTTTTACCGAGATTTTAAGAAGTCAGTTCCGTTTAATATATATTCCTTACACTCTGATCTCTGCTATATGTCTTTAAAGGAAGCAAGGAGACACATAACATCTGATCTGTACACAAATTTTCCATCTTTTCTCAAAACTTAAAGTTCATTTTTGCATGCACTGACTCTCTTTATCAAAGATACTTGTTCTTTCCAAGGAAGTTCATTAGTCCTTTATGCAAACAGACCCAGGTAGACATTTAAACAGATTCACTAGACTTACTGAACCATATCTGGATCCTAGGGTGAACTCAACTTGATCTCTCAAGCTAAGTTGCCATCATCATATATGTACATATATTAACATGATAAAATTCTATTCAAGAACAGGCTATTTTCTTCATTATTTTAAATAAAATGGTGAATGGGCTCAAATTAATTATTTTATCATGTTTGCCCCTAATGTGCCATAATTTACATTGAAGACCAACAGACATTTCTCTTTTTATTCCTCCCTTTTAATTTTTTTAATATTTTATTTAAATTCAATTTGTCAACATATAACACCCAGCGCTCATCCCATCAAGTGCCCTCCTTAGTGGCTGTCACCCAGTCACTCCATCCCCCCACTCACCTCCCCTTATGCAATGCTTTGTTTGCTTCCCAGAGTTAGGAGCCTCTCATGGTTTGTCTCCCTCTTTAATTTTTCCCTACTCAGTCACCTTCCTTTCTCTTATAATCCCTTTCACTATTTCTTATATTCCCCATATGAGTGAAACCATATGATGATTGTCTTTCTCTGACGGACTTATTTAATTCAGCATAATACTCTCCAGTTCCATCCACATTGAAGCAACTGGTAGGTATTCATCCTTTTTGATGGCTGAGTAATATTCCACTGTATATATAGACCACGTCTTTTTATCCATTCATCTGTCAAAGGGCATCATGGCTCCTTCCACAGTTTGGCTATTGTGGACATTGCTGCTATGAACATTGGGATGCAGATGTCCTGTCATTTCACTACATCTGTCTCTTTGGGGTACTCAGTAGTGCAATTTCTGGGTCATAGGGTGGCTCTATTTTTTTTTTTTTTTTTTTTTCTATTTTTAACTTCTTGAGGAACCTCCACACTGTTTTCCAGAGTGGCTGCACCAGCTTGCATTCTCATCAATAGTGCAAGAGGGTTACCCCTTCTCCACATCCTCTCCAACATTTGTTGTTTCCTGTCTTGTTAATTTTAGCTATTCTCACTGGCTTGAGGTGGTATTTCAGTGTGGTTTTGATTTGTATTTTCCTGATGGCAAGTGATGTGGAACATTTTTTCATGTGTTTGTGACATTTCTAATAGAGGAACAAAGGGATCACTGATTCTTAGTATCATTTTGAATGGAAAGATACCAGGGTAACTGACTGAGTTTCTTGGAAAGAATTAGTGCTATTCCCAAGAGTAATCATGTTGGCCATTCTCAAGACCTCTCAGGGGATTGAAGCACCAAGTGCACCATTTTGATTTATTACAATGATTTATTCAAAGAAGCACTTCTTTAAGAAACTAGTATTTTGGGCACCTGGGTGGTTCAGTGGTTGAGCATCTGCCTTTGGCTCAGGTTGTGATCCTGGGATCCTGGGATCGAGTTCCATATCGGGCTCTTCACGGGGAGCCTGCTTCTCCCTCTGCTTATGTCACTGCCTCTCTCTCTGTGTCTCTCATGAATAAATAAATAAAATCTTTATTTAAATATAAATAAATAAATTAGTCTTTTTGCCATTATAGACTTTGGTCATGTTTCTTAGACTCAGTCACTTCTAATCCTATGTACAACAAATAAATCATTGCACATGCCCATACTGTTCATTCTCACGTTTTCAAAACTATTATACATGAATGATGCCTCGTCATTTTTGCACATTCTGTAAAAAATACATATACAGGATATTGATCTAGTAAGAAATTGTAGACTAAGTCTACCTGTGACATGGTTTATATATTGTTATATATAAAAACCATATAATATTGGCATTCCTAAGTGATAGGACCTATAAGAAATTTATAAAGCCCTTTCTTGATGCTCCCTTAATCTTGCTTAGGATTCAGTCTTCACTCTAGACAGACACCTAAGCCTCTCACCATCTGCGCGTATACCTAAAAGAAGGAAGTGAAGGAGGTTCCAGAAGTCCTGGTCATAAGAGTTTCCACGCATGATATTTTTTTGTAGTCTCTTCCAAAAACTGCCTCCTTTAAGCTTATGGTAGTAAAACACAACCTGATTAAATTTTACATATTGTTCTGACTACTTTTGTAAATTTTCAAAACTTTTCCTCTGTACGTTTTTTTTTATTAAATACATTTATTTTTATTGGTGTTCAATTTGTCAACATACAGAATAACACCCAGTGCTCATCCCGTCAAGGGCCCACCTCAGTGCCCACCACCCAGTCACCCCCATCCCCCGCCTACCTCCCCTTCCTCTGTAGGTTTTAACTGCAATGAAAACAAAGGTTTTGACCAAGAATTAAAAAGATACAATTTGATATTTCTATATTTATTTAATCCATTTCTTAGTGAATATTAATCAAATTTATTATAATAATGAGGCTATACACAATCATTCAAGGAGTCTTCTAAATATCAAATTTGTATCTTCCTTCTAATTCCCTGACTTTGAGCTCAAGGAGTTGGAGTTAGTAAATGGGGTCCCTTAGCCTTTTACATGGCTGGGACAAAATAAAGGGAAAAAATGACAAAATTTTTTGAAGAGTTTAATATGTATCAACAGTGATAGGCTTTCATGGTTTTCTTTTTTCCCTTTTCCCTGCTGTCATAATTTGAACCAATTCCTGACAGAAGGAAGTTGATACAATACAGAGGATTTTGGGATTCCCAAAGTTGTCAAACACCAGGATAGAAATATCATCTTAAAGTTTTCCACAGTGGAATCTGATTCATAAGACTAAAGATGTTAAAATATGGGTTATCTATAAGGAAAGAAAGAAAAAGGTCTCTACTGAAAAAGGTCTAAAGTAGAGCAAAGAAGAAAAGAGACAGCCAGAAGGAAAATCTGTAAAAGATATCTCTGAGAAAGGTCACTTCAATTGATGTAGGTTTTTCTGTTATAAATTCCTTTTTATGTGCTTAGCTGTTAAATGTTAAAACTTCCATTTTAAAATGGACTTCGGTTTCACTATGGAAGAGGGCTCTAACCCTGTGAATGATGGTCAGTCCCTACATATGTATTTCATTTTATGTCATGTCCTCTTTGCTCATGCTTTCTATTTTTCTTATTTGGTGCACTGATATAAGGGCACTTATCTGTCTGAAATGTCATTGTGGGAATGTGTATTGATATCCTCTTGTGTAAGTGCCTCAGGGAGATTCTTTTCTGATGGATGTCCCAGATGTCAGAGTTTACACCTGTTCCTAAGTGTAAAATGTATATGGTAACCAACAAAAATAAAGTTTTATAAGGCTAATATGGTTTTAAGCTAAGAAGCTCATGTAAATGGATATAGCAAGGTGTAGAAATATAAAACATCCCATATTTGCTTGAAAAACATATAGTTTCCAGAAGAATGCAAATATGACATTTGAAGGAAAGGTCTGGATTAAATATCATATAATTAAGTGATTAAATGGGGTAGGTTAAGTGAATGGTTTCCTGGTTCCCACAGGTTTATGATTTTTCTCCTTGTCCTCACATTAAATAGCAAATAGACTGGGGGTAGAGAAAAAAAAAGGGGAAATTAGAATTTTGATAAATTTCAATCCTTGAACATAGAGTTTAATAGCTTTATGAGTTCTTTAAAGGTTTTCATCATTTGTTTATTTATTTATTTATTTATTTGAGAGAAAGCATCATGTTTTTTTTTTTTTTTTAATTTGAGAGAGAGAACACAAGAGGGGGCTCCATTCCATGACCCTGAGATCAGACCTGAGCCCAAACAGAGTCCACATTCAAACAACAGCACCACCCAGGTGTCCAAGTTCTTTAAATTTAATGTAATCAACAATACAGTTAATGGTGATACGGGTGAAAAGGGTCTGTGGAGACCAACAAAGAAGAGACAACCAAGGATAAGAAAGCTTTCTGATTTTAAAAATAATTTATACAGTAATTCTTTGAACTTTAGACCTGTTTTCTTAATTTTCTCCTTCATATGTAATGGTCAAGAGAAAATGAAATTGAAGAATTGTTTGCAAAGAATTGAAAACTATTCAAGAACGTGATTTTACCAAATTAACCAACATGATCACAAAATACTAAAGGCTGGTGGTATGAACTATAATCTATTTCTACAATAAAATTAGACTACATTAGGAAACCCACCTTTAGAAAGGTGGGATCTTGACAGGAAAGGCTTTTGATCATTGTTATATTAAGACATGGTAAATGTATAGGGGAAAGGAGAGAAAATGAGTGGGAAAAATCAGAGAAGGTGACAAAGCATGTGAAACAAACAAGGAGTAGTAGAAGGGGAGGGGGTAGGGATGGGGTGAGTGGGAGACGGGCACTGAGGGGGGGCACTTGATGGGATGAGCACTGGTATTATACTATATGTTGGCAAATTGAACTCATATAAAAATATACATATAAAAAAGACATGGTAATTTTTAATAGAGATCTTTTTTAGAAGTCCAGGGTACTTTAAAACCTCACAATTAAAGTATTTTTAATATATTCCTTTTATTTCTCTTCTAAAGACATATAATATTCAGATTTTCTTGTAAATGGCTGTACTTTAGGTTTATTATTTGAAAAAGTTGGAGATGATTACACTACTGTTATTATGTTTTTTAAAATTCCTTGCCAGAGAAAAAATAAGTGCTTGATTCATAATCAAATAAACTATTACCAGAATTTAATTTGAATTGGGAATGGGAACATTTAAAAGAATGAATGACCTAGATTAGTTGATTCCCTGAAAGGGCACAGTCATCTTATGAATTCAAACTGAAAGGTTAACTATATTTGATTATCTATGGTTATATGGAAATTTCATCATTGGTGATTTTGTGGACTCTGAATCTATAAGTCTATGAACACACACATTTCTGTATATTGTTAAAATGGTAGTATGAATTTTTACAAATTACATGTTGAATAATGTGTGAAACTTCTCTCTGCTAGGCTGCCCCCTTTTCTGATTCTTTGGCTAAAAGAGGGCAGACTTTTGTAAGGAATTTTTAATGTCTATAACCCTTGGTATTTCTGAGAGGCCAGCTTCAGCTAGGATATATGAGGCAAAAAGAAAATTCCAGCAATTGACCATGCTGTCTTTCCTTAGCTTCCCAAGTCATAGTTGGTCTGCCTTCTCTTACCATTCACAGTCTTCTTATGGCTATTTATATGTAATTCAAGATTATTAGCTGTGCTTAGTGGGAGGAATGAGGTATGCCTTGTCCATCTTTCCAGAAGTGAAAGTCCCAAAAGATTTTTATAAGCTAATACTGTACTTTCAGAGATAGTTTGTTTTAAGTGCTAGTAATGGGTAACAATTCTACACAACTATAATAATATAGTTAATTGTGCTCTTTACTTCTATCTGAAAGAATCACTTAAATTCATGATGATGGGAGCACCTGTAAGCCTCAACGTCTACCTTCGGCTCAATTCATGATCCCAGGGTCCTGGGGTTGAGCCCAGCATTGGGCTTCCTGCTCCACGGAGAGCCTGCTCCTCCCCTTTCCTCTGCTGCTCCCCTGCTTGTACATTCTCTCTCTAATTAATTGATTAACTAATTAATTAATTAATGACGTTGATCATGGAATAATATCCTGAATTATCACTTAATCCTTCAAATTTCACATTAACAGCAGCTCTATGATTAGAAACCAAATACTTAACACTTAGAGAGTTAGCGACTTTCTTAGCTATAGAGCAGCAAACCTCATAAAATGTAGCAAAATCTTAGTTCATACTTAAAGTTATTGAAAGATGCTCTGAGTTTGATTCCTAGTGAAATTTTCAAAGTTCTGGTTCCTCATTGCAACTCTTCCATTATTTTTTTTAAAATCACAGTTATGAAAATAAATATGTCTTTACTTGTCTTGGGCTCATTTGTCTTAAAAACATGCTTACATGTTCTTTATTAAACTTGGGGAATATATCAAACCAGATATATG
Organism: Canis lupus baileyi; assembly: GCF_048164855.1. Lineage (NCBI taxonomy): Eukaryota > Metazoa > Chordata > Mammalia > Carnivora > Canidae > Canis > Canis lupus. Next base: position 10,543,392 of record NC_132859.1, read on the forward strand.
GCGCATCAGCATAGCTAAAGATATATACGATTAGCCATACAACTCGTCATCTTTACCGGTTATATTTATAAACACTATTTCCTACTTCTCTATGTCACAAATCAAAATAGTTCAAAATGATAGTACATCATTGGTACCATTTTCCCACTTATCCCCAACAACAAGCCATTCTCTACATTAACTAATTTTAAAGTATATGTATATATGTATATATATTTCAAATATATATATATATATATATATATATATATATATATATATATCAGATTATTTTACATCATTCCTGCTCAAGACTCCCAGGTAATTTAAATTCATACATAAAATAAAACATGTCTTTAAACCTTACTTGATCTGGATCTTGCTTCCTCCTTTGACTCTACTTCTTTCCCCATCTTCAGCACCCAGCAGCCCCCAACCTCTGCCACCCATGGTTACCACATTTCATCCATCCTTGTATGCTCTCTGTCCTTGAATACATCTAGTTTGTTTTGACTTCATGGCTTTTACCCAAACCATTACCTTTCATTCATGTCTCAGACCAAATGTTATTTTCTGATCTCATCATTCTATATTTTTCCTAGTACTTAGCATTATCTGAAACCTTATGCAGTTGTTTGCCTGTGTTTATTTTGTTTCCCTGCCTAAAGTGCAAGCTCCATGAAAGCAAAGTACCTGCCCATTGTAGTCACTGTAACTTCCCATGCCAGATATTTCATATATACTTCCCATGCCAGGTACTAATATAAGAGCTAATACAAAATGTAGTTAAATTAACTTACTGAATGAATTATTTTAACTTTTATTGTTGATTGAAAACTATCATGTTGAGTATTTGCTACTTTATTCTCTTGCAATATGGTAAGCTCCTTTGGAACTTTAAGTCTCCAGATTTCTGTATATTTTGAGTGCTCATGTGTTTGGTTTTCTTAGGCTCATTGACTTATCTTTCTGTTGACAGTAAACCTTCTTTAAGAAACTAATACTCCCACCCTACCTTACCCTCCTATTGTTTCGAAATCAAGAGAGGTGATTTGGTATCCATTGTATATAAAGTAAAAGTAAGAAGGTTTTGAATGAGGATCGAGGCCACTCATGTGTAAGAAAAGAATATAAGCTTTCCTTACTATACCTTATACCTTCGGGCATCTGTTGGTTACAGCACTGAAAAGAATTTTTTAAAAATAGATTTTTTCTGTATGTACACAAAAAAAGACCCAATTTACAACTATCTGCTTTATTGAATTTTACCAAGTGAATATACCCTATTACCTCCCCCAAATCAGTAAATGTAATTATAATATACAATCAAATCAATAAATGTAATTATAATATACAATTTGAAAGCCTTCTCCTACTTCTTCCCAGTCATTATTTGATTTCAAAGATTAGAAAATGATTTTGATTTCTATAACCATTAGTTTTTGTTTAGAATTTTATAAAAAGAGAATCATAAATAGGTATTCTCTTTTGTGTGTGTGTGTGTGTGTGTGTGTGTGTGTGTGTGTGTGTGTGTGTGTGTATTTGGCTTCTTTGGCTTAACAGAACCTTTGTAAGATTTATCCATATTGTTGCACGTAAGAACAGTTCATTCTCATGGCTGTATAGTATTTCATGGCATATGGGGCATACTACAGTGTGTTTATCCTTTCTATTGTTGACAGACATTTGGGCTCTTTCTAGTTTTTGGTTTTTACAAACATTGCTACTATGAAGATCCTGGTTCACCTATGTTCATATATCTGATATTTATATAGGATTGAAATTGCATAAATTCAACTATAATAGATCTAGCAAAAATAGGTTTCCAAAGTGTGTGAGACTATTAGTTGCTCCACATCATTGTCAACTCTTGAAATTATCAGTCTTCTTAATTTGCCATTATGGTACTTATGAAATTGCCTCACATTGTCATATTAATGGGGCCCATCCCTGATGAAGTCAAACCTCTTTAAATGTTTATTGGCAATTCTGATCTTTTAAAATAAAGTTCCTATTTAAGTATTTGCTTATATTTCTATTTGTCTTCGTAATATCAATATGTAGAAGGTGTGTGTGTGTGTGTGTGTATGTGTGTGTGTGTGCATGTGTGTATGTACATAACCTGGAGATGTCCTTTGTCAGATAATGAATTGCAAATATATCCTGCCATACTGTGGTGCCTTTTAACATTCTTTTTTTTTTTTTTAAGATTTTATTTATTGATTGATGAAAGACAGAGAGAGAGAGAGAGAGAGGGGGGGGGGAGAGAGAGGCAGAGATACAGGCAGAGGGAGAAGCAGGCTCCATGCAGGGAGGCCGATGTGGGACTCGATCCCAGGACCCCAGGATCACACCCTGGGCCATACAGGTACCGTAAAAGTAAACTCAGCCTCCTGGAATCCAATTGGATGTAATACGTAGAAACATGTTTGGGTAGAATCTCAGAGGATTTAGGATCAGAATTTAAGTTTATGGACTAGTTGTTATTTACTACTTGAACATCATCAGCTAATTCACAAGAAGGGAAGGGTCCAGCTTAATAAAACACTATGTTCTCTTTTCTCCTTAAATAACCTGAGGCTTATTCATATTCAATTTTTAGAAAAAATTTAATTCTTAAACATGAATAAATTTCTAGCATTTCAAATTGATACTTAGTAGCTTTTAATAAAGGTTCACATATTTTTAAAATGTAAACTAATGAAATATTTATTCCTTGACAAAGTTGAAATTGAAAGCATTGCCTTCATATAGTCGACCAGTCTTCAGGTTCTCATCATGATATCCATCTGTTGTTTTTCCTTTACTATTACAAGTGAAATGATACATTTTACAGGTAACATAATCAAGAAATGGGGAATTAGATGTAGCTATAAGATACTCAGGAGCTCAAGATTCCATGGGCATGTGGTATGAAACAGGAATTGAGGCAATTTCACTTAAATCTAGATGCACCCAGGCTGACATCCTAGGTTATGAGAATAAACATGTTTTGTAAATTTTTTTGAATATCAAACTTCATTGGTATGTGTTTTTACTAAATACTGACTTTTTTAGAAGCATGCTTCAGGAATGATGCTTTAGCAAGCCAAAGGAAGACCTCAAGTTCCCCAATAGTATCCTGACACATTTATCTCAGAAGTACTCTGATACTACCTAAATCCTCTGTCTTTCTTCAAGTTATATTAATTCTAAGATGTTTACCATTATCTGATATCATAGCAATATAAAGAGAATCTCAATTTCCCAAATCATGTTACTGCCTTTGCCAGAAAACTGTCACTATAAAAAAGAAAAACCCAAGGTTCTATTATGTGTAGCTAGTGAATGAGAGTGCTATCATTTCTGCTTCTCTATTTTCAATACTCTAGTGTTATCAATTATCTATCAAAAGCTATAAAAGACATGTTTACTGAAATGTGTGAAGCCTCAGAATATAACTAAAGATAAATGCTAAATTATATATAATGTAATCTGCCTGCATAAAAGAACGATATTGTAGATTACATTTTCAACCATGCCGCACACTTATCATCAACAGAAACAACAGAGTTAGCCATGGAGTTAAACCAGCCCATGCCAATTTTGTTATTTCATATGCTGCTCTCAAAGCAATAGCTCTGGAAGAAATCCAAATGGAAACTCAATTCAATAGTACTCTGTATTCCAAAGGGTTTATGATGGGACCAGAAGTATAACAAATGTGACTTGAGGGCACAATGTTCTAAGAAGAAAAAATGACATATCTCACATAAAGGATGAACTGATTATAACTAGTGGGGGGCAAATTATAATATGTGCATAATATTTTTATAAATAAGAAGACAACGGCAGCATAGCTACATGAAATAATATATTCTACATACCCCAAATCTGAAATTTCACTATCTGATTTAGTTTTTGCTCAGAATTTTTTTCCACTTCACATATTACATTTTATTACCACTAGTATCATAACCTATTGCTTCGTTTTCCTGTCCATAGAGAACATTTCTTCTCTTTCGCTTATTATAGACTAAATGAAGCTATTTATTGTCAGATGATAAACATGTCAACAATATCTATGTGTACATAGAAGCAGAAGTTTCTTAGGCAAAATGAGCATTTTTCCTGAGGTAACAAAATATGTCACTCATCGAGGTACAAATGTTTCAATTACACTAGTGTGAGCATGAGGCAAAAATATAAAATTCTCACCTTTTTAATGATTTCCTTGGGCATGAGACCAGCATGAGGTTGGGAATTTTAACTTTCCCATAAATTTGCTACAGTTTATTAGACAGATGTTCATTAGAAATATTTGTATGTATGGGAGCCTGGGTGGTTCAGTCAGTTAAGTGTCCACCTCCTGATTTCCACTCAGGTTATGTTCTCAGGGTCATGAGATCCAAACCCGCATAGGACTCCATGTTGGGCATGGAACCTGCTTAAGATTCTCTCTCTCCCTCTGCCCCTCTCCTACCCTCTCCCGCTCATATGTTCACGTGCTCTTTTAGAAAAACATATATATTCATGTGTGTATGTTTATGTGTGTGTACGTGTTCATGTGCATGTAGCACTTAAGCCATCTTCCCTTGAATCACTCCAGAATCTTGGCTCTAAGGATATGAATTTGGTCCCAGTATAAAGCATGCAAATGGGAAGGAGAGAGCTCACTTCCCTTCTTTCCCAATTACATTTAAGTCTCACCATAAAATACAGCTATACTGTCTGTGTATCTTTTTCTTAACAAGATATTCAATTGGTTGAACAATATTCAATTGACAATATTCAATTGGTTGAACTTGCTAAAGTACACCAGGAAGCAGCTTATCTTTCCCTCTATTCCACAGCCTTCCAACTTTCTTTCTGATTTCCTTTCCCTTGCCTTTTAGTAGCAACTTAAGCCTATCCCATGAGTTTACAGTGACTTTCAGATAATAGAAGTGTCTTAATCTCTGATATTAAAATTTCAGCCTAACCCATATTAAAACATCAATTTCTCCTTCCATTTAAATACTAGCCCCAACCTAGTCTAACATAGGGCCAGGCAAGTAGTATCAAGGAAAAGGACATGCACTGTCTCTTCTTCTACCCAGGCTTTATGGAACCTAGAGCATTTACAATTGGAGAAAGGCACCCCTTTTACCAAAAAGCACTATAAATTAATAATACAAAATGTGTCCCATGGCATCCCAAGGAAATCTGTGCAAAGGAGGGGCTCTGACGTTTGAGCCTCATTAGCTTCAAGGTAAATCCACCCCTGCCTTCACCTTGCACTCCTCTCTTCCTCCTCATCCTCTTGGTTCTTCCAAGAACTAAAGTATAATAAAGAAGGCTTCAAGGAGATGAAAGGTCTGTTTCACAGGTGGCTTTACTGGCTATTCTTTCATGGCTCACACTGGCTGGTTATTGCCCTCCGTCATGGCAGACATCCAAACACTAGGGCTTTTATGAAGCATGCTATTGGGTTCTTTAGGAACCACTTCTCTCTCTCTCCACCCTGTGATGACCTCCACTATTACATGTTCTCTGGCAAAAATATGGCAATGCCGAGCTAACCTTTCAATTTCACTCTTAGCTAGTGCCTCTGGCAGTTTACCACACTAGGTCCTCACTGAGGCAAGTATCCTTTGTTTAAATTTATTGATGAGGGAGGGGCAGTACCTTCCATAATACTTCAGCCTAGCTATCTTGCAGGTATTCACCTGACTCAAAGAAACGTAAACCCCCTTGTTTGTCAAATTGTAGAATGTCAAATTGTAGTTTGCTTCTATGATGGTTTCTCTTCTCTTTACCTCTTTAGTGTAGGGGTGCTTCAGGCATCCTCCCAGCTTCAAAACTTTCGGTGTGAGTGTCAAGTTGCAGTTTCCGGGCTGCCAAAACTCTAGGAGGCAACAGGTCAAGCTCTCCTAAAATGTCAATAGTCTCCAGCCAGGTGGCAACACCCTAGATTTCTGAGCTCAGGAACATGCAATCAGGGAGTGAGAAGTTCATTTCTGCTCCTTGACCCCAACTTCTAATTTCTTCAAAGAATTTTAGAACTTTATAACTCATTTTAAGGGGTACCTACAAGGAAGAGAGGGAAATTCTGACAGTTATCTTTGTTCTTACAAATTCCTTCATCTCAAGAAATCCTGTCCTCACCAATGCACCCCTAGCTTTAATCTATATAGGTTTCAGGGAACTAACGGGAGCTGGGTCAGTTTGGCTTTCTTTTCAACAGTCCCTTTGTGATGCATGGAGTACCTCTCTTTGGATTGTGGCCTTTGGATTAACTACTAATAGCATAAGCAATGTCACTTTAGCCAAGATTATAACAGGAAAAGTCCCATTCTAAATGCTGTGCTTTTCTTTACTGACTGTGAAATGACCAAGCTACTATTTAGCCTAAATTAAATACTGGCTTTGTGACCTAGAAATACAAAAGCGATTCAACCACAATTCTGCTCCTTTATGGTTTATGGAATGTCAGTGTAAAGGTTTGCAAAGACTGCATGCAAACATATTATTTAAGATGGCAGATGGGCTTTTAGAGGTGTCTCAGATTTATCAATGTTTAAGTTATGTGGGGCCCAGAACTCTTTTTCTTTTTTTTTTTTTTTTTTTTTTGCACCTGGCTTCCTGGTTGATCTTTATTAAATGAAGTTTTTATAATTTCAAATTTTTCTTTCCCTTTTATACTTCCTAAAAATCTTTTAGCAGATATTCTTCATGTATTGGCCAGATTTCATCTTTATTCACTTGGGTATTTAAGCCTCTTGTTATTAGAGCTTAAGATTTCTGGACAATCTTATTTTTATTCTATTCCAACTTATTTGATCCATTCCTGATAGTGTATTGCCCACTCTCCCAAGAATTTCTTTATATACTCTTTACACCTAGAATTTTCTTCTTTTACATTTATCTTATTCCTATTCATTCTTCGATAGAATCTCTCTAATACTTTAGCAAAGAATGGATGGATGGTCCTTGTACAGAATCACTAGTGTGTTTTATGGGTTTTTTTCCTGCTTATGAGACACAACCAGTTGGCTATACATTGCTTTTGTTTGTTCGTTTTTTCAGTTGCTAGTGTTGAGCCACTACCCTATTCAGGACACATGTCGTAATTTGTCTTCCCAACTGCATTGTAATCTATGAGACTTTTGCTTCTATGCATAGAACTATGCCTTGAAGGTGCTTATTAAATCTTGTAATTTTTATTGATTCACATATGACAGAATTGATGAGCAGCCAAGGAAAGAGAATTTCTGTATCCACAGACTGAACAAAATAGCTGAATTTTAAGAATAGAATTAAGAGGTTCTCTTATATCAATCAACTTGAGAGTCACACTGTAAGAGGCAACAATCTCTCCTCTTCTTCTCTGCCATCTGCTTGGCAGCCACAAAGCAGCAACCATGCATGAATGCATCTCCATGTTGGCCAGGCTGTTTTCCAGATTGGCAATGCCTGCTGGGAGCTCTATTGCCTGGAACATGGCATCCAGCCCGATGGTCAGATGCCAAGTGACAAGACTACTGGGGGAGGAGATGACTCCTTCAACATCTTCTTCATTGAGATTGGTGCTGGCCAGCATGTGCGCAGGGCAGTATTTGTAGACCTGGAACCTACAGTCATTGATGAAGTTCACAGTGGCACCTACTGCTATCTTTCCCACCTGGAGCAGCTCATCACAGGCAAAGAAAATGCTACCAATAGCTATGCCAAGGACACTATACTATTGGCAAGGAGATTATTGATCTTCTTTTGGACTGAATTCAGAAACTGGCCAACCAGTGCACAGGTCTTCAGGGCTTCTTGGTTTCCCACGGTTTCAGAGGTGGATCTGGTTCTAGGTTCACCTCCTTGCTGAGGGAACATCTCTCTGTCAATTATGGCAAGAAGTCCAAGGTAGAGTTCCCCATTTACTCTGTCCCCCAGATTTCCACAGCTGTATCCAAGTCCTACAACTCCATCCTCACTACCCACAGCACCCTGGAGCACTCATATTGTGCCTTCATGGTAGACAATGAGGCCTTCTAGGTCCTCTGTTATAGAAACTTTGATATTGAATATACAACCTACACTAACCTGAATAGATTGATAGGTCAAATTGTGTTCTCCATCACTACTTGCCTAAGATTTGATGGAGCCCTGAATGTTGATCTGGATAGGGCTCCAAGTTGGTCTGGAACCCTATCCCCACATCCACTTTCCCTCTGACTGCATATGCTCCTGTCATCTCTGCTGAGAAAGCCTACCATGAACAGCTTTGATCAGTTGTGCTCTGATCAGCTAATTTGTATATAGCAGTATATACATTCATATACAATTACTGACCTGTGCTTTAAAACATGTTTTGTTACATCACCCAATTACCCCATCTCCCCACCTGGCTGGAAGTGGGTGGGGGGCATGGGGTAATTGGGTGATTGGGTGATGTCTCTTAAGGAGGGCACTTGATGTAGTGAGCAGTGGGTGTTATATGCAGCTGATGAATCACTAAATTCTACCTCTGAAACTAGTAATACAGTATATGTTAACCAAATTGAATTTAAATTAGTTTTTTTTTTTTTTAAAGGATGCCTGGGTGGCTCAATGGCTAAGCATCTGCCTTTGGCTCAGGGCATGATCCTGGGGTCCTGGGATCGAGTCCCACATTAGGCTCTCTGAAAGGAGCCTGCTTCTCCCTCTGCCTATGTCTCTGCCTCTCTCTATGTGTCTCTCATGAATAAATAAATAAAACCTTTAAAAAAATTTTTTAAAGACAAAAGAAAAACACAAAAAACAAAATATGATTTAAGTTGTCCATTTCCCTGATGAGTTTGAATAAAGCATTCCCTGTCTTAAGTGGAAAAAAATAGAATTAAGATATTTTTTTCTTTTAGGAAGCATGTGCGTGTAAAAAAAAATATACGGAAAACAATTCATCAAAGAAGCTGCAACAACTTGCTATGGCATATTTTCTGTTATCAACTACATCTAGTGGAGCAAGTGGCAGTCACGGATCAGTGCAGCCATACTTGAAGAGGATCTTTTTGTTTTTCTCCTTCCATTGCCCTCTTCCTCCTTCTTCATCTCATTTTGATTAGGTCACATTATATAATGGTTAGTTAACTTTGCCATTCAAAGCATCATTATAATAGACAAAGATTAGGCATGGCAACTTTCATTCTTTTCCAAGATCACAGAGTGTATATCTAGTGCTTTTTTTTTTTTTTTTTTTTTTTGGCATTTATGCTATTGGTTAGAAAGAGGAGTTAATAGAGATCCAATGCAGTTATATCCAGAATGCACCACACCCCCTACTCAAATTCAAGGGTTCATAACATTGTAACTCTTCCCTCTACTTCCACGCTTGGCCCCCTTCAATCCATTACAATTTCAGAAAGTGATGTGATACTGTAAATTATAATTGATACCTTTTTCCTTTCCAGAAATGGGGGAATGCACTAAATCTGACAATAATCTGCCATAATATTCAGATTAAGGCCAAAGTCCTTACAATTAACTCCAACCTACTGTATGACTTCTCATCACTATCCATTCCATCCACCCTACAATTCCACTTCATCTTCTACTACTCTCCCCCTTTGTCTCTTACCTTCAGCAACACCTCCACAGGGCCTTTGCACTTGCTATCACAGCAGCCTGCAACGCTCTTTCCCCTTAGATGTTCCCTGACCTTTCCTCATACTTTCTTCAGCTTTCCTACTTTTCCAAACATCACCTTCCCCTATGTCACCCTCTGTACAATGACATTTCCCCACCTTTTTCACAGTTTTCCTCAGTTCTACATATTTATCAACTTCTCTTATTTATTATCTGTTCTCCTTCAATGGAATATATATTCCATGAGCACAGGAAGTTTCTGTTTTTATGTTCATTGTAACATCCCTAGCATGTAGTACAGCACTTGACACTACATAGGAGCTCAATGAATATTTGCTGAATGAATGAATGAGCACCTATACAAATGCTAGAGTACCAAGGCAATAGGGGCTATACAACAATGTGTAAAGCATAACCTTTATGATCAAGGAGTTCATGATATGTTAGATGAGATCACTATGAACATAATGAAGATAAAACAAGCACAAAATAGGGTATAAAAATATTATGATAAAGACTTCTTTGAATTTGAGGGGGACAACAGTAACGATTCTGCTTAATCCTGATCAATGAAATTTGAATGTAAGGAAATAGAAGTGAAACCTAATTTTGGACTAATAATAGAGCACGAGAAAAACAACAAGGCAGTGTCAGGCAAATATGTTGCCTATTGAGGGAGAGTTGAAAATGCAGTTTGCGGGAAGTGTTGAGTACGGGGAAATAGAGTGCAGATAGAAAGGTTACATCGGCACCATGTCAGACAAGATTTTGAATGTCAGATGAGGAGAGTGAGTGATATTTTATAGACAGCAGGGAACCTTGTAAAATTCTTGAGCAGAAAAATGGGCTGGTCATGCCCGTGCTTTGGAGGAATAAATGGGAGTGAGGGAAAGAGCAAGGACAGATTAGAAGCAGAGAAATTAGTTAGAAAATTACTGAAATATTTGCCGAAGCACAATGAGGGATAAGGCAGATAGTGGCAATAAGAACAGAAATGAAAGGTTAGATTCCAGGGATAACAGAGGGTAGGATGTAAAGAAATTGGTGCCTAATTTAACGTTTATCATAAAAGTGCTGTCCATCACCCACGCAGATAATGTTTTGTCTCAACTCGCAATGAGAGTGATTGATCATTTGAATTAAAAATTTTGTTTTACTTCCACTCAGTCCTGGGATCTTACAGATCCTAGGGTGTGAAAAAAATAGAATCAGAAAATCTAAGGATCCTTTCTTTGCACTGCACTAAGAATTCATATGGAATAAAAATTTACTCCTAGCCTGAAATTTCCAGTGGTGTCAGAAGCTCAGAGTTAGACTAATTTGTGCCTGTAACCATCAGATTCAAACAATGGTCTGGCACATATGGGAAGCCAGTCATCCTCATTGCCTCAATTCCACTAGGGAATGATAAAAGGAAAAATATTCTTAACGTGAAACATTTCATGCTTGCAGGAGGAAGATGAGCAGCTCTTTCAATAAGAATAAAACCTCCAAAAATATCTCTCAAATTAGAGCAGGAGGCTTGCATACTAGAAAACAAAACACAACAAACAAATAAAGGTGATCAAAACATGCTCAGAATAGCTGAGCAGCAAACAAAGACAGAAAGGGTTATGTTGGGGACACAGAAACATAATTGGATTCCTCTGCCAATCCTGGTAATTAAAATGGAGACACTCAGTACCTTAGTTGCTCTGCAATCCCATAATATGTTTGAGATTAACAACCCTTGAATCTTGGTTTTACTGCTATATTATTTGAATATACAATACGCATCTCTTGCCGTTTTCAGAATACACAGATCAGGGTTCCTGTAGGGCTGAGAGGATTTAGAAGCAGCTAACGAGAGAGCCTGACTGGAGCTCTCCATCTCACTTCCCTCTGCCATGGATATTTGGGCCAAATTTGAACGGAAAACAAACAAACAAAAAAGAGGAAATAGCAAGCTTTGCAGTGATTTAAACCTTTGCTTATTTGTAAGGAAAAAAAAAAAAAAACAGTTGCTGTTTTGTAGCTTTGCATAGTCACTTCTCTGTTTTGCCAGCATGCTGTGTGTGTGTGTGTGTGTGTGTGTGTGTGTGATCTCACCAGTGCCTTGTAAAAATGAGAGATATAAATGTGTTGTTGGCTTGAGCAGCCTGGCTGGGTTATCTGTGAGGATCCATTATCTTCATTGACGCTGCCTTACCCCACACGCTTCCAACCCCCTGCATCTCAGATCCCTGCTGCACCCATCTGCGGAGGGGGTGTGGGAACTCAGGTCTCCTCACTGGTCTGTGGCCTTACCTGGCTGGTGCCCACAGGTGCCCCGCAGCTGGCTGGCCACGCCAACCAGCCACAGGCAGGACACTCTGCACATACAAAGAGTCTCTCTGTTGCTGAAAGGCTTTTCTGACTATGGGTGGTAATTTCGGCCGAATTCCTACTTACAGAATGAGAGCTCCTCCAGGTCCTTGTGGAGGTGCTTGTCAGGCAGCAGACCTGCTACTGCAGAGGGGACAGGAGGTGCATGCCAGTAATTAATGTTATGCCTTGTCCCCAAAGACATCCTGGTCCCTTTATATGTTAGTTAGCTGATCCTCCAAACCCTCTGAGAGGTAATGATGGAGTTCATATAAACGCTGAGCTTTATATCTAATTTCTACCATGAAAAGGGAGGGAGACAAACTAAACACATAGAGTAGGTCGGTTAATGCTGAAGAAAACCCTGTGGTGTTGGGTACACAACCCAGAGAACGGGGACTTGGGAACCCTTGTGCTTTGGGCTGAAGGGGTTGCTTCCAGTAGGTCTTGCTCATGGTGACAGGTATCACAAAAATCCGGGGATAAAAGGAAGTTGAAAGGGCTTTAAGAGAAAGCAGAGGAAGTGTCTGCAATATTTTACTGCTGTCTCATCCCTGGACAAATATCTTTACAGGCTAAAATCCTGCCAACAGCAGCTTGGCACTAGTTCAGCCTGGCCTGGGGAGAAACAGAGCCCAGTTCATAGCTGACCTGTCTGGTTAGTGAAAGAGGAGGTGAGCAGAGGACCAGAGGTAAATCAGTGCTTATTGATTAATCTCAGGGTACATGTCTGTCGGCCTTTACAGGGCACCAGCTGTAGCAAAAGAACAAGTAGAAACTCACACAAGAACAAGTGGAAACTCACACAAGAACAAGTGGAAACTCACACAAGAACAAGTGGAAACTCATACTTTTAAAAATGATATTATACATCAACTATATTTTGGCATTAAAATCATAGGCATTCCTAAGGCCAATGTCTAGTCTGAGCATGTGGAAAACCCTGTAATTCATGTTTGTTTGTTTTTTTTTTTTTTTTTTAAATTTTTAATTTTTATTTATTTATGATAGTCACAGAGAGAGAGAGAGAGAGAGAGGCAGAGACACAGGCAGAGGGAGAAGCAGGCTCCATGCACCGGGAGCCTGATGTGGGATTCGATCCCAGGTCTCCAGGATCGCGCCCTGGGCCAAAGGCAGGCACCAAACCACTGCGCCACCCAGGGATCCCCTGTAATTCATGTTTTTAATCATGCATCTATTCAATAGATATTTACTGCAAGCTTTGCTGCCGCATCGGTTGCTACTGGATGGTACACGTGATGATCCCTGTGTTCAGGGGGTTTATAGACTAGATGATCCACTTGGCCAGATAATGCTTGAGAAAAACGGGACACTATAAGCAGATGTGAATGTTGTTAGGCTAATGAAACATTAGAAGCACTGACTGGAGAGAGGAAAGATGGATTTCTTTCTAAAAAACAAAAAGATGTAGCCCTCTACCTCACCCCACTCCCCTCTTCCATTTGTATTTGTTATCATTTTAAAAGGACTAAGAGATTATAGTGGAGAGGGAGCCCGGCCACAATATAGTCCGCTGAATGCTGAATATGATCTTCCCCCAAAGACCCAAAATAGCCAGGAGAAACCTGATGATTCTGTTGTTTCTAAGAGGAAATTCCATCCTATCTTGTGATTTAATTTAATTTAGAAGTTCTGATTTATAATTTAGTAGGTTATCTTCATTATTTCAAGAGGATCATGCGAACTGTTGATGCTCAATGGTCAAGTCCTTTATATTCATAAACAATAAAAATAAAACATGACATGTTTTCCCTTGAGGATGAAGGCAGGGCACTATAAAATAAAACAACTGACCAAGTGTCAAAACTCCTCCAGTATGGACAATCTGTGCATTCATATGGTCTTTATATTTTTTTAAAGATACCACCTATTAGAAAAATCGAAATATAGGTATATATATTTTTTCTGCCAGAAAAGTCACACTAACCTCTTGTAACTATTTCTGTCGGTGGAAAAACACCCTTAATGAAAACAAGAACACTACTTCTTCTGAATACCAGTATTGTTCCAATGGCTGTTGGAGTCTGAGTATTCAAGTTCAAGGGGAATTTTAGGATCTGAGTGTATTGAGAGAAAAATGCTCAAGTTTGGGTCTCCATGTGCTCAGCAGGAGTTAAACTTCATAGCAGATGCTCCAGGGGGAGAAGGGAAGCAGATGCAGCTGTGGAGAAGAGCGGCCTCTGCTCTGGGGTGCTGTTGCATGTAGCTGGGGCTCAGTGCTCGTGAATGTGGGAGCTGCACAGCGTTATGACGGGTGCAGTGGTTCTGCTGTTATTAGTGAGTGTCATGTGCTCTGATTGCAAGCACTCAAGTGTTCAGAGGGGGAATCAGGGATACCAAATGGAGAAAAACAATACACAGGAGCCTAATATCTTTAAGCGGGTAAATTATCTTTTCCTTGAGAAAGCAGAAAATGTTAATGGCTAAGTCTGCCAAGACATTTTATAATAGAGGTAAATAAAGAAACAAAAGATGGTTCCAGGATTTTTATGTGCAATTAAAGCACATTATTCAGTACCCCGAACGAATCTAGGATCACTGACATAAATGTATGGGTATATCATATAAAAGGTGTAATTTGGCCTGATTCTTTAGGAAAAGTACTTTGTAACTGGGGATTTTTCATCTGTGAAGTAATATTGGATATCAAGTTTCTATACTGTATCAATATTTGAGCAAAAGTAAGATTTATTCCGTTTTGTCTTCTATCTTTTCCCTCTTACAATCCATCTGTTGGATCAGGCTATCTTTCCATCCAGTCTAAATTTTGTTAGTCAAAGTTTCTTTTGTTTTAGGTGATAAAATAGTTACTAATTTGTAAAATTAGGTCAGGGAGGAAGAAAAGTAAAGTCTGTGAAATAAGGGGTTGTCAAAAACAGCAGTGCTGAGCAAGCTGGACAATGATGGTTTAGTCTCCCTGCCTGCCTCTTCTGTCTCAAGGGGGATGCTTTTACCTGCCACACTAGAAAAGTTAGGCCTCCTTTCACCTCTGGGTTACTTCTGGACATCTTGAAGAAGAGCTGACCTCCTTACCCCCAAACTGTGCCTGCACCCAGCTACTCCACTGGTCGGCTGGTAGATGGCCATTAGAGGTTACTTCTCTGATGTCACAATAGAGTACAGTTGATTGCTAAAATTATTCCCTAAGTATCCTGCTCTCAGCCCTTTCAAAGATGACAAGTAGATTGATAGACGAAATTATGTCATATCCTTAAGATGAGGTGACATGACAAAGTCGAATAATCATAGGATGTGTTGTCAGAGCCCTTGGGTTTGTGTTCAAGCACTGCCTTTACCAGCTGTGAACAGTAAGCCATTTAATCTTCCTGAGCAACATGATCCAAATATATAAAAGAATGGTAATCCTTCTACCACTTAATTTACAGTGATTCTATGATGACTGAATGGGAGATGGATATACAAGCATGTTTTCAACCCGGAAGCATAAAATTTGCTATTGATATTTCCTTGTACCTGGAATGTTCTCAGTGTGTACATGTCAAGTGAAGACTCCACGTGCCATGAATCCCTTCTAAATAAGGCAAGACAAACAGGATAGGCCCGCCTTATCACCAAAAAGAAGAAAAACAGGGAGGAGAAGAAAAAGAAAAGATGGATAGTGCAATCTCTTCAAAAATTAAAAAAAATAAAATAAAATAAAAAATTTTAAAGACTTTATTTAATTATTTGGGAAGAGTGCAGGGGGTAGTGCAGAGGAAGAGGGAGAAAGAATCTTAGACTCCCTGCTGAGTGGGGAGCCCACCCTGGGGCTTGATCTCACGACACAAAGATCATGACCAGAGCCAAAACCAAGTCAGGCACTCAACTGACTGAGCCACCTGGGCACCCCAGTGTAACCTCTTCAAAAAACATTTGGCTTACCTACTGAAGCTGACGTGACCCCAAAATTCCACTAGGTATATACCCAGAAGAAATTAATATCTATTTCTACCAAAGGCAGATACAAGGTTCATAACAGTATTATTTACAATAAACCCAAACTGGAAAAATACACAAATACCTACCAACAATCAAATGGGTAAGTAAATCATGATGTAGTTACCCAGTGGAATATGATACAGCAATGAGAATGAATGGACTATGATGACACATAAAAATATGAATGAGTCTCACAAACACAAATTGACTGAAAGAAGCCATACACACTAGAGTACATACTTTAGGATTCTGTGTATATAAAGTGTAAAAATGGGCAAAAGTAATCAATAATGAAACAGCTCAGAAAGTCTCATTCTTGAAGGTGTAATGACAAGGCATTTCGGGATATTGATAATATTGTGTTTTGTTAATGTATGTTTACTTTGTGAAAACCCACAGGCTATATATACACTTATGAATGGCACATTTTTCTGTGTGTATATTATATATTTCTATAGAGGTTAAAACCATCTGAGTTTGGTGAGATTTGAAAGGTTTTGGAGTTTTGTTTTGTTTTGTGTGTGTTCTTATTTTATGTTTGAGTTTAATCCTCCCAGATTCCCTGAATTCACTGATTCCCATAGCAGGGGCATCTTGAGTCCTCATATTACACCCATCTTTAGTCTGCTTGTCGACAGGACGGATAGGCCTACCAAATTCACACAATATCATGTAGCGTATCACAGTCTCACACATATACATTTTTTAAAAAGGACCTCTAAGAAAAATGTCAAACACAAAGGTGCAGATCACTAATCATGGGCTTTCATTAATCACTTAAGAAGATCATTTCAAGTGAAAAAAATCTCTTGACTTTCCTCAAATCATACTACATCTGAGGAAATGTATTCTCTTTTCACAAAGCTAGATTACAAAAGTCAAAATGAACAGGAAGAAAGGGAAGGAGAGATGCTGAGGTTGGAGAGAGTACAGAGAAGGGTGTCTATGCCCAATCTACAACAAATATCTCTTGAGCTTTTAATTCGTATCAAACACTGTGATATCCCCCTGGGGTTTCAACAGACAGAACAATATGCCCTCATAGAGTTTACAATCTAGTAGTAGAAAAATTCATTTTTCAAACAGATAATGTAAGTTACAACTTGGTTTCAACTACAGGAGATAACACAAGTTTACGCAGTTCTGTTACTTTCTGACTACTGAGCACGTTATTTAACCTCAGTGCTTATTTCTTCTTAGATGAAAAGGGACTAATAATTGTACCCACCTCATAGGATGGTCATGAAGATGAGGTGAATTGATATTCATACAGTGCTTAAAACAAGGTTTGGAACATTAACATACGTAGCATATTTCATCGATGTAAATTATGTAGTTTAACATTTTGGAGATCAGACTATTTTCATCATCAACGATATCATATTCACTAACCTAGGGTGTGACAGTTGTCATTATCCACATGTGCTTGGACTTGTTTATTTTTGGTTGCTTGATTAGACATTTTTTTCAGATCCATTTGAAGAAGAAAGGAGTCCTGATAATATCAGGAAAACTTAATTTGAAACCTTCTGGTAAAATCAGTAAATTACCTATGCAAGGCTTTCAGTGAAATAGAAACTTGGAGCAAACTTTTAAAAGCCAGTGACTTAAAGCTTGGAGCAAACTTTTAGGAAGCGCTATACCAACGATGCTTCTGATGGCTTAAAAGACAATAGCATGTGGAAATACATGGGTATTGATCTTTCTTGAAAAGGAACTGAAAGTTGAATCCTGAATGTGAACATTTTAGGAATATATTTATTTCATTTTAAAGTTCTTTTTTATGTATGCACAAGAGGAATATATGGTAAAAGGAGGTCTAACTATCTCTGAAAGAGTTGAAAGAGTAAAATAAAAATTCTGAATCCTATGAACATTGTGTCATAGTTTAATTGGCATCACATTGTCTTCCCAAGTGACAACACATAAAATAAGGTATATCTTACCATCACCATTGTTTTAGTTTCAATAAAATATGGTAGGTATTCATTAAGTAAATGAAAAAATGTGATGAAAGCATAAAAGAGGAAATAGACCTTCTTAAGAAACTCAGAGAAAACCCCTGAGGAACTAATTTTTGAGGTGAGATCTGAAGAAAGGGCAGGGGTGGAAGGGGTGGGGGAGAGCAAGGGTGTCCTAGGCAGAGGGAACAGCATGTGCAAAGATCCCACAGCAAGAAGAAACAGGGCCTTAAAAAGGTATAATTAAGAAAAGAGTGGTCGTTATAACAACCTTATTTCAACCTGTTTCCAAGATTTAGCTTCCTATAAATTGAAAGCAGGCTCTTCCCTTTAACATATTTAAAGGATATTCAAATCCCAGAACTCTTACCCTGGTTTAAAAGTTGATGTCTTTCCTTTGTATCACATCTAATTTTAATTTTAGCTGAAAAGGGAAATCTGCACTCATTGACAAAAAAAGGTATTTTGTATTAGCTGTTTAAATGTCTACACATGGGCATTTAGTCAATATGTTTTTATAATGACAGCTTTTACAAAACTGAATAAATATCATTTGATTATGACAAATAATATAATGAATCCAACTACAAAATATGAAAACTGATTGAATCACCGTACAATGCAAGTTAAATCATAATGAAATAATTTGAGTTTAATTTGAATGTAATTACCCATTACATCTTTACAATTTTGTCTTTCTTTTTAATATGGTGAGCTAATTACTTCCTTAAATCCTCTATATAATAACATTTATAAGGTCCAGAAAAGTATTCTGCTCTATGAACTCCAAAAATACTTATGATAAAAATATATATTTAGGATAAATTTGCTAGACTGTGGTTGAGAAATTATGTTTACGTGTTTCACTGTCATGTTAGAATATAGTATTCATTGTTTTTATTTTCAGATTTTCCAGTCACTTTTATTCATTTTAATTTATTTTTACATTATGTTCTTCTATTTTCATGTTTATTTTTAATTCTTTGGTGATTTGAAGAGTAAATAGCTTGCTTTAATTCTCCTAGACTTTTCATTTACAATTTTAAAACACAGATCATTCTCTAAATTATATAATCACAAGTTACGGTAGTGGTTGAGTTCTCTTTTATATAAGATAAGGAAATTTTATTTGTTTTTTTAATTTTTAAATTTTTTTAAGTAGGCTTTACACCCAGCATGGAACCCAACACTGGGCTTGAACTCACGGTCCTGATATCAAGATCTGAGCTGAAATCAAAAGTCCAATGCTTAACTGACTGAACCATCAACATGGCCCTTGAAATTTTATTATGTTTAATTGTTGCCTTTCCAACTTCTGAATTTTAGTTCAGATTAACTGGTATTTTGATCCAGACTAGATTTTCTACTGATAAATTTTTTTCCCCAGAACCACATCATCATAGAGTTCTATTAGAATTCTCACTATAGGGATCCCTGGGTGGTGCAGCGGTTTGGCGCCTGCCTTTGGCCCAGGGCGCGATCGTGGAGACTCGGGATCGAATCCCACGTCGGGCTCCTGGTGCATGGAGCCTGCTTCTCCCTCTGCCTGTGTCTCTGCCTCTCTCTCTCTCTCTCTCTGTGACTATCATAAATAAATAAAAATTTAAAAAATATATATATTTAAAAAAAAAGAATTCTCACTATAGACTTGGGCTTTTTCTTCAACTTTTCTAATAAACAAAAGATAAAGACAATAGATATTACATACATACACTGGCAAGTGTGTTCTAATCATTCTCAGTGTTAAATGGTGAAGAAGCCTGACCACTTACTTTGAATCATTTGTCCCTATCTTTTGGATCATTCATGCTTTCCATTATCTTCTTCCAGATTTTTTTTTTACGATTTTATTTACTTACTCATAGAGACACAGAGAGAATGAGAGGCAGAGACACAGGCAGAAGAGAAGCAGGCTCCATGCAGAGAGCCCGACGTGGGACTCGATCCAGGGTCTCCAGGATCATGCCCTGGGCTGAAGGTGGTGCTAAACCGCTGAGCCACCGGAGCTGCCCTCTTCTTCCAGATTTGATGAACCTGTTGATACTACTTGTAGAGGCCTGTGGTATTTATTTGTGGTACTTTTTAGTAAAGCACACAGGAAAGATAGGAAAAGGAATGAATATTGATGGTTTTGATGTGAACAAGAATTTAAAATCACAGGCTACCTTTCTTAAAAAAATAAATAATACACATTTTATCATGGAAGAGATCAATTTCAGGGAAGTTGGTCAGGCAGTTTTTGTTCTATACAACCTCAGTAATTAGATTAAATCTGAAATTTGTAGATGCAGTGTCCTCATCTGAAAACTGACAAGGCTCATTAAAAAAAAAAAAAAAAAAAAAAAGTGAACTTGAGACTATTCAATGTGGTTCTGGTTCTGTGACCCCTGTCACTAATGCTGCCACAATATTTCTTTTTTTTTTTTTTAAGATTTTTTTTTTTTTTTATTTGAGAGACAGAGAGAGAATGCACACACAGAGGGAAAGGGGGAGGTGGGCTTCTCAACTCTTGGGGCTGGATCCCAGGACCCTGAGATCATGACCTGAACCAAAGGCAGATGCCTAAGCAACTGAGCCACCCAGGCACCTCGGAATATTTCTGATGTTGAACACAGATTCACATTATATCAATCTTACTTAAGAAAAGACAATCACTTTCTTTTTGCCAGCTTTCATAAGGTGCTTTATATTACTGATTACTATGATGCTACCCTAAGAGCCAAAGAGCCTTCCTTGATTGTTGCTAAATTAGCTTGAAGCATGTATTTTCTTCTTCAAGAATACTTTTTAACACTTGCTTTTATTTTGAAATTATACCTGCTTTGGAGTTACTTCCTTTTCCTTTTCCTTTTCCTTTTCTTTTTTCTTTTCTTTTCTTTTTTCTTTTCTTTTCTTTTTTCTTTTCTTTTCTTTCTTTTCATTTCATTTCTTTCTTTTCTTTTCTTTTCTTTTTTTCTTTTCTTTTCTTTTCTCTTTTCTTTTCTTTTCTTTTCTTTCTTTTTTCTTTTCAAGTAGGCTCTATACCCAGTGTGGAGTATAAGGTAGGGCTTGAACTCACCATCCTGAGATCAAGACCTGAACTGAGATGGAGAATCAGCCACTCAACTGACTGAGCTACCTAAGTGGTCCAAAATTAAATCCTTTTATAACCCAAATTTCCTTTTCCTTTTTTCAGCTTATCTCTGGTTTAACTTCCATGTGCTTTCCATTAACTATTTTTATTGGGTAACATAGTGACATAGTTTCTGAGCTTCTATATATGTAAGGTGGTCTTTCAGTTAATTTCTCATGTGATCAAAAACTTAGATGCATGGAATTAGCTTCTATATATGTAAGGTTGTCTTTTCAGTCAATTTCTCATGTGATCAAAAACTTAGATGTATGGAATTTTGGGTCAACCCATTTTTTTCACCAAGAATTCCACAGACATCATCAAATCTTCTGGAGGTTTGGTTAGAGAGTAGACATTTAAAGCAAATCCAATATATAATTTCTATTAAGGCAAATGTTTATTTTATCGGATGTTTTAAAAAATATATTAAATTTAAAAATGTAACCAGGGGGATCCCTGGGTGGCGCAGCGGTTTGGCGCCTGCCTTTGGCCCAGGGCGCGATCCTGGAGACCCGGGATCGAATCCCACATCAGGCTCCCGGTGCATGGAGCCTGCTTCTCCCTCTGCCTATGTCTCTGCCTCTCTCTCTTTCTCTCTCTGTGACTATCATAAATAAATAAAAATTTAAAAAAAATTAAAAAAAAATGTAACCAGGGTAGGTTAACCCAATACCTCTCCAGAATTTCAGAGTTAACTCCAGAGCAGTGTGTGCCATGCTGTTTAATTATGTCATCTATCATTCTGAACTATAACTTCCTACTTTCTCATCTCTCTGTCAACCAGACATTGTCTCCATAGCCACGCTGTCAGTTTCATCTTTAATCTGTACCTCTAGCATGCTGCACTGTACTTGGTACAACATAGCTCTCAATAAAGTTTTGTTAAAGGAATGAGTAAGCAAGCAAATTAAATCTCCCTTTAAATTCCAGAATCCAACAAAATTTTTCCAACTGAAGTTCAGGGCAAGCCAACAGATATACATAAGTAGGAACTAGAATTCATTCCTCTATATTTTTAAAGAAATTCTGAGAGAAAAATTAAAATATTATAACAAAGAGGAAGATATTGTTCCTAATATTGTTTTACATTGACCACCAACTATTAAGATTGAATTCCAGCTGCTTTATCTTTGTTACATCTATTGACTCTTTCATAGGTGTTTACCTCATTATGCAGTTGGCAATTTTTGGTGTTTTGATTATTTCCAGGGGAAATTGTCTTTCCTGGGAAAAACCTGTCTGACAGGTGTAAGCATACACATGATTTTTAATTTTGCCCCTGGGAGAGGCAAAATTCACTTTCAAAACATTGAGAAGAATTTGAATCTCCTACCTGCCTGTGGGTAGGCTTGGGTTTCCATTTCCCCCAGGTGACTTTCTCCTACCAGAACTGTGGATAAATGGAAAGCTTCCATTCCATATTCCAGGATACACAGCAGACTATTCCTTTTGGTTCCTAAATGTATTTGGAGGCTTCCTGACTTTTAAGGCATGAGAGCTTCATCTCACATCCTTATTTGGGCATCAAAACCCATGATCCAACCACCGCATAAGGTTTAAATTTATGTTGGAAAACCCTAGCCCCACCTTGACTTTAGTTCTGCATTGATTGTGTTCCTGCCTCACTCATAGCAGCTGACAGCTTCCTTTTCATTTTTATTATTTGAGCTCAACCATATGATACTTAATAGTTTTTATCTCTATAGCATTTTTATGTATTTGAAGCAGAAGTTCACTCTGCCATACTGACTTGATCTGCATTCACCTTTGTATTTCCAGTACCTCCTCAAATGTGTACCACAGTTGCTCAAATGTTTGTTGAATTAGTTATTTATAAGTGCATAAAGCAGACACAAACACCCAAAATACTGATGTTTGTTAGAAAGGTGGAGAATAAGCACTCAAAATGGCCTACCTTATAGGATTAGGAAAAAAAAATAATTAGAAAGAATAATGGAAAATATGAAGTATAAAAAAACAGACAACAAAGCACTAAGGAATAACTTCTGTGATTTACAAAATTTGGTCTAAGACCTGACTTCTATAGGGAGTAAAGCAAAAGTCACCATTATGACCCTACGGCCCTAATTTTGCCCTGTTGATACTTCACTTATTTTATTATATTAGGCTTCCTTCTGTAGCTCTTTACAAAACAAACACTAGAGATTCTGCCAAAAACAAAAGATGTCATTGAAAATAAATAGTGAAAATGCCATCTAATGCAAATTTCTAGTATCAAATTCCTCTCTATGACACCCCCAGCTTGACAAATTTGGATCATACTGTGGATGTATAATTTTTTTTGGCAATAATGCCAGTTTTCTCCCCAACAGAAACTATGTGTTCACCGCTTTCCAGATGCACAACTCCCTCTGGTTAATTCTTACAAAAATGGCTTTCATTGTTCAAAAAAAAAAAAAACTCACAACAATTTGAACAAGTTTCTTTGTGTTTTATTGTTTCATTTGATAAAAGCCAGTTTATCTACTCAGCACATACATTGCCTTCTCACAGTACCTTGTGGCAGCCTAGCTTTTTTTTTTTAATCTGCATTTGCTAAATTTAGTATGAACGGTAGGATAATCCTTGCTAGGAAAGTGGATTATAAAGATAAAAGAAAGAAGCATTAAGTTCTTTCCCCAACCAGTTCCAAATGTGCCTTTATGCCTATAATATCCCATAAACACCAGGGCAATTGCGCCAGCTGCTCTTGACTCTCGGAGGGCATGATATTTCCTCTCATTCTGGCACCAGCCACCACCCCAAAGGAAAGAAACTCTCACAAGCCAGAAGTAGACAGGCGGAGCTTTCACCAGGACTATAGATAAACACTAGGACCTGATAGCTCTCTGCTGACAGTGAATTCCTATAAAAATAAAAAAGTAAAATATAAAAAGACACTAAATCCAGACATAAAAGCAAGCTTCTGGATATTTTTCATTATATTCTTCTGATATTTTATAAGTATGATATCCAGAACTCTTGACAATGATGCATTAAATGGGAGAGAGGTGGGAAAAAAAAAAGAGGGATTTAACTCCCTGGTTAATACATGGTCTGCTCCCTTCCATTAGCATGTGTACTTTCTTTTGTGTTATTGTATTTCTGTACGGCTAAAAAGAATATATTGGCTTACGTGAAAGCAAGAAACATTCAAATACCATAGAATATAAGGTGTACATCATGCTTTATTTTTGGTTTTATTTCCTTCTATCAAATGGTGATGGTAGACATTTTCTTACTCTGAAAACAAACACAAAACAAATCTGCACTCCCAAGAAAGACTGAGAAGTGGTGTCGCGAGCATCATTATCCCAACAGTCTTGAACACTGGCCACAAATTACTATGTTACCATAGGATATTGAAAAAGAAATAAATAACAATGACAGTAAAGCAAATGAAAAAATAAAGAGTACATCATCTCAAGCTTGAGCTACTAGATAATGATTGTCCAAAAGGATGTCCATATATTGTGGCAAGACTTTTACATGTATTCACCTCAGTTGCTAAATCTCATCACACCTCCCACCTTATTCTGCAATGAAAGCCTGAGGCTGACCATGTGCTGGAGAAAGGTGGGAAAATCACAACCCACTGAACCTCATCCAATATGATGAGACCATCTGCTGGCACCTAATCTCCTCTCTAGGACAGGCTGATGAAGCTTCAGAAGAATTTTCACGAGAAAACCTAGATTTCAATCTTATCCCTGACACGAGATTTGATACTAACTATTTAATTTTTTTAAACCTCTTTTTTCATCTGTAAAATGAAAATACTGTAAAATACCCTCTGCCATTTCTTCCTCAATGCTTTTTGCCACAGTAGGGTGAAATACTTGTGTGTGAGAACCTTTTTAGGATTGTTTACAAAAGTGAGGTTTTCCTATTTCTGGGGAGTTTATATTTGGTATATAGAGCTGACATCTAGAACTTCCTCTGTGCCAGATACTGTTCTAAGCGATTTAAGTATTTAACTCACTTAATCCTCACAACCACCATGAAGTAGAGATGATTATTGTCCCTGTTGGGGACAGATCATCAGTAAACTAAAACACTAAGCGACTAACTCATCCATGTTGTTAATCCTTATGTTATACCGAAGTTTTATGGATGCCACTGACTAAACTGGTAAGATACTTATGCTACGGGACAAGTAGACTGGAGTCTGAAGTGGTTTAGCTATACCATTTTGAGGTACAAGTCCTTAAAATACAGTACCAGACAATCTCAGGATGAGGTTAGAATAGAGACTCTAAATGTCTGAATTGTCCATATGGGAACAATGGAGTCCAGTCATGGAAGGACAAGGTTAATGATAGTGATTTGCTCTTGAATGGCCCATCACTGCATAAGATTGGATTTTTATGTCATAATCACTTTGTTAGTGTTATTATCATAGTCCATGGAAACAGCAGCAGGCAGAAAAGTGTGGCGAAGGAGAATTTGGGAAATCCTATCCCTCCACTTCTACTAGTAGGGATAGGATGATAAGATGAAAATATTACAAAATAAAATTGTCTGAGCAGGGGAAGGCTGGGACCAGGAAGAAATAAGTAGTTATTAAATTGTTCACATAATCTGGAAAGAGGACTCAAAGAATGCATTAGAGTCACTCTACACATTATGTACTGTTTGACTAGAAAAGCAAGTCCTTAGGAGCTGATCATAAGTAGCAATGGCAACAACAGCACTTTTATGGGGAAGGCAGAAATTTGGATGCATTCATGGAGTGTATCATGGGGTGTATGTTCCTCCTTTCAGCTATTTTCTCTCTTTTTCACAGAGGCTCTATTGTTACTTCCCACTTAACAATTACCTAATTGCAAAACATTAGTTCCCAGCATTCATGTCAGTTTCCAGAGTAACAGAGGACTTTCTTTTTTGGCCATTGATAATGGCATTTTTTTTATCCATTGCTGAATAACAAATTGTACCAAAGCTTAATGACTTAAAAAACAACTTTTATTATCTCACAGTTTCCGTGGGTCAGAAATCTGGGCACACTTAGCTGGGTACTCCTGGCTCAGGGCTTCTTACAAGATTGCTATCCTGGTGTTAGTCAGGGCTTCAGTCATTTCAAGGTTCAACTGAGGAAGGATCTGCTTCCAGGCTCACTCCTGTGGTCAAGGGCAGGATTTACTTCTTGGCAGGCTGTTAGACTGAGAGCCCCAGTTCCTTGTTGGCTTTTGGGATAGATAGAGGCTGCCCTCAATTCATTGCCACATCCCCTCCTTACAGCTCAAACACAACAGTCAGCTTTCTGGGAAACATCTTGGACATGAGTGTCTTCTAGATGTGGGCCTTCATTTGTGAGATTTAGAGGCCAGGTAGTTTCAAGTATTGGTAAAACTAAAAGGTTAAGATAAAAATAGTGGAAGGTTAGCTAATTAGCTAACCTCCAGTGTTCAAGGTCTTTGGAAACTAGAAGGTCTGGGAACTGAGTCCACATTTCTGGTGCATCTTTCATGTGAATGTTGAAGTCATTACAACGTTGACAGGAGCCGAAGTGCACAGAAAATCACGAGATTCAAAGGGTAGGGTTCACAAACTTCAGATCGGGTAACAACATGACAAGGGAAGTCAGGAAAATCTCTGATCTCACTGGGGACATAGATATGTGGAGCGTGAGAGATTAAGCTCTCTGCTTGGGTCCACTGCAAGAAAAGTGGTGACCCTTGGAGGCCCAGCTTATCCCAGTCAAGGAGATGGAAGGCCATACTCATTACAGTTGTTGTGGATAGAGAGGTGTTGCTTTATCATAAGGTATGAACTCCAAGTTTGTCCAAAGAAGTGCTCAACTTGATTTAAAAAAAAAAAAAAAAAAACTACAGTAAATGCCCCTCCTTCCATGCTTTTCTCTGCTGTATCTCGTATCCTCCTAGAAAATTCTCACAGACTCTTTTACCTCAGACATTGTTTTCTAGGGAACCCAAGCAAAGACAAAAGGAAAGGGAAACTTACAACATCTTTATCTAAAAGACAAATATATGGGACGCCTGCGTGGCTCAGCGGTTGAGCATCTGCCTTTGGCTCAGGGCCTGATCCTGGAGTTCTGGGATCGAGTCCCACATCAGGCTCCCTGTAAGGAGCCTGCTTCTCCCTCTGCCTGTGTCTGCCTCTCTGTGTCTCTCATGAATAAATAAAAATCTTTAAAAAACTAAAAGACAAATATACACACACACATTATACTATTTGTACATACGTGTGTGTGACATAGCAGTACGTGTTAAGAAATTATTATCAACCTTAAAAGATTTAAGAAACGAATTATCCCATTTCTAGTAATTACCACCACCATCACCACCATCATCAGTCTCTCCCCCTGAGACTCACAGAAAGGTAACAGACCAAATGATTTAATTGTGGGAGGCCTGTAAAAGCAGGCCAAGGCCAGCCTGCAGGTAGGAATGAAGATATTTATTTTCACACAATTGATGTTGATTCATTAAAATTATGAATGTTTCTTTCCCTTTAAATCTGCATATTATGTTCAGAAGTCCCCAAGTTTACCAGAAGTATTTTAAGATATCTCAATATTTTCTATATTAAAAAAATCAGGGGATGCCTGGGTGGCTCAGCAGTTGAGCATCTGCCTTTGGCTCAGGGTGTGATCCTGGGGGCCCAGGATCGAGCCCCACATCAGGCTCCCTGCGTGGAGCCTGCTTCTCCCTCTGCCTGTGTCTCTGCCTCTCTCTCTCTCTCTCTGTCTTTCATGAATCAATCAATCAATCAATCAATCAATCTTTAAAAAAATCAGAATCAGGAGTTGAATTTTTTTTTTAAGTGAGGAACTCAAAAAACTGTAACAATGAGTAGATAATTTATAACCAGTGAAAAATTGTAGTTTGGAGCATATATTAGTTTCCTAGAGCTGCTGTAAACATTTTCTACAAACTGGATGGCGTAAAACAACAGGGATGTATTCTCTCACAGTTCTGGAAGCTAGAAATCTGAAATCAAAGTATTTCCAGGTCCATGCTCTCTCTGAACGTTCTAGAGAAGAATTTGTCCTTGGCTCTCCCTAGCTTCTGATGGTTGTGGGCAGTCACAGCCATTCCTTGGCTTGTAGCTGCATTCCTCCAATATCTACCTCTGCCTTCACCCGCTCTCTTCCCTTTGTGTGTGTCTTTGTGTCTCCAAATCTTCCTTTCTTTATAAAATTTCCGGCCATCTGATTTAGGGCCCAGTCTGACCTTATCTTGATTATATCTTTAAGACCCTATTTCCAAATAAAGTCACATTCACAGATACCAGGGGTTAGGACATCAGCATAGCCTTTTGAGGGAACATAATTCAACCCACTATAGATAATTATCAAGTAATTATTAGCCTTTCAACCCTAATTTCCACAAGCCAAATCATCTACTAAAAAAAGGGGTGAAGTAACGAACCTTGGATATTTCTTATTCAATTAAACCATCAAGTCTCATGACCTCAGAGAAGCACCTGAAAAGAAGTTATTTCTTCAACCCCAATTAAGTTAGTACTTTTTCATGAAGTTGCTCCCTCTTCAGAAAGTGTTATACAATTAATGACTAAATGCATATGAACGAATTTAGATGAGACGTAGCCTTAGCCTTGGTGGTATTTTTACGGTGCTTTGCTCTTCACACTTCTGGGTTTGAGCACACTGTAGGGGGCTGCGCAATTGAGGAAAACAGAGAGAAGGGGGCAATACATCAGAGTTGTTTTCCCACTTCAAGTGACTTGACTCTAAGCTTTCCCACCAGCTCAGGGTTCTCTGGGGTGGGACGCTTAGCTTCCAAACAACGTGCAAATGCATACTGTGAAACAATATGCAGCCTCCTTCCCGTAAACACCACTGGGAAGAAAGAAAAGGGTGTTTCTCCTTGTTGTCAAATGACTTTGGTCACAAAGGATGTGTGAAAGCAAAGAGGATTTTTCCCCCCTGGCCTCATCACTGCAAATATGTGCTGCTATGCAGACCGGCCCACAGGTCTATAAAATATAAGACCTCTGAATAGAGCTGCTATACACAGAAACAAAGTATAAAGGGCGAGGTGCTTTTTAAAGTCTTTTCACATGACCAATTGAAATACATATTATGATTTTTTTTAAAGAACCTACCATGTTTTACTATTTTTAAGCTATTTGTGAACAATAATTCCTGGGGAAAGATGAATGTGGAGTTGGTTCATTTATTCTACAAGAAATAATTAGGAACAAATTTTAGATGTTTTCATCTTTAACTGTCTTTGTTCTCTTTGATAACTTTTTAAAAATTTCCTACTTTTTCTTATCATTACTTCTTGAAATTTTGACGTGACTGATTTGTAGTCATGAGGCTATCTTTAGAACTTAATATGAGAATGCATGATGCGATTCCTTTTGTTTTTCTCCACCACATTTTCATCACCGTAGTCTTTCCCCAGATCCCATTTTATTCACAGATGCATCCAGTGTAGTTATGTTCTCATGGGTAGCATTGGCTTCTCCCATCACTAGTCCACTTTGTTAGCCAGCATTGTCACAGGCTATGCCAATAAGTCATATTGAACTTTCGCCATGCCATTTCTCAACTGACTCTCTTCTTCCAAAATGCAAAACTCAATTTCCTATTGGCTTTAAAACCTACCGCTAGTAACTCAACACTCCTCCTAGTGGGTTATATTGGGTGCATGCGTGCTTACCTCCAAGCAGTTATTTGTTCCTCAACAGTCCCATCTGAAACAAGTTTCTTAAGCAATTTCTGAACCTAAAAATCAAAGCCCTTTCAACATCATTCTTCCGTATACAACTTGGCCTATACTATCTCAGCTCCAGTTTCTTTATCCGTAAAATGAATGGTTGGAATAATTATTATAATCCATGAATTTATGTCTTTTGTACTCCTTTAAACTTGGCACAAGCTCTATTTGCTAAGTGTTGTTTTAAATTAATCTTGTGAAAACTCATAAAGAAATTCTACTTGGTATACGAATATATCGCTTCATCTCCTAATGTATAATCTGTCCCAATTTTCATAAGTAAAAAAGAATATGAAAATAAATTTAATAAATAAAAATATGACTTCACCAAAAACAGATGTTTTGAGAGCTTTTGCTTACACTCTGAGCTCAACTGCTGCTGGCATATTGCTGAGAGGGAACTATTCAATTTAAATTTCAAGTTAAAATAAGTCAGTGATTTTTGCTAGTAATAATTGATGAGTGATGAGCTATTTTATTTTAAAGAGTCAAGTGGAAATTAATCTTCTGAATAGACAGAATGTTGACAAGAATGTTGGTGGTACACTGTAATGTGTAAAATAAGAAAACTACACAATTATTTTTCTTTCTTTTCCTTCTATTGCTATGTAAAAAAGAGAAATCAGAAGATCTTAGAGCCAAAGCAATAAGAGAAAAGATGCTGATCTTTTGACTGAAGATGTGTAATCTGAAAAATAAAATAAATAAAAATACGAGGAAAGCTATCCATTATTAGCATAATGGGTTAAATAAATATTTAAAGTATGCATGGATGATGCAAATGCCTTTTTGGCAGCTAAACTAAATGTGATTTTTTTTTTCTTTAAGATAATCTGAAACTAGAAAGCCAGTCCCAAAATGATCTAGTATTAATATAGGTTAATAAATACCCAATTTATACCTGAGTATATGAAGTAGGTCTGGTTGAAGCTAATAATAAAGAAGTGAGAAAAACTCAATTCTACATATTTACTAAAAATAGACTGATGTTTCTATATAGAATTGTTTCCTTAATTGTAGCATTGCTTAAGTTCAATTCCTTAAAATGTTAACTTTTAAGTAATAAAAAAATGGATGATTTATCAATTTGCATCTCAGCAACATCTCTAACTCTTTAATTTCACTATTTAGTTAGTGTGATGGTGACCATCCGAGATATGATGATTTAAGATATGATAACTTAAATTCATTTATTCTAACAATTATATTGATTCAAGAAATTTTATTGTTTCCCTAGATGTTATCAGAATTGGATTTTGATGAATGAGGAAATTAGATGTTTATTATTTATTAACGCACATGGCTAGCCATCATGGAATACTTGTGAGAGCTTGTAATTCTCTAGACCCATGGTGTTGTTGGCTGCGTTGTGTCCTCCACAAATTCACAAATTCATATGTTGAAACTTCAATCCTTAGTACCTCAGCATAAGAGTGTATCTGGAGATGGAACCATTAAAGAAGTGACAAAGTTAAAATGAGGCTCCGGGGCGTTCTAGTTTGGTCCTAATCCAATCTGGCTGGTGTTCTTACAAGAAGAGGACATTTGGCCACACAATGGGACACGAGGCGTGCAAGTGCACAGAGAAAAGACTGCATAAGGACACAGGAAGAAGGCATCCATCTATAAGCCAAGGAGAGAGGCCTCTGAAGAAACCAAACCTGCTGAAAACTTGACCTTGGACTTTTTGGCTCCAGGATTGTAAGAATATAAATTTCTATTGTTTAAGTCCCATAGTCTGTGATGTTTTTGCCATGACAGCCCTAGAAGATTAATACATCCTATGGATAAGAGCCTGAAGCAACTCATAGGAGTTACTTCAGAAACCCACCCGTTTATAACACGGCTCTATCACGGTCTAGTTAGAAGGAATGACTGCACCAAGAGATATCTGCTCAGTTACTCTATACAGCTCTTCGGGTGACCTATTGTCCTATTGTAGGATACGCTGCCAGGGAAGGTCTATCTACATAGGGTCTCCCTGGACAGCCAGACTTCAGTAAGCATCACTACTGAAAACTAATCTTGCTGAACCTCAAGTGATCCCAGTGAGCTAGCTAGCCACCAGCTGCTCTGTGCCTCCCAGAGCCAAGGCTGGGGCGACGTGACCCTACACTGGCATGAATGACCCCAGGCGTGAGTGCCTCCTGGGCTTTTGCACCTTTGGCATTTCACTCTCCTCAGCTGAATTCCAGCCCTGCTGGTGCCGCTCATTTCCCGAGCATTCCTTAGTCCAGGCCCTTGACATTCCCTCAGAACACAGGTAGTTTGGTTGTGGGTACACAGGAGATATTTATAGGACTTGAAAATAAGTGCTAAATGAATAAGTGAGTTCTTCAGGAACTGAGGGGCAAGTTTGCTCTGCCTTGATGCTATAAAAATAGCTTCATAGCATAAGGAGCTCGAAGAACAGAATTTTAACAATGCCTAAAAAGCAGAATCTTCAAAAACCAACCATATGAGGAGATGGATTATAAGCACCACAGAATCTAATTCAAAAATTTCAGAGAAAACGTGGGTTACAAGCCTGGCTCTGCCACTTACCAGCTCTGTAGCGTGGAGCAAATTACAGCCTCTCTGAACCTCTCTTTCCTCATGGGTTTATTTAGATGATTAGAAATAACCCATGTAAAATGACTTAGTTCGTGCCAGGCAAATGGCCTGGACTCATTAAATGGTTCTACACTTATTATCATTGTTTCTTGATTAATGCAAATCTAACCACCATCATCTCAGCAGGCCTCATTTTAGCACTCACATGACGGACATCAGAAATCAAAATTGACCTTAGCAATGATTTAGTCCAGTCTCCTCATTTTTCAGAGAAAATTAATGCCCAGAGAAATTAAATGACTAGCCCCAGGTTATAGAGCCAGTTGGTGGCAGTGACAGTGTCAGCCACAGAACATATGATTTCTTACTCAGGTTCAGAATACTTTCCATTTCAGAGAATTTCTTTAATAGCAGTACACATATCTTAATAAACATGCATTTTTATATGTGTACTAATTATATATTGTCAGTGAACTGAAATAAATGGCATGATGATTAAATCGAAGTGCCAAGGTAGTGCCGCACATTTACACTCAGGACATTCCAACGTGCAAAGTAATTGAGGGTTCTCGACTGCCCAGCAAATCTAATCTTTATCCCAGGCCCGACCCTGCCCAATAAGGACAGAGTTCATGGTAGAAATTTTAACTGGCTAATTAATAGCATCTCAGGCTCTGGATTAAATGTTTTGTTGTTTTTTGCTTTTTGTTTTGTTTTGTTTTGTTTCAGGAAAGTGTTCTGTGTTCCAGACTGCCACACGCAAGTCTCAAAGTGGCAAATGGGAGTGTGAAGAGGGGACACAAGGGAATCTCATGCCTTTGCAGAAGTGGAGGAGAGACCTGGGACTCCTGCACTGACCTCTGGGCTGTCCAGGTGCTCCCAGGTGTCAGCTGTAGGATGACTGGTCCCTCCTCAGGATTCCTGCACTATGTTCTGAGGTACGGCGTAAACCTGTCACTTGGTCTCTTAGACACGTCAGGTCGTGACGGTCCACTCCTCTTATTTTCAAACACAGCCCCCACCCTCACCCCCACGTGGTGCCCGATTAACCTTTGTGCTGTGGCTTCTGCACCATGATCACCTGTCTCTTGTCAGGGAGGCCCCAGGTAGGCCTCCTGACTCGGGCCTCAGCCACCTTCCACCCCCTTCACGGGGCACTGGGCACTGCTGAGTCTTCTCCGTGCGCCACAAAACAAGGGCAGCTCTGAGCCTTTTTTCAGACACCCTCTCTGCTTAATTCTGCCATTTTCTCAGATACTCTGTCTGCTTAATGCTGCCATGTCTTCATTTTTTTCTGTGCCATGTCTGACCCATGTTACTATAAATACCGCAGTGTGGAGGTTGTCTTTTCAGAGTTCAAAATAGAAGTGGGCAAAACCCCTTCTGATTTGTCTTTCCCCTCAATTAACTCCACACCTCTGACTGGGATTTCACAATAGCTGGTGAAAGCTATGACCCTTTTGTCACACTCTCTTTTTTCTCCACCTTGGTGTCTGTCTTTCTTCCCAGACTTCATTGGATCATAAGGAACTCTCATGACCCTTTCCCTTCAGTCTACTTCAAACTCTTCTTCTGACATAATTTCCTGTGCCTTCTCTGTACTTTGGATATTAAATACCTATGATTTGAGGCAGATAGGCTAGGATCTCAATACTCGAATCACGGGAATCTAGGAACTAGTGTTTAATTAGGACAAATAATATTAGAATTTATGTCAAAAAATTGCTTAACACCCTTCAAAGATTTTTCTTTTCACTTGGAATAAAATACAGACTTTCTACTCTAACTTGGAGGGCCTAGTATCCCCTCCCTCCACCTTCCAACCTTATTTCAATCCTCTCCTTCTTGGTCACTCACCCCAAACACATATATCATAACAAGGAAGCCCATTCCCCATTCAGAGTCTTTTTTTTTTTTTTTTCCTCATTCCATTTTCTGCATCTTCACAAACCCGGCTTCTTCTTATCTTTGAGGTCTCAGCCTAAAAATCACCTTTCCAAAGAGGAATCCTCTGAACTTCTTACAGAAAATTTCCAGAAATAAATACTCATTGCCTCCAGACATTTGTTTCTAGCATTGCACCATGGTTATATCCGTCATAGTACTTAAGATACATAGTACTTAAGGGGGTTTCTTTTATCATTTCTCAATAGAACAGAAAATGCATGATATCAGAGAGTGTGCACTAAGCTTATTCACCATTTTTTCCCTAAATATAACTAAATAGTGTCTGGAGGTTAGTAGTTACTCAATAAGGAAGGAATTAATGAATATATGTTGATGTGCTAGGAATCATCATAAAGCTGACATTTATATGTAGATTATTTATACTGTTGAGACTATTACAAAGTCCACAATACAGAATTATGGCATATAAAACCTCAAAATCCTGTGACATTTTTTAACCTAAGTATGTAATTTTCCAAAAATGATTGAATGACACGTATTTAAAAAAGAAAAACCTTAGAATTTGACCATATTTCAAACTTACATCTTATTATCTAATTACTTAATCCATTTTATTACTACTTATTTTGCAATATTTCTTTTCTCCATTGTGCTTTCTTTTATGTAAAACATCTGTTATCTCTGTTGCACAAACTTGAACATCCTCTTAATAAATGACAGTTGCAGCTGACCCTTGAACAACAGGGGTCTGAACCGTTCTGGTCCACTTAAGTGCAGATCTTTTTTTATAAATACAGCACAGCATTATAAACGTATTTTCTCTTCCTTATAATTCTCTTATTAACATGTTCTACTCTGTAGTTTACTTGATTTTTAGAATATAGTCTATAATACATATACCATACAAAATATGTGTTAATCAAATGTTATTGGTAAGACTTCTCCTCAACAATAGGCTATTCGTAGTTAAGTTTGGGGGAAGTCCAGAGTTACACACAGGCTTTTCATTATGCGGGAGTTGGCACCCCTAACTGCTACATTGTTAAAGGATCACCTGTAATCAAAGGTCTGTTTCTCATCTGTATAAACATATGTAGATATACATTTATGGAATTTTTACTAAAAACTAAATTTACACTAAAATGGTATAAGAATTGATTATTCTAATAGGGATATTGAGGCTGTAATAAAGAGTAATTGTCACCTGATGTTGTTGGTACTTTGTAATGAATCCCATCAAAGCGTTTTTTTTGTTTTGTTTTGTTTTTTTGGTTTTTTTTTCAGTTAAAACTGGTAGAAAAATGACTGAGCAATGGCTGTTTCTTCATTATTTCCTTTTCCTCTTTTCTTCTAGGATAAAATGGAAAACACGTTATTAAAATACCAATTATATTACTCAACTGGAATATGCATAAAGATAAACTCACAAGGAACAAGATTTAATAGAATTTTGTAAGTAGGCTTGCATTGTAATTTTCATTTAATTGTCCGTTATTCAGAATTAAACCTCTGTTTTTCTCCAATAGCTCAATTACCTACTTAGAAAGTCATTTTGTTGTATGGCAGAAACTATTCATTTCTATATATTTTTCTTTTAATTAACCATTGCTTCATGCGGGTTCTAGATTTATAGTTTGAATCTTGAAACAATAGATTTTACATATGTTGGGTTGGATTGGAGGTTAATGGTTTTAATTGCCCAGTTATAATTTGGCTTCCACCTAAATAGGGTGTTTTATACCAGTGTTTTTTTCTGCCTGTATCCTCCCCCATCAACTTCTAAAATAAGAAAAAAACAAAATCCTTATTTTTTATTCCCTGCATGATTCAACGGTACTAAAATTTATACAAGAAACAATAATCATACTGAGATAGAGGCTTTCCCTAATTCTGTAACAATATTTATTCCTCAAGAAAGTGCACCACATCTCTGCCTTTTATTTAAGTGTTCACTCATTTGCCATATTCATTTGCCACACTCTTATTTAAAAAAAAATATGCAGGTATTCTTTAATTATAAGCATAATGGGTAATTTAAATTTTATTTTCTTTCCATATTGATTAAACAGAAAAAAAAACTTTGCTCTTTTTTCTTTCAAAATGTATATTTATTTTATGAATAACACATGGATTGTTAATTTCTTCACAGCCTCCCATGACCAGTTTAACTGGAAGATGAGTCATATTACCTGCCCTCAATTAATGTGCAAACTATGGTATTTATAGGTTAATTTTCTAGGTGTTTGTTTCAGCCATGTCTTTTGTACAGAATGTTGTAAATTTTGTATATCATAAAAAATTATTTTTTAGTAGTTTTTGCTTCAGTATTTCTTTAATTCTCATAAACTACTGACAGATAACTAGAGAGCAGTCAAAACTTGCAACTGTTTTGTACTTGGAAGATTTTCTTTAAAGGAACTTAAAATTGCTGAATATATTCTAGCTGTAAAGCTAAAATGCTATGGTTAGTAATGTTCCATACTTTACAAAAGTTTTCATATGATGAATTAACTCTTTAATTATAGAACTTCTAATCATTTTGTTCTTGGTTAAATAATTGAGACACTGGCTAGTGAGGTTTGATTTATCTTTTTACTTTTAATCTCTATATGAAATTAATAAAAATATGATTCTATTTTATTCTTTGTAACTAATTTCCTGCCTTCTCCTCCTCTTTCCTTCTTCATCCTTCTACTTTTTTTTAATTCTCCTCCTCCTTTCCCTTTTTCCCTCCCTCCATTTTTCCCTCCCCCCATTTTTTTCTTTGTACCACTTACAGGGAAGAAGTGTACCTTTGTACCCTTTTAGTGTTTGTCAGTACACTTTGACAAACACCTGTACTACTCTTACTCAGTCTCTTGAATATAAAGTAATCCCTACTGGATTATCATTATTGCTTTAGTGCTCTGTAGAAAGAGTTTGTTTGTTTATACAGCTAGCTGTATTTTAACTAGATAAAAGTTAATAATAAATTTTAATAATTAAAATGCATTTAATTGTATTTCTGTCTCCAAATTTTAGAGGTTTATTGCTATTTTTGATGGAATCATATAAAATTGTTACAGCAAGTTTTATAAAGATAGATTATAAAAGTTTTAAATTTCCATTGAAAAATTAAATTAACACAGAAGTTTTGAAGAAAAAAAGCCAAAGTTCTTCCCTTATCATCTTTAATTTTTCACACAAAAGGCATTACTGGTAAGTATACTTCCATAATAATTTTGTGACTATATATAGACATCCATACAAATATATAAACACATATATATATATATTTATTTTAGCAATTTCTTTTTAAAAATAGGTTCCACACCCAGCATAGAGCCCAATATAGGACTCGAACTCACGACCCTAATGGTCAAGGACTCTTGAGCTGAGACCAAGAGTCAGATGCTAACCAACTGAGCCACCCAAGCGCTCCAACACATAAATACATTTTTAATTAAAAATTGGATCACAAAATACAGACTGTTTCAAAATCAGATTTTTAAGTGAATAATTTTTCATGGGTATCTGTATCTGTATTTCAAACTATTTTAAATTTAGATGCTTAGACAAGTACTATAATAAGTGATATAGAAATGACATTCATATTATTGACGTTATGTGTTTTTTATCTTTACAAAATGGAGGAGCAGAACAAAAACAGAAGTCTAAGCATGGTTCAGGTGAAATCATATTAAATTGCATTAGGAGATTTATTTGAAATTCCAGAATTTGCTACTTTTTGGGCTTCGTTTCTTTACTTGACAAATACATATGGGACAAGATGAGAAGATATCAGTCTGGTTGATGTCTGATAATCCGTAATAATAGCAATTTATAATTCTGTAATAGGGACATCTGGGTGGCTCAGCAGTTGAGCATCTGTCTTGGTCTGAGGGCATGATTCCAGGGTCCTGGGATCGAGTCCCACATCGGGCTCCCTGCATGGAGCCTGCTTCTCCCTCCACCTGTGTCTCTGACTCTCTCCCTGTGTCTCTCATGAATAAATAAGTAAACTCTGAAAAAAAATAATTCTGTAATAAAGGTTAGAGACACAATAATAATAATGGTGATAGCAATAATGGAATAAGTAGATTGCATTGTGTTTATTAAAATATCATTTTAAATAATGTTACCCAAATTAGCTGTATTCTGAATAAGAACTCTATTTTTCTTTCCTATACAGTTCTAAGCTTAATCCTCAAAGTCATCCGAGATCTAGGCTCCTTCTATTTCTGCCATCTGAACAATAGCTTTCATCTCGTAGGCCAAAAAGGCTGTTCTAGCTCCCGCTGTCATGGCCACATTCCAGCCAGCCAGATGAAAAAAATGGGAAATGGAATGCTGTCTCACGCCCTTTAAAGGCATTGTCCAGAAGTGGCACACACTTCTAATCTACTCCTTCAGCCAGAACTTTATCACCTGGTTGTACCTAACTTCAGGCAAAGATGGGAAACAAAGTATTTCTGTGTGTTTAGCAAAAAAATTTCATTGCATAAAAAAATGATCTGAGTGGATATAAGGGACAACTAATATTTCTTTTACATACTGACGTTGACAGGAGCAATCTAAAAAGATTTTGGAATGCTTTATCTTATTTGATAAGGGAGACCATGGGTAGCTGGAGATGGATACTTTAATATTCATGAAATCTATGATTTTATAAAGAAAAATGATGTGCCTAAGAGATTCTTGGGTTAAAAATTAGCTTATCTTCTTTCACCCTGGCAATTTATCTCTTATGTCAATTATAATTTGACTGTTTTCATCCTTGTGTATGCCACCACTCCCCCACTCCTGTAAGTAGAAAGAGTAGAATTGTTGTGCCTTTCCTACTCCTCTTGGTTAAATCGTTTAACTTCATTTTGTCTGAGTTTTTCCACCTGCTAAATGCTGAGCACAATGTGTGCTATTTCCGTAGAAAGGCATAGAAAACTACTTCATAAAAAAATAAAGATAATTACAAATATTAAGTAATTTGATAGATGTTATGCTTAAAGGAAAAAATCATAACCACCAATTATTTATTGCCAGCAAGACCTAGGCACTCTCTTGAACCCTTTAAATATATCTTATTTAATTTAGTCTCCACAACAACCAACCATATAGTTCACTTCATAGTTTCTCTACTTCAGATTTGAGAAAACCAAAGCTCAGAAGAGGTCAGATGTTTTACCCACAGTATCACTTTCATGACACTTTTGAATAAAAGAGCGGAATAACCTGGATAGCTCAGTGGTTGAGTGTCTGCCTTCAGCTCAGGTCACGATCCCAGCATCCTGGGATGGAGTCCCGCATCAGGCTCCTTGCAGGGAGCCTGCTTCTCCCTCTGCCTATGTCTCTGCCTCTCTCTCTGTGTCTCTCATGAATAAATAAATTTAAAAATCTTTTAAAATAAAGACTAGAATATCCATCTGAATTGGCTTACTGTAGTGAGTTCCACAGTGTGCAACATAGTAAGTACATCATAAGTAAGAACTAAATAGTTCTAAGACTGATGGTATCAAAACCAAAGGCTCCTGTTCCTTTTCCTGAAGGTCATCTTTGTCACACTATTTTTGTCCCCATTTAATGACTGACAGGTGATATTTCTTGAAGTCCACTGCACTCATCTTTAACTTGAATAGCCATCCATCTTAGTCCACCCCTTTGCAAAATCAGCACTGAAACCCAAGGATGCTCTGGCACATTGTTGGTCTGGTTGAGTGAATGTTGAGGCCTCTAAAGACAGGGAGGTTGACTTTTCATTTCTGTAGAGTATTACCTTGTAAGGTGGACAATGTGCGCTGACATGGAAACCCAGAGACGGTTTCATCATGGCTAATGACAGTGTACCTAAATTGCAGGCCCTGAACTTCCGGTACTTCACTCTTCACGAGACTAATGTTTATTCGGAACAATAAATATAAGGTCTATGACACCTTTAAAGTCATGCTTGAATGTGTTCTGACCACTGATGAATGATGGTAGCTGTTTCATGCCTTGCTAAACATACTTGGTTTTTCACGAGTAATAGATTCTGAAAGTAGGAGTATTCACAGTGGGTGCTAGAAAAGTACACATATTAATTTTATAAACTGTAGCTCAGACTTGAGTCCACTTCTTCAGGGGATGATATTAATAGTTTTGCAATCCAGTCTTGACTCTCATAAGTGCTGAGCAGCTGTGGGCAGGGGTGTTTTCTCAAAATCCAATTCTGCACTATGCTTGAGCTCTGTTTCTGACAAGAAAGCTAAAGAATGTGGCTCACTGGCCCTTTTGAAGACCCTGTGAAATAATGAATTTTTTAAAGATTGATTTATGGAAGGAGGGAGGGATAGAGAAAGAGGGAGAGAGAACCTCACACAGAATCTGCATTGAATGCAGAGCCCAGCATGGAACTTGATCCCACAACCCGTGAGATCATGACCTGAGTCAATACCAAGAGTCCGAAGCTTAACTGACTGAATCCTCCAGATGCCTTGAGATAATGTACTTTAAATAATTTCTTTTCTGTCTAAATTAATCACAGTGGACTTTATTATTTGCAAGCGCCTTGAAGACACAGCCATGGAATCTGATTAAAAAGTTTAGATTCATTCATTCATTGGATCAGATGTTTACTATTCCATTTATTAATTCTCTTTGCCCTTCTTGATTAAATTGCCTCATTTAAGATATTTATCGGGCACCAACTTCATGCATGTCACTTTATTAGTTTTGGGTGGAGTTTAAAAATAAACCCATTAGATAAGGACCCTGATCACAAGGAACTTGTGCCACGTTGATTGAACTATGCTAGAAAACAGAAAGTGGCCAGTGCTCTGGGAGAGGTACAGAGGTACTTTGTTATAAAGTCTCAGAGGAGAGAGAATGATTTGGTATGGGAGAAGAGAGTCACCTTTCTTAGAGGAAAGAGAAGACATAGGGGATGGGACTAAAAGTTTGGAAAAATTTGGACAGGAAGATGAAGAGATAGAGAAGGCATAAAGGGGAGAGAGTATGTGAAATATATGACCAACAGGCATCCTTAGTTTTAATGCAGCATGAATGAACCTGAAAAGGAACAAAGCAGGAAAGGCCAGATCACAGAGTTTTCATTTAGTTCCCCACATTTTGACTTTAATTTGTAGACCAGAGAGAACCCTTGGAAGATTCTGACAAGGGAGTATTTTGAGAAGATATTCTTTTATATATTTATTGGCTTAATGGAGATGTAATTCACATAGCCTATCATTTGTCGATTTAAAATGTCAAATTTAAGTTTTTTGTATCCATGATGATTTGTAGTTTTCACACTATAGATTTTCCACCTTTCTTAAATTTTTCCTAAGTATTTTATTTTTGGTGTATTATTAATGAAATCATTTTAATTTCATTTTTGGATTATTATGAGTGCATAGAAATGCAATGGACTCAGGACAACCGGGTGGCACAGTCAGTGAAGCATCTGACTCTTGGTTTTAGCTCAGGTCCTGATCTCAGGGTCATGATCTCAGGGTCCTGAGGTGAAGCCCTGCATCAAGCCCCACATTGAGCTCTGTGCTCAGCATGGACCTTACTTTAGATTCTCTCTCCCTCTCCCTGTGTTCCTCCCACTTGTGCATGCTCTCTCACTCTCTCTAATAAATAAATACATACATACTTGCATACCTTTAAAGAAATTCAATGACCTCAAAATGAATTAAAGAACTAAATATAAGACCTGAAGCCATAAAACTCATACAAGAAAATAGGCAATAGTCTCCTTGACATCAGTTTTGGCAATGATTTGCTGGATCTAGCACCAAAAACAAAGGCAACAAAAGTAGAATAAGCAAGTGGGACTCCATGAAATAGAAACCTTTTGCACAGCAAAGGAAACCACCAACAAAATGAAAAAGCAATCCACTGAATGGGAGAAAATATTTGCAAATCATGTATCTAATACCCCCAAATACAAAGAATTCATACAACTTAAGAGTAAAAAAAAAAAGAAATCCAATTAAAAATAAGCAGAAGATCTGAACATTTTTCTGAAGGCATACAAACAGTCAATAGGTACATGAAAGGATGCTCAAAACACAAATTAGGGAAAAGCAAATCAAAACCACAATGGCATATCACCTCACACTTGCTAAAATGACTATTATCAAAAAGAAATAACAAATATTGGCAAGGATGTGGAGAAAAGGGAACCCTTGTGCGGTGTTTGTGGGAATGCGAATTGGTGTAGCCATGTGGACAACACCACACAGATCCCTCAAAAAATTAAAAGCAAAACTACCATATGATTCTGCAATTCTGCTTCTGAGTATTAATCCAAAGACACTGAAAACACCAACTAAAAAAGATATATGTACCCCATGTTTATTGCGGTATTATTTTCAATAGCCAAATAATGGAAGCAACCTAAATGTCCATCGATGGATGCATAAAGAAACAGAATATTATTCAACCAATAAAAAAGAAGGAAATCCCAGAGAATAAATTTTAAAAGTGCTCATCACAAGAAAAAAAAAATATTGTAACTATGTATGGTGGAGGATGTTAACTAGATCTGTTGTGGTGATTGTTTTTCAATATATATAAATAATACATCACTACATTGTACACCTGAAACTAATATAATATGTCAATTTTACTTTAAAAAAAAGGAAAGGAAAGGAAAGGAAAGGAAAGGAAAGGAAAGGAAAGGAAAGGAAAGGAAAGGAAAGGAAAGAAAGGAAAGGAAAGGAAAGGAAAAGAAAGAAAAGGAAAGGAAAGGAAAAGGAAAAGGAAAAGGAAAAGAAAAAGGAAAGGAAAAAGAAGGAAATTTTGCCATTTGAGACAAGATGGATGAAACTTGAGGGCATTAAGCTAAGTGAAATAACTGAAACAGAGAAAGTCAAATACTGTATGATTTGCTAATACATGTTCTAAAAAAAGCCCAGGCAATAACAAAACAATCAAACAAACAAACTGAGCTCATAGATACAGAGAAGAGATTGGTGGCTGCCAGAGGCAGAGGGGGGAGTCGGTGGACAAAATAGGTGAAGGAAGTTAAACTTCTAGCTATACTATATATAAGTAACGGGATATACGTACAGCAAGGTGTCTATAGTTAATACTATATGACATATTTGAAAGTTGCTAAGGGAATAGATCTTAAAAGATTTTATCACAAGGGAAAAAATGCAACGGATTTTTGAACATTCATCTTGTATCCTGAAACCCTGCTGAACTCATTTTTTAGTGAATAGTTTTTTTAGTGCTTTCCTTAGCATTTTCTTACAGATGAGATTATGTCATCTGCAAATAGAGATATCTTCATTTCTTCCTTTCCAATATGGATTTCCTTTCTTTCTTTTCTTGCTAATTTCTTTAGTTAAACTTCCAGTAAAAGATTGAATAGTAGTGGTAAGAATAAACTTGCTGTTCCTGTTTTTCACCACTACGCTTGATGTTAGCTGTTTGCTTTCCATAGATGCCATTTATTAGGTTAAGGAAGTTCTCTTCTTAGGTTTTTTTTTTTTTTTTTTTTTTTTAGTATTTTTGTTATGAAGGTCCTTCTGGTATCTGTATATGCAAGGGATTGGAAATTGAGGATAATGAAGATATTATGCAAAAAGCAAAGCAAAAGGTGATGATGGTCTAAATTAGAGCACAAAATTTAACATAGCTACTGAGGAGAGGGATATTGAAGAGATGCAAATGGTAAGTACTGTTGACTGAGTTGACAGGGGTGAAATGCAGAGGGAGGTGCCTTCCTGGGTATGATGTGAGGGTGGTAAACATAACATGGTTATGAAGAGTCTGGGTTAAAATCTCCAACTTGACTCTGATAGTTATGGGAACTTAGCCAGGCAAGTCAGCCTCTTTGTGGCCTCATTTCCTTAGCTATAGAATCTAGATAATAAGGACTGCCTCACAGATTTTCTGTGAATATTAAATGCATCATCATGTGTAAAGTCCTTTAAACAATGCCCAGCCCTGAGTGTTACCTGCAATCATCAATATTTCAAAAGAACCTATTTTCCCCTTAGTTTATAAACAAATACAAATGTATAGTCATCAAATTGGTATTTTCTAGTCAAAAAGTAGACATAGAAATAATTTTCTTCTCACAATGAAATGGAAAATGCATTGACTTCATTGGTGGAAAATACTATTTATCATAGGTGAGGTGGGGAACACATCTTTTGAAATAATATATTCACATTTTCAGGGCAACAGCTTCTTTCCCTATTCAGAACCATGACTATTAATGAGCAGACAGCACAAAATAAAGACTCAGAACTGTTTAGAAATAGGTATCCGATTAATAAACATAAAATCTGTCTTTATAAAGTGCATATTAAATAAATCTAGTCAGGGGATCCCTGGGTGGCTCAGCGCTTGAGCACCTGCCTTCGGCCCAGGGCAGGATCCTGGAGTCCCGGGATCGAGTCCCACATCGGGCTCCCTGCATGGAGCCTGCTTCTCCCTCTGCCTGTGTCTCTGCCTCTCTCTCTGTCTCTCTCATGAATAAATAAATAAAATATTTAGATAGATAGATGATAGATAGATAGATAGATAGATAGATAGATAGATAGATAGATGATAGATAGATGATAGTTAAATAAATGTAGTCAAATACAACCATAGCTAAATTGTGTCACACTTGCCTAAGACTGCACATACCTGTTAAACAAAAGGAATCTCATATCTAAGAAACTACTGCAGTTA
This sequence comes from Canis lupus baileyi, assembly GCF_048164855.1. NCBI lineage: Eukaryota > Metazoa > Chordata > Mammalia > Carnivora > Canidae > Canis > Canis lupus. The sequence goes on from NC_132859.1 coordinate 10,588,145, forward strand.
ATTAGCTTCAAAATATTTTATTTTTTTTCAAAGATTTTATTTATTTATCCATGAGGGATACAGAGAGAGAGAGAGAGAGAGGCAGAGACATAGCCAGGGGGAGAAGCAGGCTCTGTGCAAGGAACCGATGTGGGACTTGATCCTGGGACCCCGGGATCACGCCCTGAGCCAAAAGCAGAGCTCAACCACTAAGCCACCCAGTCATCCAAAAATATTTTATATTTGAACTTCTCTTTTATCCACGTCCTGAGTAACATTTAATGAAAACATAGAAATTGGTGATAGCATGGATTATTTTATTTAAAGTGGCTACATTTAATCCTTAACTCAACCTCTGTGTTCATTTAGCAACTTAATAAAACAGAGTAATTCTTTAATAAATGTATTTAAACATTATTCTGAGATCATAGTTTATGAAGTAGATTAAAGCCTATAATGCCCAGAAGAAATATGGCACCATGAAAAATAAGATTCAGTTCACTTACTTATACTTTGTGTTGATAGGAGTGTTAACTTGTTTTCACCTCAAACTATCAGGGATTAAAACCTTAGCAAATATTTTTATCAAAAGGTTTTAAGAACTTAAAAAAGGAAACATTAAAAAACAAGACCTCAGGGCACCTGGATGGCTTAGTCGGTTAAATTGTCTGCCTTTGCCTCAGGTCATGAGCCCAGAGTTGTGGAATAGAGCCCTGTGTAGGGCTCCCTGTGCAATATGGAGCCTGCTCCTCTCTCTGCTCATTCTCTCTCCCAAAAAAATAAATAAAATCTAAAAAAGACCTCTGTGTTTGGGAATCTATCTTACAAAAATAGAAACATTGACAAAGATATATTTCAAAACTGCCTAGAAATTCTAATATGAAAAAGAATATTTTATGTATTTATAATAAATATGCTTTATATATACTCATATATAAATATCTACAACATATAAAAGTTGAAATTAGCCTACACAGTTGACTAGAACAATATGGGGGCTGGAGCGCCAATCCCCCGCATAGTCAAAGATCCACATATAACTTTGACTCCCCAGAAACTTAACTACTGATAGCCTACCATTGACTGGAAGCCTTACTGATGACATAAACAGTCAATTAATACATATTTTATATTACAGGTATTATATACTGTATTCTGACAATAAAGCTAGAGAAAACATTATTAAGGAAATCATAAGGAAAATACATTATAGTACTATACTGTATTTGTGAAAAAAATCCACAAATAAGTGCACCCATATAGTTCAAGCCAGTGTTGGTCAAGAGCCAACTGTATACCCCAAAGTAAGGACTTGATGGTAAAACAGTAAGATGAAATATTTAGCAACCACTCAATCATAGTTTATTTGAAGAAATTTCACTGACTTATGAAATTATGCACAGTATAAAGTAAAAGAGGAAACACAAAACTCTGTTTCCTATTCTAATTTATAACATTCATATATTTTTATCTGCATGTTTCCTCAGTTGTGGTTAGCTATACTATAACAAATCTTTTTCTCTGAGGCCCAGGACTTCTCAAGAAAATGTAATGTTACAGCGCGAAGTTTCTAGTTACTAGACAGGGAACTAAAGAATTTCAAGCCCAGGAGACTTCAATATTAAATTGAGTTAGCAATTTGGTTACTATATAACCAGTTAAATTTAAAGACCAGTGCAAAGTTAGAAACATAAAAATGCTGATTGGCTTTTAGCTTTGTTTTAGGAGGCCCTACGGATTCCTGTTGCTCTGAAATCCACAGCTCCTGGACCACCTTGGATGTGATCAAGGAGTCCATTTCCTGTTTCCTTGCCACTCTTGACCAACATAAGAACTAAATCCAGCTGTGCCCATAAAATGCAAGTGGAAGGCCCTATGATCATCTTTCTATAATAATCAAAAGCAAAAGGGTCTGCACTCACAACTGGACTCAAGACGCCACGTGTATGCCTAGACCTGCTGATATAAATGTAGCTCCTCCTTTGGTCAAACAAGAACAAATAATGTGGGGCTCCCTCTACTCACTTCTCTGTACCATTAGTAAAATGACCAGGATGAATCAGTCCAAGCTATTATAACAAATACCACAGACTGGGGGGGCTTTCCACAATAGACATTTCTTAAATTTTAGTTTTAAACAATAAAACATTTCGTAGAGTTCTATAGTCTTGAAACCAAGAATCAATGTGCCAACTTGGTCAAGTTCTTAGCGAGGCTCTCTTCTTGACTCGCAGATCCCCACCATCTTATTGTGCCCTCACTCAGTAGTGAGTCAGACAGAGCTCAAGTCTCTTCCTCTTATAAGGACACTAATCCCATCACAGGGACCTCACCCTCATAACCTTATCTAAACCCAATTAGCCCCCCCCAAAGCCCCACCTCCAAATATTATCCCATTAGGGGTTAGGGCTTCAACATACAAATTTTGTGGGGACACATTGAGTCCATAACACTAGAGATTTTTCCCCCAATACGTATAGAGAAAATGAGACCTGTCAATAAAACTTGTATGTTTCATAATATTCTGTGAGTTGACTCTAAAGGCTCAGGAATTTTGAGAAGAATCTGCTTCTGATTGCACTTCTGGACCTAGAAATTACGCACTTAAGCAGACTGTACATACATACATATAGATGGATACGGAAACAACAGGAAGAAGTCATCAACATATGTCTTGGAAGTGAAATCATGAGCAAAAATTGTCTTTTACATGTTTAAAAACTATTCTAGTTAAAAAAAATAATCATAAAATATATTCAATTCCAATTATGTAGTGTCTGGTTATAGCCTTTAAGGGCTAGACATTAGATCTAGGTCCATGGTAACATCGACCATGTTAAAGAAGGATCCATTGAACGGAATATAATCTTATTATTTCTTTGTATCCTAGGTTCTGAAAACTTTACATGAAGACATACCAAATGGGATACCAGTTTATATCAGGCTAATGCTAAATAAACTTAGAATTCTGTCTCTGACAGTGGCAAAAAGGGTTACTTCACGAATCACATAGTACCTCTAACTTCACTCTTGGAGACCAAGTCCAATTGAAGTGAGACATGTTAAAAGATGTGAGGTGTGTCCATGACATTTACCAGTCATCATCTTTAAAACAATATTATTCCATATTTAAATGCAAAGGTTTAAATGTACTTGCACTATGCTTGGGTGAATAAAATAAAGTAGCTCCTTTATTATGTCTCCAAGTTACTTGACCTTTCTCTTGATCCTCCTTAGCCTCAGAGAAGGTAAAAATCCTATCCAGTAAATCAAGTAGTCAGCTCAATGCAATAATGGGAATAGTCACCTTAAGCAAAATGCTCAATTTTCTCATTTTATTTCTCCTTTTCTTTTCCTGCCCAGGATGGCATCTGATATATGAGAGAGAGAGAGAGACTTTGTACTAGCGGAGAAAAGTTTCTGCTGTTGGTGCTAATCACTGTGGTATTTTCTGACTACTTTAGCCACCTCTCCTCACATGTATTCAGCTTCTCCTAGTGAGTGTTCACCTTGTTGCTGTTTTTGGCTCCAGTGTAATGTCTATTTCAGCCTGGCCGTCTGGTCTCTGTCAGAGCCTGGTCTTTATCCTCAGGTAACCCAGTCTTCTCTGCATTTGTAGGTGACAGAAATCTATTGCTCCCCCACACTTCTGTCTAGACCATGGCCAAAATGTCCTCTCTTCAGCCTCTCCAGAGCCCTTGGAAGGCTTGACTGTTCACCATACACTATGCCCCCCACAAGAGACTGGAGTCCCTCCATACAAGACAGGAACTAGGTACACTGTAAGACAGTTAAACATTATCCCCTTCTTTCCTTAACAACACTGGGATTCCAAGTTTGCTTGCCTGGAGCTGCTCTCCAAGGTCAGGGAGGGGTAGGATATGGGGGTAAGAATTAGGGGAAAGAAGAAACTAACATTGAAGGAGGTATCCCCAAAGTTCAAATCGCATATGGAAGCAAAGTATCCCTGGTTTTCCCTTCATTTTATTTTATTTTATTTTATTTTATTTTATTTTATTTTATTTTATTTATTTTATTTTATTTTATTTTATTTTTCTTTTCTTTTTTTCTTTCTTTCCTCTTTCTTTCTTTCTTTCTTTCTTTCTTACAAGCCTGAGATCAGACCTGAGCCAAAACCAAGAGTCGGATGCTTAACCAACTAGGCCACTCAGGCACCACCCCCCTCATTTTCTTTTTAATGTACCTCCCTTCTCTAGACTCAAACCCCCAAAGAAAGGAAAATCAGGACCTACTTGCCTCATCCTCTCCCTCTCTTGCATCTCTTACTCTTCCTATAATGACCATTTTATTCCTAAAAGGAGCAAGAATCTCTTTTTATAAGTTTTGTGCCATATTCTCATACCATTTTCCACCCAATATGCATCACAGCAGTGTCAATCCACTAGGCATGCCAGAAATCTAGGAATCGTTTCTTTTTTCTTCACTCCCAACACCTAATTCTACCAACTAATCTTGATCCTTGTAATACTCTCTGGGTTTTATTCCCACTTCCATTTTTACTGCAGTCAATGTCTTACTTCAAGTAATAGTCATCATCTTCTGGCTGTACCAATGGCAATATCTCCTACTTATTCCTCCTACAAGTCTCCAACTTGTTCTTCCTGCAACTACTTTTTTTTTTTTTTTGTAAGTATAGTTGACACACAATGGTATATTAGCTTTCAGGTGGACAACATAGTTATTTGACAACTCTATACTTATGCTATGCTCACAAGTGTGATTACCATCTGTCACCATATGCTTTACAATACCATTGACTATATTCCCTATAGTGTACCTTTCATCTCCATGACTTATTCACTGCATAACTGGAAATCTATACCTCCTACTCCCCTTCACCCATTTTACTCACCTTTCCCCCCTTTCCCTTGGCAACTATCGCTTTGTTCTCTGTTTTTATAGGTCTGTTTCTGGTTTTTTTGTGTGTTTAGTCACTTGTTTAGTTTTCAATATAAGTTAAATCATATGGCATTTGTTCTCTGTTTTTATAGGTCTGTTTGGGTTTTTTTTGCATGTTTAGTCATTTGTTTTTTAACATAAGCTATATCATATGGTATTTGTCTTTCTCTGTCTGACTTCCATCACATAGCATAATACACTCTAGGTCCACCTGTATTGTCGCAGATATACTACGGAATATTACTCAGCCAAAAAAAGAATGAAATGTTGCCATTTCCTGCAACTACTTTTGCCTGCCATTAGTCATATTTTGCGCCAGAGTACTCCTTAAAAACTTCCTGCTCTACAAGGCTCTCCCTACCTATTTCCTGTCTCACCTCATACCATTTCTCTCCTCACTCTCTGTGCTGCTTGATCCATATTGAATGATTTCCTTTACTGTTCCTGGTTAACTCAAAGTCATTCTTCAGATCCAAGCTCAAATATAATTTCTTCAAGGAAGCCTTTGTTGAATTTGTTGGACTAGATGCAGTCCCCTTATTAGAGATCATTATAGCTTTTTTTAATAGCACATTATGTAATTCATTTCTTTGACAGCTGATATACTGTAAATTCTATAATGGCAAATCATATCTATTTAGGTTTTTGTTATATTTGCTACTATATTTTTATTACTGTATTTTTATATTTTTATATTTATTACTTAGCATTTTTATAGTACCTGGAATATAATGGGTATTTAACAACTATTTGTGAAATAAATTAAGTGATATTGATATGACTTTGAATTTTATTGGATGTAGAATATAAACAGTATGAAGTAGTCAAAGATGGTCATAAGTGATAGAAGGCTTATATGTACGATGTTCCTGTGTCAGATATTAAATTAAATATTTTGCTTCCCCAGTCATAAATATTAGAGAAAATATTTTATGCTGATCTTCACTGAGTTATAATTGACATTATATAAGATATTTTGAGTTTTATCATGAACTTTAAGTCATCAAAATTGAAATTAAGCACTTTATGAGTTATATGCATATAAAGCAGCCGGGTTGTGAATATTTAAATATCTAGAGATACTTCAAATGTTATGACATAAATAAATACATGATCAATCCCGGACTCTATATAACACTAGAACAAATAATCTAAAATTTTCTGTATTTGCTAATTTTTTATATTATCAAAAATTTTAAAAATGATTATATGCAGTAATAGAATTGATTTATTATTACTAATTAATTCAGTGATAACTTCAAAGTACTTGAAAAGATTCAAATTATTATATGAAATTCCAATTAATTGGGATAGATTTGACAGCTGATAAAAACTCTTCTTTGATTATCTTCCCCAAATTTCGTGATAAATTGGCACTTTTTAAATAATGATACTGGAAAGAGATTGAGTGGTAAAAATAATTCTTTAAGATGACTCTAAGATTTTTATCGCTGTGCCATTTTTAATTACATAAGAACGTGTTAATTTTAATTTGGTCTGAGACTAAAATACAATAAGTGATTTTTGAAGACTTTCCCCAGTAACTGTGAGAGGTATTCACATTTTATAAGGATATTAAAATGTCAATGTACAATTTTTTTTAAAAACATGGATAGGTAGATTTACTAAACTCCAGGAAGGAAAAGATCATGTCACACAGCATAAATTTCAGTTTTATCACTACTCAAAACATATAATTTGAAAACTTTCCAAATTAGTGTTAAAATTTATATTTAGGATATTAAAACCAGCCTGGATGAAATCGGTAGTATTTCTTTTACAGACATGTGCGCACACACACACACACGCATGCATACATACACACACCAAAATAGACTATGTTAAAATTGACCTGGGTTTATTTTCTAATTTCCACATTAGATTCAGATGAACTTTTTTCAGGGATGCTCCCATTTATATATTTTAAAAGGTTACACATAACTCTTACATAAGTAAGGATATGAAGTTTGCCTTCTTAGAAAGTGTTTTTCCCATTAAAAAACAAACCAAAAAACAGATGCACCATTGCCTGTTTCACAGTCAGAGCCAATCTGAAATGGCTGATGCTAGCTCAGGGAAGTCATAAAGAGATCAAATGACTTCTGGGCCAATGGAAAGCCCTACTGTCTAAGTGCTTTTCAGGCCAATTTGAAGAAGTAATTAGACTTACTGGAAGCTTGTGTGAATAATGCTGCAAGTACAATTATGAATGCCCAGACACACTGCTCTCGGTATAGAAGACCCTGACTCCTGATTCTGATGGAATATATGTAAAAGTCGAGATCTTGATATTAGAATGCGTAAAATGAAAGTGATGTGATGCTATATGAAAAACCAAGGTTCATTTCTGGAATTAGTTGTCATTAGGTAAAAAGCCAGCTATTAATCAAGTGAAATATAATCATATGGTCCTCCTATCTGTCTTTAGCACTCAGCTTTTCTTGTTCTCAATGTAGACAAATGACTATAAATCAAAGGAGTTTACAGATAACAATAGAAAAGGCTTCTAAGAACTAAAAATCAATAAACACATGGCAATGGCAGGCCATTGTAATGCAATTAGGGGATGTTGTGTGGATGCCTCTGAAGTGCCTATAAATGAATGTAACTTCAGTATCGCTGCCAAATGAGTCCAATGTCCCACAAATGAACTGAAAACAAAGTGCCTGGAATATTGTATCTGCAGTGTCACTTGAAGATGACTGCTGTGCTGTATTACTGCAGTGATTTGCTGGAAATAGCATGGCACATATAACTACCGAGATACTGTATTTAAGCCTCATCTCATTCTAATGAAAAACATGTTCACCATTCATGAGGGTTTGTATGTCACCAGCGTTAGTATTCAGCATGACTGAAAAAGATTGAAAAGATGTTTTATTCAGTGTCTGACTACTGGCTGATTCTGACAATATTAAAAATATTCATTACAAAGTTGTAATAATAAAGCAAAAAGAACGCAGAGTGCAACTTTGGTTTCTATTAATTTCAAACATGGAATAGTGCAATGTTCAATACTTGGATACGTTCTAGGGAGTTTTGTTTTTCTCTTTCTAATAGAAAACTAGTGTGTTAACTATCATCTGGCAGCTTTAATAAACGTGCACTATTTTCATTATCCTTTCACAAACTCTTATTTCATTAGTACTTTTTATGTGCGAAGCAATAATTACTTTACAAATATTAACTCATTTAATCCTCATAACAATCCTGTGACGTAGGTACATTAGCCCCATTGGCAGTTAAGGAAGCTAAAACACAGAGAGAGGGTAAGTACTGAGCCATGGTCACCGATCTAAGTGATTGCAGGGGCCTGGTTTGAACCCAGAGAGTCTGCTTTAGAGTACTGGGTTTGAGGTTTGACCTGCAACATATATAATAGTAGGTATGCAATGGGAATCATCACAGGGTTTGTAAAAATATTTTTATATCCAGATCCACCTGTTCCCACATCCCTACCCCAAATTTTTATTTAATGAGTCTGGGATTAGACCCAGGCATCTCCAATTTTAATAAGATTTTACAGTGACTTTGGTGCTGTTATTTTGTTGGCCACCCTTTGAACATACTGATTTGGAAATGGCAGGTTATAGCCATAATATTAGAGTCTTTATTCTTGTTCCATTTTATGTTCATCCACAGCAATTTTTGTAACCAACTGATTAAAGCTACACCAGCACTCATTCTGCTCCTAAATAGAGTGAGTTCAGAGACAAAAAGCCCATATGGCTCATGCTGCCATTTTCAATTATCACTGAGGTCTGACCCTTCATAGATCAAACACTTTTAGGGATATTATTTATTAATCTACAGTAATTAGTGAGCCAAGAACTATATAAATTTTTGTTAACAGAAACAGTCATGAGAATCTTTACTTAAACGACTAAGATGCATGTCTTCTGGAGTCTTTGTATTCTCTTAAACTTTTTTTTCTTTTTTTTCTTCATCCACAATAATCTAGGATGAAAATTTCTTTTTGTTTTTCAAATGAATACTCCCTACTAGCACTACAATAGTTAATTGAGTATTTCCATTTTATAAAATATCTTTGAGTGTAATGACTGCAAGTACTTTGTTGAATATTCATTAACCATCCTTTTCTCACAGGGCACATAAATCCTCTGAAATGCAATACATATACACTTTAAACTTTGACATAAAATACTCATATTTCTAAGATAAAGGAGTTTTTCTTCTTTAAGCACTCTCTCAAATCATATATAATCAGGAACATTGGCAACATTGCTGCTATGAGAAGGACAGAGAGAACATCAAGAAATCCAAATGAATTCAAACCCATTAAATGTAATGGTGTGGTAAATCTCAGTGTACCATCTGCTGTAGAACACTGATACACTATTGGAATTCCACATCTTATTTACATAACAGATAAGAATGTGCCAGTAGATTTATATGGTGAATAAATACCCGGAGACAAAACTAAGTTTTTCCTATATTCACATCTGGGGATATCCACATCTGTATAAAATTTAACCTATTTCTGGTTTGCTATTCTAGGAAAATTTAAAATGTCACCTTGTCCAAATGTTATCAGTAATGTTGCCAGTAAAAACCAAATAATCAATAAAAGAAACAAAGAGTTCATATACAAAACTGTGTGAATTGTGAAATTTACCCAACGAATTCTATCCCCTCAATACTGATATGCATATTTAAAGAATAGAACTATAAGACTATAGTAGATGCTTAATATATCTGTGCTTACATTCAACAAATAACTTGGTAGTAATTCTTTCTGAGGGATGTTAGACTCACATTTACTCATAAACACTTTAGAAATTAGGGTAGTAATTAAAATCACATTAAATTTATACAACTAATTAAGTTCAAATGCTTTGAAATCTATAATATTTAAGTGAGATCCTAAAAACTAAAACAAGTTTGTAAGAAACTAAAATCAAATTTTAAAGTGAAGTAGTCTCTTGCCCTGGAATTCAAATTAATTTCCCCTTTCTTCTTTTGCTTTTACTTAAGGGTTTACCTTAACTGTACATGAATCACAAAGTCTATAGACATTTTCATGAAGTATGTCCTACATGAGATCACATTATCTATCTCTACATGTATCTTTTTCAGAAGCTGAAACAAGGTATTTTTATGAGCTATGCATAGCTTCATCTGCATTATTTTTAAAGTATTTTTTTTAACCGAAAGGGGATAAAGAGGAAATTGATTATTTTTTCAGGATGGCATCTCAAAACTCATGAGATACGAAATTTCTGCTGGATCCTCTTGTGTGACTTTCCTCACTAGCAGTGTCAAATAATTAAGCACTTTTGCATTTATACTCGGCAACCAGGTTTTAATTAAATACAGTTCTCATCTCTTCAACTGCTCTTACCAAACCTCCAGAAGTTGAAGAGTGTTGCTGTTGACAATGGCAGTCCACCAAGTGGAAAATTATGCAAAGAAAATTGGGAAAGTAGGAAAAATGCCAGGCCTGGTGCCTTAGGGAAGGTGGAGAATATGAAAGTAACTACAGTACAGAGCATTTTGGTTATTGCTGTTGGCACTCTTCTTGATTATGTAATTGACTTTGCAAATTGATATATTACATGTTTATTACTTATTATCAAATCACAGGAATAGGAAACAATTTTGTTCTTGAAAGAAGGATGGCCCATTACACAAGTCCCATCAAGAATGTATTTGGCTATGTAATTGACCATGGTGGTAAATTGAGCTAATTTTAAAATGGGCTTTGTAAAGCAATATTAATCTGTGATTCCCAATAGTTGGAGACAATTTTTTACCATATTCACATATTTCACATCTTACAGAGGCCCATTTCTTTTTCATACAATTAGAATTTTGCTAAGAGGGACAATTAATTATTATGTAAGTAGACTCCAGATTCACATTTTAAATACTGTGAAACCATGGTGTTGTACTGATTTGTTAACTTTAAAAAATTAGTTTAACTTCATCATCTAACAAAATTCTAAAAAAAAAAAAACAATTATTGGTTACAAATGCTATTCTAATTCTTGTAGTATTTATTAAATACCTATTGTAAATACCTATTGTAATAAATACAATAGGTATTTGCACACAATAAATACCTATTGTGTGCACCAGGCCTGGCATTTTTCCTACTTTCCCAATTTTCTTTGCAGTATTTATTAAATACCTATTGTGTGCGCAATGCCACAAAGAAGTGAGTCTTTGCTCTCAATATGACTTCATTTTTAAATTTCATTGAAGTATAATTATCCTACAGTGTTATATTAGTTTCAAGCATACTATATAATGATTCAAAAGTCCTGTACATTACTCAATGCTTATCATATACTACATTTTCTTTGACCATTTGTCTATAAATGGACACTTAGATTCCTTCCATATCTTGGCTATTGTAAATAATGCTGCAATAAACATAGGGGTGCATGTATCTTTTCAAATTAGTGTTTTCATTTTCTTTGGGTAGATATCCAGTTGGAATTACTGGATCATATGGTAATTCTATTTTTAACTTTTTGAGGAACCTCCATACTGCATCCCACAATGGCTGAACTAATTTGCATTCCCACCAACAGTGCACACAGGTTTCTTTTTCTACTCCTCCTCTCCAACATTGTTATTTCTTGTGTTTTTTGATTCTAGCCATTTTGACAGGTGTAAGTTGATATCTCATTATGAATTTGAGTTTTACTTCCCTCATAATTAGTGATGTTGAACATCTTTTCATATATGATGACCTTGATTTAAACATACATGTAGTGGGTGGAATGGTAATGCTATTCCCAAAAAATAAATGTCTATGCCCTGAAACCTGTGAATGTGACCTTCTACAGAAAAAGGAGTCTTTGAAGATGAAAGATTTTAATAAGAGATTGTCCTAGATTGTGGTGGGCCCTAAGTCTAATGACATGTTCTTAGAAGACATGGAGGCTACAAAAAGATTATGGACCCTTATAAGACACAAATATTATGCTAAGTACAGAAAGACAAATGCTATACAATCTCACTTACATGTGAAATCCAAAATCATCAAACTCATAGAATTAGGAAGTAGAAGGGTTATTGACAGCAGGGCTGGTAGGCAGGGAAATGAAGAGGCAATGGTCAAAAGATATAGTTTTAGGTATGAAAGATAAAGTTCTAGAGATCTATTATACTATTACTATGGTATTGTGCCTATAGCTCACAATATTGTATCATATAGTTAAAATTTTCTAAGAGGGTACATCTTATGTTAAATGTTTTTACTACACACTCATTATCATCATCAATCATGATCATCATCATCACCATCATCAAGAGGACAAGAGGTAATGGGAGGTAATGGATATGTCTATGGCCTTGATGTTGGTGATGGGTTTATGGGTGAATACTTATCCCCAAACTGAGCTCTATGCATTAAATATGTATAGTTCTTTACACGTCAATCATACCTCAATGAAGTGGCTTAAAACCTAGAAAGAGAGAGAGAACAGAGACACAGAGGAGAAGGCCATGTGAAGATGGATACAAAGATTGTAGTTACGTAATCCTAACCTAAGTGACTTTGCAAGTTATCAGGCGCAGGAAGAGGCAAGGAAGGACTTTATCCTTGAGAGTTTTCAAAGGGAACATGGCCCTGGAACACATTGATCTTCAGACTTCTGGCCTCCAGAACTATGAGAAACTGTATTTCTACTGTTTTAAGCCACAAAATTTGTAGTAATGTATTATGGGCATTTCTAGGAAACTAGGAACCTTATACAGCTAATACAACAACATGTTTAACACAAAGCATGTACTGCTATGGCATAGAAAGATATGGGCTTTGGAGTTAGAAAGATTGAGCTTTTAACTTAACTATTTATTATTTATGATCTTAGGCACATTATATGAATTTCCCAAGCCTGTGTTCTAAACTGTAACACGGAAGTGGTAGTGTTCAATTACTGTGAGAATTAAATGACATTAGGCTGTGACTGTGGTATGCATGAAACAATAGTGCCAATAATATCTCAGTACTTTCTTGCTCCTTCATTCTCCTCTCTCTTCCTTTGTGTTTTTCTTCATTCCTCCTGTCCAAATAATTAGCTAAAATATTAATTTGTTTGCATTTCATTTGTTATTAACTTGTGGGAAAATGGTAATAAGGAAGAAAAGCAACATTACAAGAAAATAAGATATTTTAAAATCCTGTATTCTTTTTCTAATCATAGATAGTGCTACTTATGAGTAAGTGGAACAGATAAGGACATTTTCTTTAGTCTCCTGAGTGAATAACATATTCTCTTAAAATAATTTCATACTATTTTAACTCATCCTTATTATGTACAAATAAAGAATGCAATATAAAACTTACTTCCCCTCACTTAAGGGATAAATTAACTGAGTCTCAAAGAGGTGAAAGTAAGAATCAATAGAGAAGAGAGAAAGTTTTAGAATATATGATTGGTAGAATAATGGACCCCAAAATGTCTGCATTTTAATCCTTGAGACCTGTATATGCATTATCTTACATAGCAAAAGGAATGTTAAGATATGACTAAGTAAAGGAAAATAAGATTTTCTGGGAATATCAGCATGGGGGAGTCCATGTAAGCATAGGGGGCCTTATGAAAGGAAGACAGGGAAGCAAGAATTAGTAAAGGCAACATGGCAGTGGAAGAAGAGGTGAGATAGATGAAGAGAGAGAGGAAGGAAGAGAAAAAAATGGGGAAATGGGGAGGGAGAGAGGGAAAGAGAAGAAGATGGAGAAAGCAAGGGATCACTGGCAAGAATGCAGATGGCTTCTAGATGCTAGAAAAGGTAAGAAAATGGATCTTCCCCTAGGTCTTCCAGTAGGAGTGCAGTTCAATGGGCAACACCTTGATTTCAGGAATTCTGATTTCTAGGACTATGTAGGACAGTAATTTTGTATTATTTAATATATTAATTTTGTGGAACTTGTGAAAGCAGCAGTAGGAAACTAACACAGAGTCCGTGACTCCTTCTTTGTAATTTTTATTCCCCTCTCAAAAACTTCCCCAAAATGTGCTTAAAGTCCTACATTTCATCAAGCAGTGAAAAGCTATTTTTTCTTTTAAATGTTTTTCTGTCCTGGATCTCAGTTTATGAAAACAAATCAGAGGATTAAATATATGTAGGTTTAAGTAGTAATTTCTGTAATGAAATTTGGGAAAGGTCATATTTTTCTGGCCCTTCATGTCTGAAATTGAATTCAATCAATTTCACATTTTCCAAAATATGAGTTTTTTGGAACATTAGCCCTAGGGTAAGGAGTCTGGGGTCATACATACTTGAGACATTCTTCCTATCACCTGTGAGCCTTCAAGGGAATTTTCCTACAACTTTATATACATATGAAAGATTCTGCATATGTTACCACTTTTTCACTTCCTGTTTACCCTTGATTACCATCTACTCTGACTTACGCCCCTGCTCCTCTACTGAAATTGTTCTTGTTGAGGTCCATAAAGAAGTCCATGATGTCAAATCCAAGGGACATCTTTCCCCCACTGATGTCTCTCAGGTTTTAGGAGCAGTGGACTTAAATTACTCCCTCCAACTATTCAATAATTTATGTTCTATTCATCTAAAGAACAGAGTTGACTTTTATTTTTATTCATTTTGTCTTCTCCTCTGAGTCTGTCCCTATTCTTATTGCCAGAATAGGCGCCCACTCGAATACATCCTGGCATTTATGTTTGAGAAATAACATATTGTTCTGTGTAGGTTCTTTAAATGTACATACATTGTATCGTGCTATAGATTCATTCTATAGAATTCATTCTATTTCTTAATTCTTCTCCTAGCATTTGGTTTTAACATCTATCCATATTGTTGAATATACTTGTAATTCATTGTTTCTAAATGAAGCAATTTTTTTTTCTAAAGAACTTATGTATTTTTACTTATTCATTCCCTTTGTAATGGGCACCTAGGTTACCTCCAGATCCTCACTATCACAAATACTGCCTGATAAATATCTTCACACTTCTTCCCCTAAGACCTGAATACAGGGCCTCTGTAATATTTATCATTTCCTCTGGAAATGAGGATAAATGCAGAGATTTTGACTGAGAGTGTAATAAACAGATGCAGTGAAACGCCGGGACACCTGCACCCCGATGTTTATAGCAGCAATGGCCACGATAGCCAAACTGTGGAAGGAACCTCGGTGTCCAACGAAAGATGAATGGATAAAGAAGATGTGGTTTATGTATACGATGGAATATTCCTCAGCTATTAGAAATGACAAATACCCACCATTTGCTTCAACGTGGATGGAACTGGAGGGTATTATGCTGAGTGAAGTAAGCCAGTCGGAGAAGGACAAACATTATATGTTCTCATTCATTTGGGGAATATAAATAATAGTGAAAGGGAATATAAGGGAAGGGGGAAGAAATGTGTGGGAAATATCAGAAAGGGAGACAGAACGTAAAGACTGCTAACTCTGGGAAACGAACTAGGGGCGTTGGAAGGGGAGGAGGGCGGGGGGTGGGAGTGAATGGGTGACGGGCACTGGGGGTTATTCTGTATGTTAGTAAATTGAACACCAATAAAAAAAAAAAAAAAGAGAGTGTAATAAATCTGTAGATAAATTTGTGAAAATTTTAGTTCTTAAAAATACTGATTTTTCCAATCCAAGAATACATCTCTCATATTATTTAAATTCTTAATTTATCTCAATAACTTATACTTTTTTGTAAGAAGTCTTGTAAATTTGTATTAGATTTATACATAGGTTTTGGATAATTTGTACACTAGTGTAAAGGCTTTATTTTTTTAATTTCAATTTGATTTTTTTTTTGCTCTTATAAAGAAATTAAATCAGAGGTGGTCTCTACTGTTTCCCTTTTACTGTAAGCCTCTTGGGAGAAAAACTGGCTTCTAATTCTCTACTGTATCCACAAGGAAGAACATAATATATGTACTAAACTAAATGATGTTGAATAAATAAGTGAAATTTTTGCAGCAGCACAGATGTAGTCAGAGAGCTTACTCCTAGGCTTTTTGGTGCTTCTTCTTCTGTTTTTAATCAATAAGTACTTAGCAACAGCTTCCTGTCATCCTAAAATAGATGTGATTTGGCCCAAATGCATGGTGTTAAATTATTTCACCATAAATCATAAGTCTCTACTATCTCCAATACTAAACACACAAAAGAGTGTAATGAACAGGAGCTTCATAAAAATTACAGCCTTGTCTACTCACTGTCAAATTCTCTCAAACTGACATCTTTAAAATTTTTAGAGATTGTCCAAAAGCTTAAACCACCACCAAGGCACAATTCTCAAAGTTTAATTCTCTCCAACAAAGCACTTTTCTTTTAACTGAAAGAAATGAGCTATTATAGTTCATATCTCTGAGAAAGCTCCAAAAAGAATTCCTGATTCCTTTCACTCAGAACCTAATAACTCATCCAAAGTTCTGATTGTTTTTAATAAATATTTGCATGTAATCCAACACATACTCCAAGAAATAGAAAATGCAAACAAGTTGGTCATGGGCATACAAGTGAGGCAGTTTCTATGTGACTATTCAAATCAAATATTTGGCTCTGCTTCTTCAGATGAGGTATCTGCCAACTGTCAAATGTCAGGCTAGATGAGGTTGGAGGAGAGGAGAGGAAGAGCAGACTGGAAAGAGGTATTCCTTCTGTTTACAGTATCACATTTCAGCACCATCCATGCAATGCTGTCATGAAGAATCAGTATCTTTTGTGTAATATTTAGTCCAATCCTACCATCTGGACAGCTCAGCCCACTTCTGCAGTTGAAAAACCCAAAGTAGTCAGGGTTTGGGGATTTTTGTTTGTTTCTTTTTAAAAAGGTGAATCATTTTTTACTCTTATTTCTACTATACCTGATTTCTACATCAACTTAGAAGGCAATATTTACTTGCTTTCCTCTCAGAGATGGTTCAGAAAAGACTTCTTTAGGCATTTCAATAGATGAGATAATTTTTTTTTAAATGAGAGAGATGTTTACCTGTTCCTTATTAGTGCAGTCTCTCATTTGACTTAAAACTCTGGAGCATGTTACTATTTATTCTTTTATACATTAGGTTTTCTCTGAAAATCCCTAACTCCCAAAAGTTTTAATCTGTCAAGATTTCATTTCAAATAACAACTGTGCTGGATGTACAGCAAACATTTCTGAAATCAAACATATCATTATTTTTTCCAAAATTCAAATATTTTATAAAATAAAACTGAAAACAAACGAGATGAATATATAAGCCTTATGTCTATATCTGACAAAATTTATACTCATTATCAAAACTGTGATCTAAAAATAGCAAAGGGGATCTTCTCATTACACTCAATAATAATGACACAGTGCAAGGAGGAGGATTATCTCTATTTTAACACAATCTTCATCAGTGGAAGAAAAACAGGTGAATTCTCCCCAGAAGTTCAGGATCAAATTTCATCTTTACAATACATATAGAAAAGATCTGAAACCAATTATTTTCATAGAAAAATTTTTAGAAAGGAAAATGAACTTGTCATTTAGGATGGTTCAGAACTTTTCAAATGTGTGAAAACATGCTGAGATCCAAGATAGTATGCTACTAATATATTATAAATCTAGTGGCAACTTCTGAAGATCCATTATTGGCATGCAATCCTGTAAAACACTCTTAAAGAAATTTTGTTGTTATGATTATAGACACGTGTCCCAGAATGGTTTTAATCAAATTATTTTAAATAATGACTTCCTAAACATAATCTGAAGACAATGTAGAAAATCTTGAATAATAAAACTATATTATAGGTATAATATTGTACAAGTTACATGTTTATGTTATATATTATTATATATTCAATACTTATTGATGGTGAAAGCTAATTTATGAAAACTCTTTGGTATTTTTCACCATAAAATGGCACTCACTTTGCTATCTGCTTTGTGTTGTTATATAGACATGCAAAAACTATTTTTATGGCTTTATTTTAAAAAATGAAATTTTTTAAAGTAGAAATTCAGAAGATATTATTGATACTACTCTTAAATGCATCTATGAATTCCCTGGTAGAGGCTGAGGTAGAGTTGGAAGGGAACATAATTCAAGGTCCTGGGGAGAGTGTCTATCAGAGGTAGCGCTAGCATCAAGAGAGTCCAGAGAAAGAGAGCGAAGTCTTCAAGACACATAAATACTATTCTGAGTTCAGAATAGTAAGACAAGAGTCTAAACTTTATGGGGGTTGCCGGTGGTTGGCGGAACATAAACATGGAACAAATTCCATGAGCAAGAAATATGTAGTCAAGAGGGAAATCAAGAAACTAGGAATTACAGATCAGTAACCAAAGTGTAGAAATGGTGCAATTGACTCAGATAGGATTGCTATTACTCCTAGGCCTTATAGACACTGGACTTAATTTCTGATGAGTATTTTTGATTATTAAAAAACCCATACAAAAAATACCCATACTTGTGTTTTATCATTTCTAAAATGACAAGCTACTTAAGCAATTAGATAATATTTGTAATAGTCCCATTTTTTTCATAAAAATCTTTTAGAGATCCACAAAGGGAGCTGAAATGGGGGTAATGTCCAATTATATATGTTCAATGTCCCATAGATAGATAGTGACATATGACAGATCATTTACCCTAACCTTTTAAAAATAAAACCTTAGATTTCATTCTGTTATTTTTTCATCCATGTTTCTCCAAATTTTTCTCAGTAGTACACATTATGGGGATTTGCTTCAACTAAAATCTATGTACTTTATATGAGGTAGATATTGTAGACTATCAAATGTCTTGAATACCATTCATTTAATTTTTATTCTGGGCTCAGAAATGACAAAATTCAGTCAAGTGCATACATATATATTTTTTAAAGATTTTATTTATTTATTCATGACAGACACACAGAGAGAGGCAGAGACATAGGCTGAGGGAGAAGCAGGCTTCCTGCAGGGAACCCGATATGGGACTCGACCCCAGGACTCAGGGATCACCACCGGAGTAGACACTCAACCACTGAGCCACCCAGGTACCCAAAGTGCGTGCATTTTGGACATTAAGATAGTTGCATAATACTGTTTCTCACATCGTTTTTTTTTTTCACCCTTTTGCAAACAAGTGCTGTTAATCAAAATCTCACTACTACTGGATTTTACATAAATAATTTACACTTTAAGAGTCTCAAAATCCATACTAGACGAGACATTTCATAGTTAGAAATATTGTAGGAGAAGTTAAAAGAAGCAGCATCCAAAATTTAGGAATTACACATGTAGTGGATCACATGTAAAGGCTATATGAGGAAAAACAATTAAAATATCAGATCAAAAATAAGTTTTACTATGGTGATGTTTGAAAATTTTCTGTTTATTTTTTCCTCCACAACTTCAAGCAAGATACCTGTCTTCCAACCCAGCTGTCTATCTGAAACGTGTCTCAGAGCTTTCCTTGTAAATCTGTTCAGTATTTTTTCAAGTCTTCCCACCTAAAAAATTTTTTTTGAAAATTGGACTTTCTTTTTGTGACTTAGTCTGATTTTCTTATGTTGGGTTCTCAGTAGATAAGTAGAAGTGCCAGGGACTCCCTCATAGGCAAGTCTTCACATTTGCTGCTGGTCCTTTGCCAGAGATACGGAATAGATCAAAAGTGCTTTTCTTCTCTAAGTGCCCTGACGTAGTTCTTCTACCAAAACTCACAGAACAAGGTCTTTCCAAGACGATGCAAACTTGCACATTTCTGAAGTGAACTACCCCACAAGGTTCTACTCAGCCTCTCTGTGGTATGCACATTACTGTTCAAGGAATCTTGTCATATAAGCAACTGCTGAAAAAGTCCACTTTCCTCTGACTCCTTTCCAGCATCCATGCTCCTTAGACAACTCGATATCTCTTCCAGGTATCCAAATATTTTCCTGGATGAATTTTATCACAGTTCAGCCTCTTAGTTCAAGTCAGAACTGATCTCATTTCTCCAAAGACATGCAATTCCAGTTTCCTTGGCCACAAATACACCTGACCAGTCTCCCTTGTTAATAGGTACTTGGCAGTGTTCTTACAAGAATTTAGGATATAGGGGTGCCTGAGTGGCTCAGTGGTTGAGCATTTGCCTTCAGCTCTGGTTGTGATCCTGGGGTCCTGGGAATGAGTCCTGCATCAGGCTCCCCTGTAGGGAGCCTATATTTCCCTCTGCCTATGTCTTTGCCTCTCTTTGTCTCTCATGAATAAATAAATAAAATCTTTTAAAAAAAGGATTTAGGATATAATCCACGTTGCACAGCACAGCCTTACAGGTAAATGTTCAATAAACTGTAGCTGTTACTACTTTTAACCTGACTAGTGTCTTCTTCAAGACAGTTCCACCTTCCCTTTCTAAAGTTTATATTTTCTTAAGAAGTTTGTTTCTTGGTTTATACTACTTTCCTGGAACAACCTCAGGCACAAAATGCCTTTGTTTCTGCTATTCTGTTTGTTCTGGTTTGGTTCAATCAAATAATTTAGGGATCCATATTTTTAATTTTTAAGGACCAATATTTCCAGTAAAAATGTTATGGTTAGTTATGGAGGGAAATAAGATATATTTTCACATACTAAATTCAAATTGAACTAAAAGTATTATTAAATCAATAAAATTATCTTAAAGTTATAGAACATTAAAAATGTGAGAATTTTCAAGAAGATATTGGTTAACAAGAGTAACAGGCAAAGATGGCCTAGGAGATATTAAAAACAAAAAGGTACTATAATCATGAAATCACATGGCTGGCACAGGAATATAAATATTTATCAGGAAGACAAACCATGAGAGAGTTCTACCTCTGGGAACAAAGAGTTGCAGAAGGGGGTGTGGTTTGGAGGATGGGGTAAATGGGTGACGAGCATTAAGGAGAGCACATGATAAGATGAGCACTGGGTTTATACTATATGTTGGCAAATTGAATTTAAATTAAATTAAATTAAAGAGATATTTATCAAAGGAATAGAATTAAATCTAGAAAGAGATTAAAGTTTATATAGGAACTTAAAAATGTCCATATGGTACAGACACATTATTCTAATATGCTAAGTATAATTTACACTGGGAAAAATTAGATCAGACCCTATTATATATTACATATAGAAATAATTTCTTCATGAATTAAAAACATATATGGGATACTACAAGAAAAGAGAAAAAATATAAATATGAGATTCCTAATTCACACTAACCCAGAAACCATGAAAGGAAAAATATACATATTTAATTACATAAATATAAAATACCTATTTGGTAAGAAGTCATAATACATCAAAAGATTATTGATAGATCAGGAGAAAATGATTGCAAACAAATATTAAATCTGGTCCTGCCTCAGGCTGGTCTCATCTCTCAAACCTACTCACTAGTCTTAAGTTATATGGTGTCTCTTAAGTTCCTCGTGTGTGTCAAGTTATTTCTTGTCTCAAGGCCTTTCCCCTCACCTTTTCCAGCACCTGGAAGTCTTTTCCCTTCACTGTTCAAACTGGCAATTCTTACTCTTCGGGTCTTATATTATATTTCACTTTTTCACAGTTCTAGAGGTCAGAAGTCTGAAAAGTGACATGTCGCTGCCATGTTAGTTTGCATTATATAAACCTTTTCTTTTGCATTTTATTATCCATGTGTATTTTTTCTTCTGCGACTTGGTCATACTTGAATTTTGGCTAATTTTTAAAATGTAGTTGTAATTTTTCTATTAATTTTTAAAAACTTTTAGACAAATTATGTATGGCAAATATTTGTCTCATATACGTTTCAAGTATTTTTTTTCCAAATATGTTGCTTTTTGTTGATGGTGTCTTTTACCCATAGCATTTTAAAAGTTTTATATAATCAATGTTACTGTCATCTCTGCTTCATTCTATCATGACAGTTGAAACATACTTTCCAGGTTCAAGATCATGGGGAATAGACTCCACTTCTTGATGGGGAATGTTGAGCTCCTGCAACAAAATACTTGACCAGAAATATTGCTCTGGGCTTTTTTTGAAAATATAATCAAACTGCTTTCATGTATAGGTGTGCAGATAGGCAGACAGAGATAAATCGATGGATGCAAATAGATACTGGAAGAGAACTTAAGTTTAAAATCATTTTCCCTCAGAACATTGATACTGCTTCATTGCTTTCTCAGCCTAGTTTTGCTGAGGGAAAATCTGATGCTACTTCAATTCCTGCTTCTTTGTAGAGAAGCTGCATTGCGTATGTGTGTGCATGCACACTTGTGTGCACACGTGCAAGTGCACATTTATTGACTTGCTTTCTTGTTTTCTTCTACAGAATTACTTTTTTATTATTTTACCATTATTTTCCTTGTTCTGAAAATTCACCACATTGAATCTACTTGTCTGTTTTTCTTCTTCTTCTTTTTTTTTTTAAATTTTATTGTGTCTTGGTAGCTGCTCTCAATGTGAAGACATGTCTTCCTTCAACTTTATAGCATTTGTCTCCTCTCATTTACTATTCCTGCCTTTTGGAACACAACTCAGTCAATACTGGACTTCTAAATCCGCCAACATGTATTCATCCATCTTTTTGTGATTTTTTTCTTTTGCACGACAGGGCATATTTTTCATCTTAATATCCAGATTCTATTCCTTTAAAAATTGTTCTGCATAAAAATCCAAACCCAGAAGCTAAAATTAATTTTTAGGGACCTCTCTTTAAGCACTCATCTCCCTTGTGACATTATTATATATGCTTTAAAAATGTCTACACATGATTCTGATTAGCTGCCAAATAATAACTCAAAATCATCCCCACATTGCTTCACTGAAATGTTGTATTTAGTTTGGGGTACGTTAATATACATTTTACCATTAAATACCAGATAAAATGGGAAGTTCTACGAACTTTGGATATCAGTGAGACATTCTGTCCTGTGTGGCTCTAATTTCTTAGCACAATCTTTCCACTCACTAGTTTAATCTTCTGGTTTGACAAATTGCTTACTTTTCTCCCATAATTAAAATTTTATACTTTGATGATCAGTTTCTTCTTTCATTTTATAAGCTTATTCTTATTACTATTGCTGGTAAATGTTTTATTTTACTGCCTTCCTTCCTCCCTCAAAGGATATTGCTTATATTTATTTTAAAGTTTTCTATTTTCCAGTGTGCTTGGGTGGTTCAGTCCTTGAGTCTGCCTTTGGCTCAGGCCATGATTTTAGGGTTCCTGGATGGAGCCCTACATCAGACTCCCTGATCAGCAAAGGGTCTGCTTCTCTCTCTCTCCCTCTCCCTTGGCTTATGCTCATTCTCTGTCAAATACATAAATAAAATATTTTTTAAAAGTAAAGTTTTCTATTTCCCTAAAATCTGCTCATTGGGAGCTATTTCCTATTTTACTCTTTTGGTCTCTTTCATGGTATAGCTGTTTTCTCAAAAGATAGGTGTTCTTAGATGATCTGTTCTTATTTTCTATTGAGGTTCTAATTTGAATAGTGTATTTCTTCAACCAAAACATGAATTTTATTTTGGCATTCCTTGCATATACTCTTTGCTGTGATTTATTCAGTTCTGGTATTTCTCTTAATTCAATTTTACCTATTTGCTATCTTATAGAAATTTCTCATAATTTCTGGTTTACTTTCATTTTTCTCTTAATTCAATTTTACCTATTTGCTATCTTATAGGAATTTCTCATAATTTCTGGTTTACTTTTATTTCTGGTTTATTTCATATGTATATGAAATATGTCTCATATATATGTCTCATATACACATATGAGACAGAGAAACTAAGTATATATTTAGCTTTATAATTCTTTAAAACATTTTTATTAAGTACATGATATTTTCATTGTGTTTTTAATTGTACATGAATTTGTATGCAATCTGCCATTTTGGCCCAATTTTCACCTATTTTACAACCTGTTAGTAAAGTTGTATAATTTAATATAAATTTTATATCTTTTCATTATACTAATATATGGCTCTGACATCCATTTCCCACAGGTGAGGGGTTTTCCCCCCATATGAGGCAATTCTCTAACCAGCTAGGTATCCTTATAATTCAACTCAGTTCTGATACTACCTTGAGATAGTATCAGATCCCACAGGTTGAGGGCTCAGTTTTATAAGACAGCCCTGGCCCTTTCACTTCAGAGGCCACTTGCAAGTTCCAGTTTTCATCTGAGCTTTTGATCAACCAGCTTTCTGGAGGTTCTAACAACCCTCTCCTTGGGTTTGATTAATTTGTTCAAGTGGCTCACAGAATACCAAAACATTTTACTTACTAGATCATGGGCTTATTATAAAATGATATAACCCAGAACAGCCAGAAGGAAGAGATGCACAGGGCAAGGTATGGAGGAAGGATGTACGTAGAGCTTCCACACTCTTCCCAAGCACACCATTCTCCCCAAACCTCCACATGTTTACAAACCCAGATGCTGTCCAAACCTGTTCTTTGGAACTCTTATGAAGGGTTCGTCACTTAGGCATGACTGATTAAATCACTGGCCCTTGGTGAACTCAATCTCCAATCCCACCCTGCTCCCTGGAGCTGGAAGAGAGGAGTGGTGGGACTAAAAGTTCCAACCTTCAAACCTCAGGGTTGGTTCCTTAGGCAACCAATCCTCAGGTGCTTCCCCAGTTTACAACACTAACATAACAAGAGATATCTTTATTGCTCTCACTGTTTAGGAAATTCCAAGGATTTTAGGAGCTCTGTGCCAGGAATGAGGATGAAAATCAAATCAATATTTCTTATAATATCACAACTAATAATATTTTTTAAATTTACATCCTTATTGAAAATTTGGTGATCTAATGGGAAAATTGTTGAAGTATTATTTTCATTAGAAGGTGATTTTTTTTTAATTTTTATTTATTTATGATAGTCACAGAGAGAGAGAGAGAGAGGCAGAGACACAGGCAGAGGGAGAAGCAGGCTCCATGCACCGGGAGCCCGACGTGGGATTCGATCCCAGGTCTCCAGGATCGCGCCCTGAGCCAAAGGCAGGCGCTAAACCGCTGCGCCACCCAGGGATCCCTAGAAGGTGATTTTTAATCCAGATATATTTTCTTAGTGAAAGAACTGGATATCATTTGTATCTCCAGATTTAACATATAGATGGAATATATGATAGAAGCCCAAGCCCTAAATTCCTCATTGGATAATCTGAATGTCAAATTAAATGACAGTGAAATTCTGCTATGGTATAAGATCATATACATGAAAGGTGTTACTTCATTCTTTCTTATTTAATTAAATCCCTTTGAGGGAAAGGATGACTTTTAATTTTTCATATGTATCTACTGTCTACATCATGGTTGAATTACTTGGAGGATATCAAATAGTTAACATTTTCCTGTGTCTGATGCCTTTACCTACAATGATTCGCTGCTTAGAGTTCTCAAATTCCTCCCCTCCAGACTCATAGTCTTCAAGACCCACTTAAATGCATGGCTTCTTGTGGGACTAGTCCCCTACAGCTCAACCTTCATCAACTCTGCAACCTGTAGGCTAGATGGTGTCCCATTCTGCATGCCATTTACTAGCCAGAGCATAGCTCTATCACTTCATTTACTGCATTGCCTGAGAAGTCTCCCACCTGTGCCTGTGAGCATCTTGAATTGCACATCTTTGTATCACTAGTGCCTAGTAAGTGCTAAACCTCAAAAACATTCATTTCTCTCCTAAACTAGTTTATGATCTTCTTGAGAGCAGGGACTGTGGGTGTCTTCCTTTTGTTTTCATGGCACATAATAGTAATAATTGCAGCATTTATAGTGTTATCACTCTTCTAAGTAGTAATTGTATCTATTTTTTCTTCATCTATTCATTACAACAAACCTGACAGGTGATATTACTCCATACATTTTATTTTTTTACTTAAATTCAATTAGTGAATATATAATTCATCATTAGTTTCAGATGTAGTGTTCAATAATTTATCAATTGTGTATAACACCCAGGGCACATCACATGTGCCCTCCTTAACGCCCATCACCCAATTACCCCATCCCACCACCCATCTCCCCTCCAGCAAGCCTCAGTTTGTTTCCTATTATTCCATACATTTTAAAGAAAAAGAAAAATGAAGGTACAGAGAGATCAAGTAAACTCCCCAGGTCACACAGCTAGTCAGTGTCAAAACCAATATTGACACAATATTGTTCAGCTCCTAAGTATAATACTATGCTTAAGCACAGGCTTGGTAATACTGATTCAATGCAGATGCATCAGAAGAGTAAAAAGCACAATGTGAATTCTCAAGTAGACATCATGGTTTCTAAGCTACCTCTTTTTGTATATCCAGTCTAACATTTAATATAAAAAGCTGTATCTTTGTTCATGTAAAAACATGAACAAAGTAAAGTCATGTAATTTCTTCAAAGATTTGCAGTGATTTTCCTAAAATAGCTACGGACTATCACCAGATGTTTTCAATAATTTAACTATTAATTTTAAGAAAGTGTTTGCAACATGCTCTGGTTATTGAGAATACATTTGACCATATCACTGTCTTTCTGAATGAATGTAAATAATCAGATTTCGACAGGTAGTATCTCAAGACAAATTCAGTTTATGCACTTCCAATGGCTTTCTTAAATTTTAGGGCAAAATCAGCTTATTCTTTGAATGAATAGCTATACATAAGCAAGCAGAGATTAAGATTCAAGCATCGATCAATCTTGTACTCCTTGGAAGAAACCGCTTTTATTTTAATGCTATATAAAAATGCAAAATATTTAAATCTTGAAAATTGATCTTTTTAAAAAAACTCTACCACTATGTATTTGTGATTCATTTTTACATATTTTGTCAACGATGTCTTTTTGAGAATGACACAGGTAGAAATGCAGGGAAATGTCTTATCTAGTCTGACAAAAATTATTTTGGATAAACATTTAAAATATCAATTTAAATAAATGTTAAATGAGCGTTTTCTTGCATCAGAAATAAACCAATTAACTCAATAAACCAAGACCTGCAAAAATCACGCCCTACAACACACACACTCACACACAAAGTTAAATATACCCTTCTCGGCGTTCTAAGGTATTTCATTGCAGCCTTCCTAACTCCCTGTGCATGGAAGTAATAATACTACATATCCCTAGTTTTATTTCACTTCCTTTTTTTTTCTCTTCTCAAGCGCTGTCGTAAAAATAAATGAATATTGTTCCACTGTGCATGCTTTTTACACTCCTCATGATGAGAATGGATTCGTGATAACCCATTTATTTTCTTTTCTTCTAACAATCTTTGCAGCAAGAATGAGATGCCTGAATTTTAATGCCTAATATGATCTTTGTAAACCTATAAACTTTTAATAGACTTTAAACATAAAGTGAGGGAGAGGATAAATAGCAAGGAAGTCTGTGGTTTGTCCCAGGAAATCCTGATTAATAGCCTTCTGATTGTGTCAGACCACCCTGAATATTTTCTGAAAACAATTGGTTCATTTTATTGCCAAATAAATTGTAATTAATTAAAAAAAATAAATTGTAATTGAACTTACCAACTTCTAACCAAATAATCTAAATGAAGAGAAGGGACAGAAGAACACATATTTCTTTATATGATATAGCATGTAGGATACGTCTCATTTTATTTACTCTACCATATTCATTCCTGCTAATTTCATGTGATAAACACAACAGGTTTAAGATGACAAAGTTTTTTAGTTTCTTTTTTTAGATTTGTACTCTCTGTGAATCTTTTTTAGATCTCCATCTTTAATATGAAGCCAGAAACATCAACACTGTTTTTAAAATCTCAAAGGCAAAATATTGACTAATTTCAGTGGTATGCAAGCACAGAATTTAAAGCCTCCTTAGAAGGAAAAAATCTCTTCTGTAATATCACCTTTAGTAATATTTATTATATTATTTGAAATTTTGTCCTCTGGAATTTTTAAAAGTAAATTATAAGCATTATGATGTTTACAGGTCTGTAAATAAGTTAGCCTTTCAAGGCCTGAATGAAACGAAAATGCAAGTGTGCTTTATAAACAGAAAAATTGTGGGCTTAGGCATTGAGAATGCAGAAAAGGTTCAAATCATATAAATTTGTTAATTTCCTTTTACTGACTTCTTTTAAAATACAATGTGAGATTTTTTTATTACATAAAAGATAAGTAAGAACCTGATCTCTTGGAGTGATAAAATACTATAAATGATCCTTCTAGAATTGCATATCCCTTTAAATGGAGAGGAGAAGAAAACACTTAAAAAAATTAGTTGGTATTGCTACAATATACACAACCCCCCGAGCTTTGCCTTTTAAATCAGCATTCTGCTGTTAAATAATAAAAGAAAAGTCCCATTATTTTCCCAGCTTCACTTTGCTTAAAGTGATTGATGTAGAATTTTACTGCCATCCAATGGCAGCTGCCTAATATAGCTCAAGTAAATGTCTAAAGCTTTTTGATCAAATTGCAGTCTAGGGAATTTAACTTATGTAGTACACTCAGAACTTACATCAATACATCTCTGTTTGTTACACAGTGAGAAAGAAATATGACTACAGTTTCAATTTATTGTGCGTTCTTCAAATTCAATTTAACAGTGAATTACTAATATTGCTGAACATAATTACCTAAATGAATAAATCAACCTAGGCTACTCACTAGAGAGAACATTAGAGCATAATATTAATTTTTACATGCACCTCATCATATTAGTTTAAAAGGTTTCTTTTTACAACTAACAATCTTTTCCTACCAGGCAAAATGGCCTTTATTAAAAGACTGTTCTCAGCTTTACTTCTGTTATTTGGAAGTCATTTGAATCTTTTTAGCTGCTACTGTATATCATATAATTTCTGATTAACATCAAATCACATACTGTTTTAATTATAATCTTCATTCCTAAATGATTGAGTATTTAGATCATTTCTCAAAAAGGCAAAATAAAAATTATGTCTGATTGATATGAATGAGTTTGTGCTTTAAATATTCAAGCTTAGTTATTTAAAATTCCCAATTTGAGGTAGAAGAGTTGATGGATAATAAACCAATTTTCTTTTTCATTAACATTAACTAAAATATAATATGTTTAATATTATAGGTAAATTGCTATTAGCTGCGGTATTATTGAAATAAAACTTCACAAAAACATATTGTTTGGTTTATTTATATATAAATGGCACTTTGCTAAAATATAAAAGTTTAGTTCAGTAATCATTTTAAATAAAAGGTATTTTCAGATAAATATCTCACTTATAATTTAAAAAGTATTACCGGTGTTATTTTATTCAACTGAATGTTTTAGAAGAGTGGTGTGTGTGTGTCTGTGTGTGTGTGCGTGTGTGTATAAAAACAGCCTCAGGCTTTAAATATGTTTTGGTACTCTGGAACATCTGAGACCAATAATTCAATGAAATTGAAACACAATAACATATTTATTTTAATTGATTTTGCATTAGAATATTTAATTCCAACATTTCTTTCAGATAAAATCTCACGTTATTGTTTTTCTAAAAGATTTCCAAAATAAGACCAAAACATTTTTTTAAAAAATTCAGGTTGACTTCATGCTGAGGGAGGTTCTGTAAGGAACTTCAAACAATTCTAGGAATTTTGGATGGAAATAGATAAACTGAAAAAAAAAAAAAAAAAAAAAAAAAAAGGAAATAGATAAACTGATGGGCATTTTCTGATATTAGATGAAATTTAATGACTTAGTCCTTACAGAATAAAGGCAAAGTGCCTCTGGGTGTTCTGGGAATCACAGCATTACAATATCTGGTTTTTGCAGAGGTGCTACAAAATCACAAACCTGAAGAAAATGTCATGACTTTGATAGATACCAAGAATGAAATTATACATTTAGTCCTGGGAATATCAATCTATTAAATACTGAAAAGAAGTATTCTTTTTGTCAGATGGCTTTTTCTAATGTTTTATTTCTCTAAGCTGGGTTTTCTTCTTGTTTTACACATTTAATAACTATACCACCATTTAAATCTTTTTTTCTAGCCTGATGTTTTTGATGAGACCATTGAAAAATCTCAATTTTGATAATATCTGTAAAGAAAATCTAAAGTTTACTCGGGTTCAGCTATGTTATTTACAAGATTAGAAACAAAACCTCAAAGATAAAATTGTCAATAAAGCGTCATTGCTTAGTGTATTTAGACAGTTTAAGACATTTGAAAAAAATTCTCATCAAAAGTTCCATTCTACCTATACTATATTTCATATACTATATATTTATATAGTATAATTTATATAATGTATTCATAAATACATTTCTGTACCTTAAAATATCATTTCTAGGAAGTTTTATGTTTGACC
Source organism: Canis lupus baileyi (assembly GCF_048164855.1). Classification (NCBI taxonomy): domain Eukaryota; kingdom Metazoa; phylum Chordata; class Mammalia; order Carnivora; family Canidae; genus Canis; species Canis lupus. Next base: position 10,618,250 of record NC_132859.1, read on the forward strand.
TTCTTTATTAAAATTTAGAAATTAATTTCTATTTGTGAATGATGTTTTAAAGTACCAATTATATTTTCTTCACTTACTTATATTATTCTACAAATCCTCTTTACAAGAGAAGGGCATTTCTGCTTCACCACCAGTCACCCTGTCGAATACGTACAAGTTAGCATTTTCTCCACCTGCATGTATTTTCAAGCAATTAAACCAAAGTGTAAACAGCATCTGCAGTTTTACTACTTAAAACTCATTTGTGAATAAGAACATTTCCATGGATATGATTTCTAAATCTATTCCTATCATTTTCTCATCCGTTGCAACAAATGAGACAAGTTAATTTCTTTATTCTACGTAAAATACAGAGTTTTGTAAGTTTCAATTACTTAAAGCATCTTGTTCTATAATCATTTTAATTTCCTTTTCATTAACAAGAATGGAAAGGACTACTCAACTTTTACCAAAAGTAAATAAATATTATTTATAGTGTGTTCATTCACTACAATGAAAGATATTTCTGCTTTGTTTTTAATGTAAGCTATTAAGGGATACAATAATTCACATCTATATCTTTTGTTTAACGTGATAAAAGTACTGATGTGAGTATTGATATGGAAAAATATTTAATGCGCTTGTGATCTTTTTAACTATCAATGGTACTCAATATTGTATTTCATATTAGGTCTTACATATTACTTTATGAAGATACACTTTAATGTGAAATTAATAGATGTCAATGTATAAACTTTGTTGTATATTAATTTTTATGCCCAGAGTTGTCAAGTATACTTCTGGTGCCTTTTTCAGATGCAGAGAGTGTAATAGAAAAATATAATAATAATGTCACATATACCGAGAAACAGGAACGAGTAAATTTCTAAGCTGTACATCTTTGATGATATAAATGTTCCAATACACACTTAGATAGACAATTACTTTTTTATCCAATAAGCATCTTGCTGCCAAACCCAATGCTCTTATGTCTGCATTTATATTTTTAAAAAATTATTTGGAATAAAACCTATTTACATGAAAGCTATGATTAGTTCCAACGTTCTGTTTGCCTCCTTCCCTGAAAATAAAAATCTTACACTGTGGGTAACACAATTCCTATGCCATGACACAGAAGTTCCCACAGCTTTCCAATTTCATCAGAAATGGAAAAGCCCATTATGTTTCTGCAAGACAGCATTGCTGATGGCTGCCAGCCATCTAATAAAATGATAGCTATTTTGAGGTAAGCATGCTAATATCAGATCCGATCAAACCAAAGAATTTCAGAAGCACAGAGCTTGGTCTTTCTTCCTCCAAAGACAGCATCAAAATCTGATCAAGATAAAAGCAAAAACTTCTGATGAATATACACTACATGATTAAAACCCTAAGTCCCTATGGTTTAAACCTTGAAGACATTTTAATTATCTATTTAACATCTTGCTATTTCTGGAATTCTGACTGAGAATGTTTCTGACATAGTATTTCATGGAATGTCCTTTTCTCATACTGAGCCGCTTTTATACTCCAGATGTAAACACAAAAGCTTGCCTTTCATCTTTTTAAACTCTATCACATAAAAGGAAAGGTAAAAATCCTAAAGACCACTTTTTCATTGAGTTTCCAATATATAATATAGACTATAAATCTAATAACTTTCTCTTAATATAGAAATCTAGATATTTCCCCCAAATTTTACAATTTAAAGGGTACATTTTAAAAATCTTTGATTGCCATGAACTCATATTATTTCTTTGAGAAGGAAAAGAAAGATATTTTAGACATGATATGTGCTGAGATGTTCGCTTTTTTTCACAGGAATTAAGTCCTTACTCAAAATTTTCACTAATTTTTTTAATCTGACCAAATAAACAGATTATAATTTTGAAAAATCTTTTCCTAAAATTCCAAAGTAGTATTTGCTAAATAAATTTTCTCCTAAAACAAAGTTTGCCTCAGCTAAGTTTAATTCCAGCTAACCTAAGTTTCTATGAAAACCTGAGGAGAAAATTTAAAATATCATGGACTAAGGGAATTAGTATCACACTTCCAGATAATTGTAAGTAATTTACTGATTTCTTTCACAAGGATAAAAGAACGTAAACCTTATTATACTGCTATAGCCCGTGATTTTTCTTCACAATTTTTGTCATTTCTTTATATCCTTGCTAAGTTTGGTTGTATCTGCATACCTCTGAAGATTTAATTGTATGATTTTGTAATTGCATATTCATTTTATCTTTGAAAAAATGAATAGCATATCATGATACATTTTATATTGGTACATACATCCAAAATACATATGCTCACGAGCCTATAACTTTTTTGCATTCAGTCCAAAAATAAATAAAATTAAACAATATTCATTTCTAAAATGTGCCTAATTTATAACAGGATTTGGGCAAGAAAATACACTTTCATTTGGGTTTATCGACCTTATGGCCCTGATGGCTACTCATAGGAGACAGATTTCATCTTAGAAGGGGGTATTTGCTAACTAGAATTGAAAGCATCATGGTGGTGGCATGCTCCCAGATTACCACTTGAGATCTATTGCTGGCTGATCAACAGAGCAGCTTTGATTGCAATTTTACAAAGCCAGGTTCCTGCTGTCCTGGCTACAAAGTTTGTTTTCTTTTGTTTGTAGCAAGAGGGGAGGTGATGCTTGATTTTTCTTCTTACCTCTAAACCTTAAAGCTTAATTTTGCCCTAAGGAAAGAAGAGAATGTCTCAAACGGAAGTATTTAAATTAGTTTCATGAAACTGGACAATAAGAAACAGCCCTTGTTTTCTTGTTCATATTCCACCTACTAACTGCTGGACTAAACCTCTTTTTCAATTTTAGGATGGCCTCTGAACTGAAGTAACAAGATAACCAAGATCCTGAGCCCTGAAAACTGAAAAAGAGCGCTCACAGAAAAAGAAAAGAAAAAAAAAAAAAAAAAACAATTGAAACAGAAAATACAGAGGCTCTGAGGTGTCCATCAAATCAATTCTAAGCTCCTTTGCCTGACAGTCAAGATCTTTTCGCAATTGGTTAGAGTTCTAGTCTCCTTTCAGGACGCAGCTTATGTCCCATTTCCTCTGTGATCTTCTCCAACTTTTTCTTATATAATTTTACTTTGTTGGACATGAATAAAATCATGTGGAGGCATATAAACTATTGAGCAGGTTGTGAAATAAAATACTGAGTTGCAAAGTAATGTAGAAAATAATGGAAGACAGGATAAAAAATTATGTGAGTACTTAATTATTAAGAGAATTGCATGACGGCTTAAGGTGAGTTTAGACTTTAAAGAACCATTAAAAGTCTGCTTTGATATGATGCATATCATTGCAATACAACATTGTTGTAAGGTATATGACGTATTTCGCAATTTACACATATTTTGCATTGAGAGATTGATCTCCACATTCCAAATGTGCAGTACCTGCTCAGCAAACTATTTGTCTACAGAGTAATAAATTAATAAGACTAATATTTAGCAAATTAGCAGTATTCAGTATAACATGCCATTCTCACAAATCCTGTTAATATTAAAAGATTAATAAATTATATTTATTCAAAGAACTCATTGCAAACACAATTTCATTCAGCTCAGATGCAAATATCAGTTCCATGATAAAGTTATTAACAGGGTAGCATGTATTCTGTGTTACTAAATGTAAGTGATAGAAAGTATAAATAGATGCCATCTGAGTTTGTCTCTGTGAGACACTTAGACACTCATTTCTTACACATAATTTGCTCTATATGAAGTTCTGAAAAGGAGATACCTTAATATTACACATTATAAACATTTGCTAATTGAGTTTTTAAAATATTAAGAGCACTAATGGGGTGCCTGGGTGATACAGCCAGTTAAGTGTCTGACTCTAGATTTCGGCTCAGGTCCTGACCTCAGGGTTGTGAGATTGAGCCCTGCCTCTGGCTCTGCACTCAGTGGGGAGTCTGCTGGAGATTCTCTCTTTTCATCCTCTCCCTCTCCACATCCCCCTCCCTGCTCATGTGATCTCTTTTTTTCTAACATAAATAAATAAATATTTAACAAAAAAGATGAACACTAAGAAATACACTAATTTTTTAAAAACAAGTATTACCTATCCTTCATTAGCTAGAGACATTGATAAATTTGGAAGAATTTTCACTCAGATCACAAAATATTAGAGTGTTCACTGGGACTGATTATGTGAAATCGTGGTCAACTGAAATTTGAGAAAACATACATAAGCATATATATATATATATATATATACAGAAGATGGAAGATGGCCCTAGAGATTTTTTGATATCTCAACTTTGTCACATTTATCCCTGCAAGGGTGTGGGGCAGGCTAGGCATCCCTGAGTTGCCAGGGACATAGTCTTTATGTCCAGATTAGTTCACTTTTTTAGAATTGTCAGTTTCTACGGTCACTTACATGTGTCAGTCGTTGTGTTTTATTTGGAAAAGCCAGTTTGGGTCATCTGACCAAATGTATCTAGAATCTTCAAAACATTTCAAGCGGTCAGTGTATAGGAACAATGTGCCCAGGCCAGAGAGCCTTTCTATTGGAAGTGGTCTATACAGTCCCCTATAGGGGCAGTCCATTAAGACTGGTGGACATACATTGTACATTTTACTTACACATAGCACCTGGTGGAATAAAAATGTAGTAAACGATAGCCAGACATACAGAACTCTCAGGAATGTCTCCCCAAATTTTCAGCATCCCCAAAAGAATACCATGTTCAGTGAAACATTAGGGAAACACACATCACTGCTTCACATAACAAGGGTAATCAAATGTCTCATAGTTTTGCCAAGGCCACCAGAACACTTGCAGTGTGGAAATTTATCATAGAAAGTGCCTATGTGCTTCATTTATGTCTATGAAAAGGTCTGCCATAATAGTAGCAATATAATAATAACAACAATTTACTAAGCCCTTACTAGAAATTAGATGTAAAAGACAGAGACCAAAGTATTTGGAAAAGTAAGTTCACCTGCAGAAAAGTTTTCATTGGAGTGCAGATTTTAGGAAAACTGGTTAAATTAAAAAAAAAAAAACAGAATAGGCATTTATCAAATTTGTAGTGAGCGTTCACAGTAGAAAATCAGTAACTTTCTTTTTTAAACTTTCCGACACGATTATCATATTTCATAAAGATTTGTAGCATCTTTTTGCAAAAAAAATATTTTCTCTTACAAGAAAGCTCAAGATCTGGTTTAATTCGAGCTAGAGCTAGAAAGAATGAATCTTGTAGTTGTTGTCATTGTTTACTTGCTTTGTTTTTATTTACCTAAGGGTCAAAGTAGTTTTTTTTTTTCCTCTCTTTCCTGATGTATGAACCTTTCTTTATTCTTTAAATGAAGCAGGGCGAAGTATCAGCTTATTTCTTCACACACATTATGCTGGGCATCCTATTTCACTTACTTCTTAGAGAAGCCTATGATGTTCATAGGGTACTACTTACTCATCAAATTTAAAATTACACTGGAGGTGAAATTTAATTTCAATCAGTAATACATTAGGCTTAGTAAATAATTTAGTGAGCCCCCTTGAGAATGATCTAAAATGCCAGCACCCACTTGTACCATATGTATGGTCAATATTATTTTCTGTTAGAGACTCATGATGAGATTACAGAGGAATTAGAAACTAATTAAGCATATAGAACCAAACTTTTCACTCCCTAGTCCATTATATGCAGCCTATTACTCCTCCAGGAGCTTCTTAAACTTCATTTTAACAAGCTGAAAAGACATTATGAAGATGAATGTATCAACAGTTCTAACACATATTTGCATATGATTAACAATACAAAAATAAAACACTCTCAGAACTCTACTTGGTGGGATGTAGCCTTTTCCTTCTGAGATATATCTTCCACACCTATTTGTTGGTGAATAATAATATAACTTTGTACATTAAATTAGCTGCAATGTTGAAAACTTACTTTAAAAAGCAGTCTGGATGAAAATAGAAAATGGTGTGCATTAAGTCAATTTTTCATTTTTTTAAAGATGCAATTTATTTTTCTCAAATATAGTCATAATAAGTTGACTAATAGCATTTTTGAGTAAGACCTTCTTCTGAACTCACAAAGACAGGGCAGGAATCGGCGCCTGGATTTGAAGACTGGAGTGGGGACAACAGAAAAGGAGCTGGATAAACAGGTGACATTTGCACTGCTTTCTGGGGTGTCTCAAATTCATCTCCTCTTCCCCATCCTCCAAACCTCTACTAGGGTTCAGAACTGCCATGTCTCACCTGAAATATTACAATAATCTCTTCTCTCCCTATCTGGTCTGTCGCTAGGTTGGTCTATGTCTTTAGGTTCTGCTCACCACTGTCTCTTTTCCACATTGACATCAGAGTTTGTTTCTAAAAAGAGATAAAAATCATATTTCACATCCCTCTCTAAAAACTGCATATGGATTGAAAAGTGCATAATTTCAAATGTCTCATCTCAGTTTCTACGGTAAGCTTGCACCACCAGTATTTCTCTCCACTCCTTGCCTCCACAGCTCTATGCCCCTGGCTTAGTCCACTCATGTTCGAGTCTATTCCTATCCTTACCACTTTTCCCAGTATTCTCCAGTGGGCCACAGGATTCCATACCTCCTAGCATTCTTTTTCCTTTGTTCAGGATGTGACTAAACTTGTCTCTCCTCCACATCATTACATTTTAATGGCTTTAAGATTCAGAAACAATCCTTTGTTTTTGAAGATTCCTTAACTCTAATCATTTATTTTTCTGCGTCTGTTTCTTCTCTTTTAGCTCCATCTCTCTCCCTGCCTCTAGATGAAGATAGATGAAACCTCTATCTTCCTATAACACTTAAGCAAATCACATTGTATGCTAGTGAAAGGATGAAGCAATATACTCCCTAAGGTCCTTTGCCTGTTTGAAGAGTTAAGGACTACCCAATCAAAGTAATAAACATTGATAAGAGAGTCACAAAGGCAGAGTGATAAAGCATTGATGACAATATCTGTCTGTTGTCAATTCTATTTCATCCAGGAAATTATTTTTTTTATATATACAAAGACAGGATTTACTCCCATGTCTATAGTGGGAGCAGTTTAACCATAGCAAAGAGTTGGCTAGGGGATCCCTGGGTGGCTCGGCAGTTTAGCACCTGCTTTAGGCCCAGGGCCTGATCCTGGAGTCCCAGGATGGAGTCCTGCACCGGGCATGGAGCCTGCTTCTCCCTCCTCCTGTGTCTCTGCCTCTCTCTCTCTCTCTCTCTATCACGAATAAATAAATAAATAAATCTAAAAAAAAAAAAAAGGAGTTGGCTAAACTGCTCTGAGTGGAAAATGCAAGGCCCAAGTTATACCCAAATGTGCATTAAGTATTTCTTGCTCTTGCATCTGCAGATCAGCTGTGGTTTGGCTCCTCTAGGTGGACTTGGTTTTATCTCAGTTCGCTATATTGTATCTTCAAGCCAACAGCTAACCAAGTTATTTCCTTCTCATGAAGAAAGACAGGAGGACAAGATGGCAAGTCTAACTGCCAAGTCCATTTCAAGTCCCTGTGTGTGTCCCATGTGCTAATATCCCATTGGATCCTGATCAGAGTCAAGGAGCTGGGAAGTATAGGTCTGCTATGAAACAGTGAATATTTGCTAAATGATAGAAATATCACTAATTTTATCTTCCTATAGTTAAGCAGCCTTTATTTGGGGAATACTCATATTTTTTTTTAAGATTGCATTTATTTATTTATTCACGAGAGACACACAGAGAGAGAGGCAAAGACATAGGCAGAGGGAGAAGCAGGCTCCCTGCAGGAAGCCCAATGCGGGACTCATCCCAGGACCCCAGGATCACGATCTGAGCCAAAGGAAGATGCTCAACCTCTGAGCCACCCAGGCACCCGAGAATACTCAGATTGTAAATGACTTGCACACATTTCCTTTCCTCCAGGAATCCGCATCCTGAGAGCTCTTCCTTGGTTCTGACTTATCAGTGTTCAATTACCAGGCCTTACCTCCAGTTACTGCTCCCCTGTATTCCTCCCACCCTCTCTTTACTTATTTTAGGGTCAAAGTGAATCACACTTTGGCTGTAAAGGTTTATTGGTCTTATATTTTGCGATTTTGTAATTATAAAGATTGTTACGTATATTAGTACTACTTGTGAGATTATTTTTATGGAAAAATGTAGCATCGTTTCCAAACAATTAATTTGCAAATAATTTTGTAACACAACATATTTTGCACATGAGAATATACATTATATTTCATATGTAATTTATTTAAATAAATACTATTGAGGGCTAATTTGTTATCTAGTATTATAATTCAAATAAACTGTAAAATACTGGAGAAGTTAGTAAGGTTTTCTGGTTAAATGCAAGATAATTTGGTCTGTTAACAACATGTTTTTTTCCTTATTGTAATGTAATAAATTTATTATCTACTTATGGAGAATTTTATCTTTTAATGACCAAAAATAGTTATCAAAAGAATCAATCTATAATATTATACTAATACCATATGACAAACTTTGACATTAATTCATCTTCTGATTCTAAAATCCTTCCTATTTTCCTTTGGCAATCTAATCTGTCTAGTGCCTTTTTTAGAACTCCTTTTAAGAATGGCCCAGAAAATTAAATAAAATTTGTATATTTAATAGTGTTATTATCATAGTCTCATTTTTATAAGTAGGCTTAGTATCCTTTAAATAACGACACATGATATGCAGGCAAGAGAACCTTCTTGAGCCTTTACCAATTTTGTTTAGATGTTATATATAGCTCATTGTAGCTAAAGAGCCAGGAATTAATCAACACATCATAGATTTAAAGAATTAAATATCCCAAATGAGAGGAATATATTTCCCAGATCCGAGATCAAGTAAGTTACCATGGAAAATTATTAACAAAGGCCTCATTCAAGAGGATTTCAGACACTAAACTATGCTTAGCAGGATTAGTAGCATAATGTGGTACAAGGGCACTGAATAAAATTTTGTGATTAATGTTTTCTTGTGGCTGCAGGTAGGCTCTTATTTCTTGTAGTGAGAAATGTGACCCATTCAAATGTGAATTGCAGTGAGGCACTAAGGTTTTGAAGGAAAACTTGACAAGTAGAATCTGAGCACCAGGGAAGAATCTTGGATTTGCCTGTAATGTCTGTGATCTTTCACAAGGTTAACTAACAATTGATGAGGCCAGACAGCATATCTTCTGCTTTCAGTGTGATCTTTCAACTAAAAAGTAATACCTTAAATTTAGTTGTTCTTACTCTCAATGGTTAAATCTACTGTTATTCAAGATTTAAATTTAATCAAAAGATTCTTTAACCTTTCAAGGAAATATAAAGTTATCCTAAGTTAAAATTGATTAATAGACATGGAAATAATGACAAATACTTCCAAAACTCTTCTTAATGTTGACATGAGCAAAATTATCTTAAGATTTCATTTGATTTGTGCCTCAGTAATGACTTCCCCATTAGGAGACCCAAGGAATAAATGAATCAATCAATTTCAACCACACTGAAATGATTCAGGAGACAGATTTACTTTTGCTTTAAAAAGACTACTCTTTAACATTTTTCATTGGAGGTAATGAATTTCTGAAAGGAAAGACAATTTTTTTTAATTCCTAAATACCTGACTAGTAGTATCATTTTTTATATAAGCCATTTTCATTCATCATGAATTATTCATGCACCTATCTTAATTTTAATTACCAACCCAACAAAGTTAAAAATCACACTGTACCTAAAAATATAAACACTATCACACTGAAGTTGAGAATGCATTATTCTTTATACATAATTGCTATCATGCTGAGGTTGGGTTGCCACCTTTTCCTGTGAAACCACAAAGAGGTTCTGTATGTATGCCTTCAACATATGCACATTAGTTTCTCTTATCCTTGTTAAAAATGGACCCTTTTTGCAATCTTCTTTTTCCCAATACTTTTTATCCTAGAAGGTTTTTAGTTTTACTTCATAGAATCATTCAGCACATATTGTTACTAAATAGAGGACATCTCACCGGAAAATTGACTCAGTAACTCATAGGAAAGACAAAAACCAAAGCTCTAAGAATCCTAAATTAGAGGTCCTTCCAAGAGTCATAGAAGTTCTAAAGCTCTGGTATAGTTTTCTAGGAACAGGGTAGATCTGTAAGATTGGAGGGGGTGGGGTACTACCCCCTTGGCATTACCTCAAGCAAGGGCAAAGGCTATTTCAGATGGATGCCAATTTCACTTATTCCATTTATATACCCATGGGTCAAACGGTGTAGATTAAATGGTATAGATAATTTTTCTATGAAAGAGGAAAAATCGGACAGCATATTGCATTCTAAACATTGTATATTTAACTCTCCCAAACTCACTCAAATAAATACAGTTGAAATAGTAGCCACCTACTTCTTGGTAATAGAAAATACATTTTCAACCTTGAATTTCTAATTAAAATTCAATTATACTATTAACCATTAAGTAAATGCCCTCTTTTCCAATAGTTTCAAAAAATGTATAAATTGACAGTTGATTCTAGCATATAAGTAACGATCAGAACTTGAGGTATAAAATATTTAAGCTAAGTTAGAATAATCATCTCAGCATTGTTTTAGCAAACAATGTTTGAAAAAAAAAGCATGTCAAGGACATATCATTTGGAAATCTTCACAAAGATTCAGGCTGATGGGTAAAATGAATGAACTATATTACTAAATCAGAAAAGCAAATTTTAGAAGAGGACTTTTAGAATGGTATTATATTTGTTAAAACATGTACATCAACTCATTTAATCATAATAACCATTTGGAGTAGGTGTTATTATTCTATAAGTATTTGTAGTGTATTTAAAGATATGGTAAATGAAATACAAATAAATTAAAAAATAAAACGAAACAAAACTCTCTGAGGAACTAGGATTTCAATCCAGGCAATCTGGTACCAGAGTATAATATTCCTAATCAAACCACTCACTGTTTTAGAGGAAGAGTAATTTCACTGAATTGACAAAAAGAAAAAATTACATGTATACATACATATAATAAGTTTATCAAAGTGAAAAAACATTTCAATATTCGATTTATAAAGACTCATTTCAAAAATTTCTCAAATGGATTTATGCCAAAATGTAGTTCTGTTGCTTTACATTAACTTCAAATCAAAATCCTCCAACTATCTCAGTTCTATTTTTCTGGAATGTTTCAGATTAAATGCTATCCTTTCAAATAATAATATAAGCCCTTCTTAAAACACAAAAAGAGGAGAAATGACATGAGCAATTCAAATCTACCTATTGATTATGATAACAATAAACAGATTGTTCATTTTAATATAAGGGTTACATTCTTGGAAAACAGGTACTAGATTGGTCAAGACAACATGACAGTAGTATTAAAAATACTGTGTGTTTTTTTTTTAATTTACCAATTTACTTTACCAATAACCTCTGTAATCAGAGCCCTCTGTTTCATTCTAAAGAATCGGAAAACTTTCACATAACTTAATAGATTGCTTCTTTTATCAATTCTTACATTCTTTTTGGTATTTAGATGTCAATCATTCGGGATCCCTGGGTGGCGCAGCGGTTTAGAGCCTGCCTTCAGCCCAGGGCGCGATCCTGGAGACCCGGGATCGAATCTCACATCGGGCTCCCGGGGCATGGAGCCTGCTTCTCTCTCTGCCTGTGTCTCTGCCTCTCTCTCTCTGTGACTATCATAAATAGATAAAAATTTAAAAAAATATGTCATTCAAAGGTGCATAGGTATCTACAAATTATTCTTAATTTCATTGTATGTAGAAACATTACCAGTAAGATCAGTAGCTGAATTCAGAGAAACACAGAACTATTTAAATGATGAGATTACCTAGTTTCCTAATCTAATCATTATGTCTATATATTAGGAATACTCAGTGCATTTTTACCTTATGCTGTTGACTAAAACTGACCACCACTCCTATGCTCTAATTCTACCACAAGTCTTTTAAACTCTCCTAAATACTGAAATTGGAAAGGAAAATTCCTATGCAACATAATCCAACAATGTTCTTACAAGTTTGTAAAAAGCAATAAAAAGCCTTTGAACCAAACTCCTTTTTGTGTGTGTGCAAGACCATTCCAAGGAATGTCATGCTTATTGTTTGTATTAGGGTTCCTTCCCATCATGACTTTGCAAGAAACTCATTCCTTCTCAAAACACACCTGCTGTAAACCATGACTTTGCCGGTTATTTGCAATGTGTCCAGACGTGAGCTGGAGCTCACTAAATTGATCCTCTGAGATCTGAATTTTAAATATTCAAGAATTTTGCAAGCATATTTTTAAATCATTGGTAGTTTACACAGGCCACAGGTTACATCATGAAACTCTACAGAGCCTACAAATCCGTTTTTCCTCACTGTAGAGAGCTTGTTTACCAAAGTGCCACTGGGTTTATCAGATGTGATCCCTTCTGAACAGTGCTATTTATTTCAATAATTCCTTATTGAAACTAAGTACTTTGTGGATCTTATACAGACTGTCACCCTCATGGCCAAAGGAGGAGTAAAATTGTAAAGGGTGATTTCCTGCAGATAACCAGGGAAGAAAATGAATTTTCACAGCCTTTCTAGGTTTCCATTGCCATCAGGTCACTTCTCAAAAAGAAATGAGAAAGTTCTGCTGATTTAAAAATGATGTATCAATTTGTCTTAAATGTTTCCCTTCTGTTTTAGCTGAGGTCTTATTAGTCTATGAGCATATTCAACATATTGCCTTGTCTGTTCTTTCCTCATTTATGTCCCAATGGTTACTTTTTTATTAGGCACAGTGGAGTCAGAACAAGGTACTTTGCTACTCAGTTAAACTTAACCCAGGGCACAAGTGCTCTTATACAAGATCTAGGGAACAGATGGGCCAGTAAAGCAGGACCATGGTGACCAGCCATAAAAGAGCTCCTCCCAGGGTGTCTTAACAACAGCCGAAGCATTAGAGGCATTTCCTCCAGAGCCATCTGGCTTTGATTTTTTTTAGCTATTTTTTTCTGTCGACAGACAGAGCCACAAAGTTAAGGAAGCAATAATTCTTCTCTAGTTACTGTAACTGCTGATGTAAAACCACCAATCTTTCTAAAGCCACTCACAGAGTACAGGGACCCATCTCACAGAGGAGTGTTCTGTGGGTTAAAAGACTAAGTCATCTAAGGGAAGAGTGGTACAATAGATACAGTGGTTTAAAGTCAGTGTACATGTTCTTCAAGACTTCTTATAACTATGGGTTGAAATGGCATTCATTTGTTTTATCCAACTGTAACTGAAGACCTAGGTATTCCCTTCCACTGTACCTCTCCCCCCACCAAAAAAATTTTTTTTTTCTAAAAATGAAGCAAAGTAGTAGTGCCTTTAGAAAAGCACTCCTCCTCTTATCTCTTATTAGGATTTATTCTGGCAATAATTGGAGTCATTCAAGAGGTACCTAAGTAATGCATCAAGTTGTATCACCAAAGCTTTATGAAGTTCTGATCAGATCTATCACTGCAGTTAAATAAAAAGTCTCACACACATTGTGGAAGGCAAAGCTTCCCATCAGGAGTGGGGAGGGGCCTGGCAAAGTCCAATTAGGAAAACACTTAGAAGATGAGGACGTTATCTAACAGAGTGGGAAGAAGAGGTGAATGAAAATATATGGGATTGTTTGCAAGTTTTTCATGAATAACTGGGCTCAAATCATAGGTTACATGTGATTATAAAGACAGCAGACTGATGGTCCAACGTCAACCTTGGTGCCAGAGAAAAACAATCAGAGATGCCAGCCACAGTGGTCTCTCCTTACACAGAGTTTCAGAAAATAAGAATGGTTCCTAAAAATAGTAAATTAAAAGGCTGAGAGTGAATTGGAAGACTCTCTACAGGGCGCTGAAGAAATAAAGCCATAAACAAACAAATGAACCATATTTCAGAAGCTTAAGGAACATGGTCAATCATTCCAGATGGTGCAAGCTGGGTCTGCTTGGGTCCACTGAAGTCAGAAACTGGACAAGGCATGGATAGCTGAGGTCTACTTCTATCTTACGCTTCCTTCTTGGCACAAATATTAGCTTTCCAATTTAATAGAGTAATCCAGGAACAGAGTCGGTGCTTAGGGCAAGCTTTCAGTTATTAGGTTTTTGTAGGCCCTTGGTCCTTCTTCTTGTCTTAAAAGAGCAGCCCAACTGTACTATGTCTTGTGCTTATTCTGACACAAAGTACTGGCTTTAAATGTTCCTGATGTGACTGTGTGTTGAGTGGTCAAGAGGAAGCAGGTATGGATTCAGTCTAAGTTTCTCCTTGACTTGAAAGTTAAAGCATTGAAATGAAATCCTCTACAGTACCCCAAGTGGGAGTAGTTCTGCTGAAGACCAAAATGATAATCAGCATATTAAATCACTTGGGTCTTTTATTAATACATTTGTGGGGTTTTTTTTAGAAAAGTTTTAGGTTCACAGCAAAATTGAGCAGAAAGTATAGAGAGCTTCCATATACCCTGTCCTCACATCCACACAACCTCCTCCACCATCAACATCCCTTACCACAGTGGTGCACTTGGTACAATTTATGAACCTGCACTGATATATCACTATCACTCAAAGTCTGTAGTTTCCTCTAGGGTTCACTCTTGGTGCTGTACAGTCTATGGGTACTGAAAAAATGTACACTGACGTGAATCTGTAGTGTCGTGCAGAATAGTTTCACTGCTTTAAAATTCCTCTGTACTCTCTCTACTCATCCCTCTCTTGCCTTAATTCCTGGCAATCATGGATGCTTTTACTGTCTCTGTAAGTTTTGCCTTTTCCAGAATGTCATATAGTGGAAATCATATAGTATATAACCCTCGAGGATTGGCCTCTTTCACTTAGTAATATGCATTTAAATTTCCTCCATGTCTTTTCATGGCTTAAAAGCTCATTTCTCTTTAGTGACGAGTAATTTCCATCATTTGGATGTATCAGTTTATGCATTCCTTTGCAGAGATATCTTGGTTGCTTCCAAGGTTTAGCAATTATGAATAAAGCTGCTATTTTTGTGTGGACATAAGGTTTGAATTCTTTTGGGTAAATATCAAGGAACCCAGTTCTTCTATTATCGCTGCCATTCATTTCATTTATACATCTGTGGGGGGAGGGGGTGTGTACCCATACACAAAATGGATTTGGTTATATATTATACATAGATATTATATATATATATATATATTACACATATAATCAAATACATTGTTGCTATTATTATTTCAAAGCATTATCTATTAAGTGAATTAACAAGAAAAATAAATGTTTTCACTTTTCACCTATTCATTCTCTGATGGCCTTCCTTTCTTTATGTAGATCCCAATTTCCAACCTACATTATTTTCATTCCTTCTAAAGAACTTCTTTTAACACTTCTAACAAGGCACTGTCTACAGGCAACAAATTCCCTCAAATTTGGTCTGAGAAAGCATTTTTCCTTCACTTTTGAAGGATAATTCTGCAGCATACAAAATTCTCAACACTTTAAACATTTCGCTCTATTTTTTTCTTGTTTGCAAGGCTGCTGAGGAGAAGTAAAATGTAATTCCTATCTTTACTCCTCTATAGGTAAGTTGCTTTATTCTTCTGGGGTTTTTCGGGTGTTTTGTTTTTAAGATCCATTTATTTATTTATTTGAGAGAGAGAGAGAGAAAGAGAGAGAGAGAATCTCAAGTAGACTCCATGGCTAAGCACAAGCCAGACTTGGGACTGTATCTCATGACCCTGAGATCATGACCTGAGCTGAAACTAAGAGTTTAACCAACTGAGCCACCAGGTGTCCCTCTTTTTTTTTTTTTTTTTTAAGATTTTATTTATTTATTCATGAAAGACACAGAGGAGAGAGAGAGGCAAAGACACAGGCAGAGGGAGAAGCAGGCTTCGTGCAGGGAGCCTGATGTGGGACTGGATCCCAGGACTCCAAGATCATGCCCTGGGCCGAAAGCAGGTGCTAAACCACTGAGCCACCCAGGGATTCCCCCCATTTTTTTTTAAATCTTTGATTTTCTAAAGTTTGAATATGATTTTCCTAGGTGTGGCTTTTTGTTTGGTTGTTTTTTTGTTTGTTTTTGCATTTATACTGCTTGGTGTTCTCTGGGCTTTCCGGACCTGTGGGCTGGTGTCTGACATTAATTAAGGGGAAATTCTTGGTCATTATTGCTTCAAATATTGTTTATGTGTCTTTTGTTTTTTCCTCTCTTGCTGATATTCCCCTTATATGTATATTACACATTTGTAATTGCCCCATAGTTCTCAGATATTCTCTGGCTTTTTTTTTTTTTTTTTTTTTGCTTTGCTTTTTAATCTTTGCTTTTCAGTTTTGTCAGTTTCTGTTGTCATATCATCAAGCTCAGCAATTGTGCCCTCAGCCAAGCTCTACTACTGCTGAGCCCATCAAAAGCATTCTTCATTTCTGTAATGCTGCTGCTGATCCTTTAGTATTCCTTTTTATTTCTTTTTTAGAATTTCCATCTCTCTGCTTATATTATCTATCTTTTCTTGCATGTTGTCCACTCTTTCCATTTAATCCCTTAGCATATTAATGGTAACATCATTCTGTTTTGTTTCAATTCCTGGTCTGATTATTCCAACATTCCTGCCATATCCGACTCCATTTCTCCTTATTTAGTCTCATCAAACTTTTTTGCTTTTGTTTTTTGTCTTTTCAGCCTACACTGCAATTTTTTATTGAAAGGTAGATATGTTGTACAGGGTAAAAGTAACTGCAGTAAATAGGCCTTTAATAATGTAATGAAGTGGTAAGGTGTCGGGGAGGGCAAGCGTTCTATAGGCCTACAGTTGGGTCTCAGTCTTCTGGTGAGCCTATACTTCTGGACTGAAAGTTCACCAGTACTTTGCCCTCCAATCCCAAAGTGGGACAGGAAGGGGAAAGGGAGCTGGAAATGGGTGTTTCCTTCCCCCAGGCATATTAAGTGGCCATAAAACCCCAGCCGCAGATTAGGTCTAGTAAAATAGTTCCCCCTTGTGGGCAGGCCTCCTTCAAAGGAACAGGATGCTCCAGTGTATTTTAAAATGTTTCCTTTTCTCCTCTCCCTGCTGAAAGCATGAGGGAATTTTCTCTGATCTTCACTCTGAGGAGCTGGGCAAGCCCTAGGAGTTAAAACTCACAAAAGCATGTGGATTCCCCCTTGAGTGTATCCCCCTAGAGTTTTTAACGCTCAGACTTGTTCGCACTGAGCCTTCAGCAATTTGTCCATTACCACTTCAGCTTTTCCTGTCCGGGGACCAGTTCCTACTGAAGTTTCTGCTCACAGATTGCTGCTCTGCTAAATTGTGCTTCTCTGTATATACCCATCTACCCCTCCAATGTTTAGGACCGTGACCTCACTTTACTGATGGGCCTAAGAAGGGTTGTTGACTTTTCAGTTTGCACAGCTTTTTACTTATTGTTAGGATGGGTGGCAACCTCTAAGCTCCTTACACACTGGACTGGAAACCAGAAGTTCACCACCCTGTTTTGAAGCTTTGAAGAACTTAGCTGAAATAAAGACAGTGACGTCAACCAATAAGATGAGTTACAACTTTAAGATCAAGCAGAGGCGGAGGTAGCAAGCACATCAAGAATTTTGAGTTGCTAAAGCTGATATTCTATTACTAATTTTCTCTGAGAAAATGACAGAGTGCAGGATTAAGGATACCAAGCAAGAAAGCACCACTTCCCTGAATCAGAAAGGAGTTAGATAACACTGGTTGAAAGGTATTCTGCAACTATCTTTAATTTCACCCTGAAATAAAACTACTTGTCAATAAATTGATAGTTTTCCAAAGAAAGTAATTTGTTTTAATTTTTAACATCACACTCCATGCCCCCACATGGAAGGTGAAAGAACACAAGTGCTACCTGTTAATTTAATAGCAAAATACAGGCATAGCTCAAAAATAGTGTAGGTTGGCTCCAGTTTACTACAGTAAAGCAAATATCACAACAAAGTGAGTCAAATAAATTTTTTGGTTTCCAAGTGCATATAAATGTTGTGGTTACACTATGCTGTAATTTATTTGTGCAATAGCATTATGTCTAAAAAATAATGTACATATCTTAATTAAAAGTACTTTATTGATAAAAAAAATGTCCATCAACATCTGAGTTTTGGGAAAGTTCTAATATTTTTGCTTGTCAAGGGTCTTTCTGGCAGTTGACCGATCATTGTGCTGGCTGTTGAAGGCTAGGGTGGCTGTGGCAACTTCTTAAAATAAGACAACAGTGAAGCTTACCACATCAATTGACTCTTCCTCTAGTGAATGACTTCTCTATAGCATGTTTGATAGCACTTCACGTACAGTAGTATTTCTTTCAAAATTGGAGTCAATTCTCTCAAAACCTGCCACTGCTTTATCAACTGACTTTATGTAAAATTCTAAACCCTTTGTTGTCATTTCAACAATTTTCACATCATCTTTACCAGGAGTATATTCGATCTCAAGAAATCACTTTCTTTGCTCAAAGAAGGAACTCCTCACCCCTTGATGTTTTATCATAAGATGGCCAACAACTCAGTCCTATCTTCAAGCCCCACTTCTAATTGTAGTTCTCTTGCTGTTTCCACCACATCTGCATTACTTCCTCCACTGAAGCCTTGAACCCCTCAAAGTCCTCTGAAATCAACTTCTTCCAAACTCTTGCTCCCGTTATTATTTTTACTTCTTCCCATGAGTCACAAATGTTCTTAATGGCATCTGGAATGGTGAATCCTTTCCAGAAGGTATTCAGTTTCCTTTGTCCAGTCCCCAAGAGGAATTGTTATCTATGACAACTATGAAATGTATTTCTTAAATAATAAGACTTAATAGTCAAAATAACTCCTTGAGCCAATGGCTGCAGAATGGATGCTGTGGTAGCAGGAACGAAAACAACAGTAATCTCATTGTACATCTTCATCATAGCTCTTGGGTAACCAAGTGCACGGTTAACAAAGCCAAGGTAGCACAGAGTAATACTTTGAAATGAACTTTTTTTTTTTTTTTCTGAGAAGTAAGTCTCAATAATGGGCTTAAAATATTGAGTAAGCCATTATGTAAACAAATATGCTGTTGTCCAGGCTTTGTTGTACCATTCTAGAACACAGGCAGAGTAGATTTGGCATAATTCTTAAGGGTCCTAAATTTTCTGAATGGGTAATGAGCACTGGCTTCAACTTAAAGTCATCAACTTCCTTAGCTTCTAACAAGAGAATTGGTCTGCTGCAATTTGCCAGCCAGGCAATGACTTCTCTCTAGCTATGAAAATCCTAGATAGCTGCATCTTCCATGAGAAGGCTGTTTAATGTACATTGAAAATATATTGTTTAGTGTAACCACCTTTATTAATCACCTTAGCTAGATCTTCTGGATAACTTGCTGCAACTTCTACATCAGTGCTTGCTGCTTCACCTTGCACTTTTTTTTTTTTTTTTTTTTTAATCACGGAGATAGCTGCTTTCCTTAAACCTCATGGACTAACATCTGCTAGCTTCAAACTTTTCTTCTCTCAGCCATCATAGAGTTGAAGAGAGTTAGGATGATTCTCTGGATTAGGCTTTGGCATAAGGTAGCTAGTGTGGCCATCTGGCCAGACCACTAAAACTCTTTCCATATCAGCAATAAGGTAGCAAGGCCGTTTTGTTTTCTTACCCTTCACGTGCTCGTTAAAGTAGCACTCTGAATTTCCTTCAAGAAAGTTTCCTTTGTATTCAGAACTCAGCTAACTGGCATAAAAGGCCTACCCTTCAGCCTATCTCAGCTTTTAATATGACTTCCTCACTAAGATTAGTCACTTCTGCTTTTGATTTAAAGTGAGAGATGTGTAACTCTTCCTTTCACATGAACACTTAGAGGCCATTGTAGGTTTGCTAATTAATTGACCTAAATCCAGTATTTCTGTGTCTTCGGGAATAGGGAATCACAAGGATAGGGTAAGAGACAGGCACAAGGCCAGTTGGTGGAACAGTGAGAAAACACACAACATTTATGGATTGAGTCCTCCATCTTATGGGCACAGTTAGTGGTTCCCCCAAACAGTTACAATAGTAACATGAAAGATCACTGACCACATTTCACCATCATAAACACATTAATAATGGAAAAGTTTGAAATATTGTGAGAATTGCCAAAATGTGCACAATGTGAGCAAATGTCATTGGAAAACTGCATCAGTAGATTTTTTTGATGCAGGATACCACAAATTGTTTTTCAGTTTGTATAAAATGCAATCCGTGCAAAGTATAATAAAGCAAAATGCAATGAAACACGTTACTCTTATAATAAGAAGGAATCAACATACCACCTTTTGCTATGCACACAACATATATATTTTTCAGTGATTTAGAGGATGACTTCCATGTAAGGATTTGTAAAAATACCTCAATCTTGTTCTTTTATCTAGAAAAAATAAACATAGAGCAAAAACCACCAAAAGAAAATAAAATCATATTTCGATGAAAGTAAAAAAAAAAATTAACAGCACCACTAGGAAATCTGTAAGGACTAAACTTGAATGGACATACATACAATGCGAAGGAATATGTCATAAAGCTGATTTGTATAGGAAGCCCTCTATAATTACTTAGCTTGTATGCGTCGCATTAGGTAAAGAGAGCTAGGTAAGCCACTGCTTGCTCCTGCACTGGTCCTGAACCATAGGTTATGAGGTAAGACTACTAGGGGTGGCAAAAAAAAAAAAAAAAAAGACACCAGTTAGAACATTCAGACTGGTGCTCAGTTATACACTTGCAGACATCACGTGGAATGAAAAATATTTCTCAAAACAACAGCATTCCTTGAGTTATATAAAGAACATCTCCTTCCCCAGAACATCCAGGTCTTGCTGTGCCAGGTGGAATGCATTACATCTCTATGTCTTGTGGGAGTTAGCAGAGTAGCCCAGGACATGGGACTACATGAGGAATAGTACAGAACTGCCATGTTTGCAGGAAACAGTTGTTTGGCTGTTTTTTGTTTGTTTGTTTTTTAGGAAAATCAAGAAATATTGGGGAGAAGTAAGCCATACAATTATTGAAGCAAGACAGCTCTAGAGAACCTAGTCCACAGTAAGACTTGAGACCTGAGATTTCACTGACAGCCCCTGCAAACATTCTCCTAACCTAAGGAGAATTCAAACTCCAAGTTTAGAGTATAGAAGAGGAAGTCTTCCCTCCCATCTCATTCTCCAGGCCACTTCCCTACACTGTTTTCCATAGCACAGATCACACCAGAAGAATGAACCCATGCAAGATTGGCACTTAAAAGAAAGTAACCAACATGGCAGCTCTGTAAGGATATGAGAGGGGAAAAGGAAATAAACAATATAAACAACACGAAAAATGCACAAATAGAAAAATTACATCATGAACCAGATAAAAAAGAGCAAATATTTCATATCAAAATCCAAATATAAAAGAAAGTAGGGCCGCTCTGAAACAAAATCAAAAGATAAGCAGCAACAGCTCAAAGGCAAGATGGGAAACAAAGAGCTAAAAACAAGAGAAATGGAAATTAAAACAGATGAAAGAGAAATGGAAATTAAAACAGATGAAAATGGATCAAAATGGGAAAAGAAAATCATTGTGAATTTTTGAATTCAAATAAAAAGTAATATGTATCTTAAAATGTAAAATAACTCAATAATATACCTCTGATAGGGGCGCCTGGGTGGCTCAGTTGGTTGAGTGTCCACCTCTTGATCTCAGCTCAGGTCTTGATCTCAGGGTCATGAGTTCAAGCCCTGTGTTAGGCTCTGTCCTGAGTATGGAGCCTACTTAAATATTATATATATAATATTTTATATATCCCTGTATAATATATATAAATATTATATATGTATATATAAATATAAATATCTATATTTATAAATATTATATATGTGTGTGTATATATATATATATATCCATCCTGATTGTGGTATTCATTATAATATAAATAAACTGATGTATCCCTTCTATAGCTATTTAAAGACAAACTAAGTTAACACTAACACCAATTGTAAATAGAGGGATATGTAACTGCAAGAACTCAAAAAACTCTACTCGGACTATATATATATATACACACACACATATATATACACACATATATAATATTTGTGTATATATATGTATATATGTATATATATGTATATATACACACACATATATATCTCCATAAATATTATATATGTGTGTGTGTGTATATATATATATGTATATGTGTATATATATATATATATATATATATCCATCCTGATTGGTATTCATTATAATATAAATAAACCACTTAGCTGGTATTGCACACTAGGCAATCTACAAATTTATATTAAAAGAATAAAGAACTGGAAAAAAAAATGAAGAACTGAGTTGAGGGTTATCTGGGCCTTGTTGCCTTGGAGAATTAATGAGCATGATTTTCAAGGTCCACGTGAAACAGGAGAGAAAATCTTGAATATGCTGGAAGTGAGATTGCAGGTGGTTTTGTTTATCTCTGCATTTGATTCTCAGAAGAGAAAGAAAACATAGTACCTGAGAATTCCAAGCAGTAGGTCTGGGCCTGATGATTTTAGGGTCAAATTTAAATCACCTCCATGATCCAGGAACTTTCAAGCCTAGAAATTCATGTATAAATTAGTCTTGGGGCACCTGGGTGGCTCAGTGGTTAAGCATTTGCCTTTGGCTTAGGTCATCATCCCGGGGTCCTGGGATCAAGTCCTCCCATCAAGCTCCCCACAGGGAGCTTGCTGCTCCCTCTGCCTGTGTCTCTGCCTCTCTCATGAATAAATAAATTTTTAAAATCTTTTAAAAAAAAAATTAGTCCCTAGTCAGCACTGTTCTAAGAGATTTTGGTATAAGAATATGAAAGCCACTCTGGAAAGATGTCCTCACAAAGTAGCCACAAATGATTGTCATACCTACACACACATATGAACACAAATTCTCCCTAAAGGTGAATTCACTACATAGGATGTACAAAACACAGAATGATGTGTCTTTGTCATAGTTACTCAGATTTAGAGGCATTTTTCACATTTTTGGGTATCTGGAAACAACAGGGTATTAAAATCACAATCAGTACTTGGTTTTATTTTTCTTTCTTAAGGATATAAAGAGAAAAATTGCCTCTTATAATTGATGACAGTTCAACTTTCATAATACTTGTGAGTCCATAATGAGGAACCTTGAACAGTGGACAGTCTACTACTACAGAAAGTATTTGGATGATAGAATGATGAACTGAAAGACAGTATGAAGTTGGATTAAAGTGATTTTTTTTAAGTAATTGGTATAGTAGGAAAAGAATAAGACATTTTCAAAAGAACAGACAGATTTAAAAATCACCTTTTTAACATCAAAGACAAGTGGATAAACAGGTTAAAGATAAAATTAGACAAAGGTAAAGACAGCAATAAAAGAAACTAGAGAATAAGCCAAGGAAAATTTTAAGAATGCCACAGAGGGTGCAAGGACAGAAAATAAAAATAGGAGATGAAGGAGACACGTAGGAGAGAATGACAAGTCCAACATCGGTTAAATGGGAATTCCAGAAGAGGTAAATAGAGAAAAGAGGTGAGAGGCAACGCTCAAGGAAGCAATCATTAAGAAAATATGAGAATGGATAAAATATATTAATACTCAGTCTCAAAAGTACAGGAAGTGATAAGCTGATTAAGTTAACACCAAACCGTATCTAAACAGAATGCCAAACTAAACCTAGAACTAACAAGAGACAAAAGACCAAAAAAAAAAAAAAAAAAAAAACAAACCACTCTCTAGCTCATCTTTCACAATATGGATGAGCCAGATTAGAGTCCATTTTGAGGCTTAAAGTGAATATCTTAGAAGGAAAAAAAATGGACTAAAACTTCATGAACTATCTCCCCATTCAAAAAAGTATATAAAAATAATAACAGAGTTAGCCCCCCCCTCCAAAGAAGCAGAAGGAAGGAAATACATAGAGGGAACTAAAATTACAAAAATAGAAAACAAATAATAGAAAAAAATCAAGAGAATCAGAGCTGCTTCTTTGAAAAGGCTAATAAAAGAGATGCTACTCAGGCCAATATACAGAAGAAAAAGGAAAATAAAAGACAAAAAGCAAATTTAGGAATGAATGACAAAAGAGATAATTATGAAGTAATTTTTAATATATATTTAAAATATGCTATGAACAAAAATAAATTTTAAAGCTATGAGGAATTAAGTCTGATAAACTATAAACATTGAAGTGAACAATTAGGGGCACCTGGGTGGGTCAGTCGGTTAAGCATCTGCCTTTGGCTCAGGTCCTGGGATCGAGTTCCAGATAGGACTCTACTCAGCAGAGATTCTGCTTCTCCTTCTCCTTCTCTGCTCTTCCCCTCACTCTCACAAATAAATAAATAAAATATTTTAAAATTTTTAAAAAGAAATGAAGAATTTAAAAAATTACTTATCAAAAGTAACTTCATAAGAAATGAGAAAATTAAAGTTAGAGCCATTAAAGAATTGAAATCCATATCTAAAACACATCAGGGCCAAACTAAATGCAGCAATAAACAAAATGCATATAGTTCTTTTATAAGGTGCCCCTCTCACCCTACAGAAGAATAGTGTTAAGATGAGTAAACTTTAGAAAGTTTAGTCATGTACTTTTACTACATTAAATAGAGAAAAAGTTATGTTGCCAACAGCAAGAAAAAGCCTTTGATAAAATTCAACACCCCCTTGGGTCAAAATCAAATAAAAAAGTAACCTTAGCAAGTTACTTCATGAGAATTTCCTTGACCATATGATATTTCTATTACGATCTCACATAAAATACCACACCTTAATGATGCAGCTTTAAGAACTTTCTATTTTAAAAAGTGAAACAAAGATTCCCAGTATCAACATTTCTATTCAACACTGTCTTGAAATTCCTAACAAATATGATAAAATATAAAAAAGGATTTTGTAAGAAGTTATATGAGAGGAAAGGAAGAAACATTGTTTGCAGAAGACATGATTATTTACATAGAAAAAAACAAAAGGAAGTGAAGAAAAATTACTTGCATGATTAGGAGTTCAGTGAAGTTGAACGAGATTAATAGACAAATACAAATTGTAATTATTTACACCAAGAAATAGAGAGTGTAAAATTTAATTGATATTATCAACAAGAACAAAGTTATCAGACACATAGATATAAACCTATAAAAAATTATACCTGTCTTTCAAGGAAAATCATAAGATTTTATTAAAAGAAGTAAAAGACAGCCTAAGTAAATATGGAGAGAGATACCAGGTAATGACTAAGAAATCTTTATGTGATAGAAGCAACATTTCTCCCTAAGTTAATCAATATGTTCATGTGGACCACACCCAGGCAGTAGGTGCCCAGGGAAAGGAAAAGGTACACGAGGAAGAAGAGGAGGTGAGGACCCTAAGATAAAATTTATTCACTCCACAGTTTTGTTCTGAAAAAATTCCATGTTGAGAATTCATAGAATGATTTGAATTTTTAAAAGGTTGTATGCGGTCTTTATTTTTATAGATCAGAATCTCAAGCTTAACAGTGTTCTTAGTTGTATTATCTGGTCTGAGGGGGAGAAAACGATTGAAATTCTCAGGAAAGTGAGTGGAGAACTCACTTAGATGAAAGCAACGCTATTAAGGACTCAAATTTAAGAGGTTGGAATTCTTTTACAGATAATTTTCTTAAAAGCCTGCATAATTTTAATTTTATTGTAGTCATCGCCTTCAGACACTGATTATTTTGGAGAAGCAATCACAGAAACCTGAAAAATCAAGGTCTGATGAGAATCCCTAAATAAACCACATTTCAGAAGCCCAACTCTAAAAAGCAAAGGTGTTTTAAATTTAACATCTCAAAGTCTGCATTTCCTCTCTACCAAGGAATGTGATGTTGCACATATTAAAAGCAGAGAGGTACTATCAAAAAAACTTTAATTGGGTTAAGAGTAGTCCCTGTGTAGTGAGTTTATATGCCATACAAATAAAGAAGGAAAGGAATAATAGAACACATCTGCTAATAGAATTCATAATAATTATTTAATTTTGGATTATAAAATTTTGATATTAAAAATAATTCCATTTTATATTTTACTTCCAGCATGTAATGGGTTTTGTTGTTTTACATATGGATACTTGATCAAAGACACTCTAGAAGTTATATTAGGTCCTCAATTTGCTAATAGTTGTCTCAATATCTCTTTACTGAATAATATCTTTTCCCATCAATTTTAACATGAACTTTATTTGCATTGTGTTGGCTCCTCTACCAAACCTCTAGATGTTGGAATTGCTAGGTCTTAATCATGGATCCTGTCTGCTTTCCTTCCTAAATGCATGCATTTTTGGGGCTTTAACTACTGTCTCTATGCTGACTACTAACAAAGTTACATTCCAGGCCTAATTTTTACTCTGATTGCCAGATAAGACATGTACAACTTTCTACTTTACACGTCTACATATCAAAGCAAGTCCTTTTACCTTGCCCACAAAGCATGGGTCCTTCTATGGTACTCCTCTAGCTCTGAGGTTAGTAGCACCGAACGCCCAGTACTTCAAACCAGAAATTTAGAGGATTCATCCTTGATGCAAGGTTTTCCCAACGACTCTCCCCCTTCTCATCTTACTCTTCAGTGCAAGCTGTATGTCCTCTCTGAGGACTGTACAGGGATAGTAAATAATGACCACAACCTAAATAACCCACAATTATCCACTTTGTTTGCAAGTCATGTCAATTTCCTTACAGAACAGCTGGAGCCCTGAAAAGTCAATCTTGGACTAAGTACCCTATTTTGCCGGAATAACTATTCTTTTCTTCATCACCAGGAAGGTGTTTCTTAAAGGCAGGCTATACAGAGTAAGTGAGTTAAATGGGGTCTTTGTTTTAAGGACAAGGACAGGGCAAATATAATCAATTGCCATTATTTTATTATGTAATTTTTATAACCACCCTGTCTGATAAGTAGATATTTTTAACCCATTTCCCAAACCTGAAATTTGAGACTTAAAACAGTTAGCTAACTTCTCAAAATCTGTTATCTGACTACAAAATTGGCCTTTTCCCACAATATTGAGCTATCTCCCCTTAAGAGCCTACTCGAGAATCAATGAAGAATCAGAAATATCCTTGTCTTTGAAATCTCCCAGCTGAGCCAAGGTCTAAATTTCCCGTGGAGATCTTACCATGTGCAATCTCACCAAAGCTTTTACGACTTTAACTACAGTTATCCTTCAGTGACCTACCTGTTCATCCAATACCTGCACATCTCCTTCAACACAAAACAACTTAGAAGTTAATAAGAATAAGAACCCTTCTCATTATAGCTTCTGATTTCTCAAGCTGCTTTTTTATAGCCCATGAATATCTGGAATTCAAAATGTCATTCTCCAAATTTTCAATATAATTTTAGTTGCAGTGGAATATTTACAGAGGTTATTTTGCCACAGTGGCAGAACATTTTTGTTAAATATTGCTATTTTATAGCAAGAAATAAGCATTAACTGACACATGAGTGTGTAGCCAGAAATCTTATATTCTCAAGGAAAATGCTCAGAAATAGGTTTCTTACTCTTTGCTAAATTGCAAACCAACAGATTTCTGACTCCCGTGAAATGCTGGCTGCCCGGAGCATTATTTACCAAGATTGAGAAAGAAAATGAAGGCAGATGATTAAGGAAGGAGCAGGGTGGCCAGAGGATAAGGTATTTCTTTCTGCCTTTCACTTGCTTTCCATTGTTTTTGCTCTTTGTGTCAGAGTGGAGTTTCCTAGACTTTCCCAAAGATAAAAGTGACCTGAGTCTTTTCAAAAATCCAGAGTGTGAGGAATTTTCTTGGAAATTCTGACTCAGTGATCTGAAATACGGCTTGGAGAACCCACATTTTTAACAAAGACTAACCACTGCTAAGTGGTTATTTATTACCAAAAGGACAATTGTAAAATATTGAGTAGATCATCCAGGAGCTAGGTAATCAACATTTAACAAGTAGCTGCTTTCTACAAGGGCAGGGAATTTTACTTTAACAGCTCTTTAATTGCAGCATTTTTTATGATAGCATTTCGTGCTTCAGAGTTCTTTAATGAATATCTTTAAATATGTTTTGCTGAAATGGCAAAATACTTTAATTCATTTGAGGCTACCATTATAGCCCCAGAATAACTTTGGAGTTGGCTTTCTGGAAGCATTCCAAAATTTACCTTGGGTCCCCATGAAACTCCAGATAAGCATTATTAAAAATATATGTGGAAAACATAATAGTGTCCCCCAAATATCAAAATGACTCTTATAAATCAATAGGGAAGAAAAGTAGTCTAACCTAATAGAAAAAAGGAGATAGACAAAAAAGAGAAAATTTTAATGGCTGATAAAAAATGACAAGATGTTCAAGCTCAATAATAATTAGGAAGATGCAACTCAAAACTGCACAAAGCTCCACCTTTCCTTATTATTCTGGCAACTTTTAGAGTAATACAAACTGTTAACAAAAAAGTAGATTTGTTGCATCAATCCACAGAGTAATTTAATGATGTCTAGTGAAGCTAGGTGGCTATAAAAACGTTTTGTCAAACTGAGAGGTTTTTAGAATAAAAGAGTATACTAAGATGTATAAAATTCTGTGATCTTTCATATTTGTTTTTCTATTTACTAACAAATTGCTTTAATTACATTGATGGAATTATATGTAATTCTCTTCAGAATTGTTTTTGAAAATAAAGTTTTTTAAAAATTCGAAACCATAATAATATACCTTGAAGCAAAACAAAGATAACTTCTTTATTTAAACATTAAAGGGCAGCCCTGGTGGCTCAGTGGTTTAGCACCACCTTTAGCCCGGGGCCGATCCTGGAGACCCGGGATCGAGTCCCACATCGGACTCCCTGCATGGAGCCTGCTTCTCCCTCTACCTGTGTCTCTGCCTCTCTCTCTCTCTTTCTCTGTGCCTCTCATGAATAAATAAATAAAATCTTTAAAAAAAATAGCAAGCAGAATAATTATTCTGGAACATATTTGTATACTTAAAGTGGTTTGTTAGTTATAATTATCTTTGGTTCTTTTCTGGAAAATTGTATTTCTTTTAATGCAGTTTACTATTAATTTTTAATGAAATTATCCACAATCTTCTCCAAACATGATTTGTGTTCTCACCAACAAGTTATCACCCATGTTTACTCTTTTGAGCGAATTTTAAAAAGCATCCAGAATACTGTCAAATGTTTCATTTCTAACAGCATAAACCTCCAGTACTTTTTGGTTGCATAAATTGGATGTTCAATTGAAGCATTTTTAGATTTGATTTTCTGTGTAAAATACCTAAATGACAATATTCAACTATTTGTGATTCTCCTCTGCTGCTAATGTGATTCTCCTCTGCTCTTCCCCTCCGATGCTATTAACAGCCTTTGCTACATATTTCATAAGTGAAGAAAAGATTTGTAATAAAAAAGGAATGCAATTTGTTTCAGAAAACAGCAATTTGATCTAAATGAAAAGCCATGCTTGTCAGAATGATATACTTACACACTTTCTCTGGGTTCACATACTAAGCCTGTGATAATGGCACCCTCAGGCCATTTTCTTAATGTAACTATTAACTTTTGAAATAACAACTTATTTTTTCCTTATTTTTCTATCTTCTGAATTTCATGAGACCACCCAACTTACAGCCCCAGGCCCCAAGAGTGGCCAGAAAAGATCAACAGATACAGTGTACAAGTTTTATGATTGCCATACACTTTCCTGAAAGGGAAATTCAGTACTTAGTTTTTAATCAAATAAGTACTTTTATTGTCTTAACTCACTGGTGAAATATTATTTCAAAATAAGTCAATTACCAACCAACCCAATAAACAAAGAGTTGTAGGTGTTTGGAGGATGACAAAACCACTGAGTAAGATCAATGAGCTACTCTCTGTGTGTTCAGCTTCCATTCCCTGCACATTATTCACATAAACCCAAACTTCTCTTTTATTCTCCCTAAACCCACCATATGCTGCCTTCTAGTTTCAGTTAAGTAGATGGCATGAAAAATCCGTCCAACATTTCCACCACCATCATGCAAGATTGGAAGGAGTCAGTTATCCTCAGCCACCACTGCCCCAGTACACATTGTTTTATCATCCAGCGTTCTGCATGCTGTCCTTGAAAATGTGGCATTAGCCACGTTTCAGTTGAAATGGGTCCGAAAAATAGAGCCAATGTTCACACTTAATTCCCTGTCAAGCTTAGAACTCTATCATGTCATTTGCCCAGTATTCTAACAGAGCTATGATAAAAGCTGCAAGAATTACACAACATGGACATTTACCAAACTCACACTAGTTTTTCTCAATGCGACTTGTGATAATACTTCATTTTAAAAAAGGAAAGTCCAGGACAGATGCTAAGCCAATCAGGATGTGTGGACAAGAGTACTTAAATAGCATTCCTGGGAGCAAATGAGGATGTTTGATCTCCCCCAATTTGAAATTGTGTACACCTTGCAATCTAGCTATTCCTTTTCTATATATTCAGCAGAAATTCTTATACATGTACACCTGGAAGCATAAAGAAAGGTTTTCATTACAGTATTTGGATAAACACATTATGGAACAAGACAGAGCAGAGCAGACTGGGATGTATGATATCAATATGCATAGCTCTCAACAAGATTATGATGTAGAAAAAATAATGCAATGATACATGCCTTAAGATAATATTCACATAAATATTAAAAACTCAAAAAATACTGGCAAGTATTATTTTTAAACCTATATACGCCAATGAAACTATGAAAACATGAAGGTAAAGTTAAACCTCAGGTTCCTAACAGTGGCACCACTGGATGGGGGGAAAGGGAATGGGTCTAAGAAGATATATACAACTACAACTGACTGTAATGCAAATGGAAGAAGGTATGCATTACCAGCTATTTCTGGGTGGAGTTAAATAGATATCTATTATACTATTATGTATTTTATGTTTTAAAATTTCATCAAAAACAATGTCATAAAGAGCAATATCCAGTTTAACTCAGAATCAGTTTGTCACATACCTACTTTGCTTTACAAAATCCCATATCTTCATTGCCGTCTCCAAGGGATCCAGAAACAGGAAAACTGGAAAATGTGGTACTTTATCAAAGAAAAACTTTTTATAAATATGAAATAAAACGTTATCATTGCTATATAACTGTTCTCCATATGTTAACATATACAATCATCGAGTAGAAGAGAGAAAGATGTATGCAGAATTTGACTTATGAGTAACGGAACTAATTATTACATTTAACTGTTTAAAGCATCTTTTTAAGAGGCATAATAAATAACACTTCAGACTTGACATTATTACAGTGAGAAATTATTGAAATATGCTGCTAAAAATCTATATAAGCATTAAGGAAACAGTGAATACTTGCTTGATTCCTTTAAAGTCTTTCCCATAAAAGATGGAAATAGCTACCTTCATGCAAATGAACTAGACTTTGGTTGCACAAATTAGGAGACCTACAGCTTAGTCAATCTCATGATAATACATGAGTTGTAATGGATGTCAAAATCATGCTGTATTAAACTATCTTCAGAATTACCTCAAGTTTCCTTTTATTTTGAAAAACTTTATTAAATACACAGGAAAAAAAAGGTTGTGCAGATTAGTAGAATTTCAATAGAACATGTTTCATCTTCAAAATCTGATAAGAACTTTCCAATCCATAAAACACTGTAAGAGAAAACTGTGAATCAACCTAGACACACATTTCAAAGAGCTGATGAGGTTGCAAATCACTTATGCCTCACTCTCAAGTTACCACAATAATGCTTAGCACTTGCATAGTGTTTCCTAGCTTCAAAGAGCCTTCAAACTTTAACTAATTAATCCTTACACTACCCAGTGAGACAGTGATAAATCCCTTGAAGAGAGCATCTAACTACATACTTTGCATTTGCTTGTACAGAATTCAGTATATATACCATGTTGTGTTTTTCTATCTTTCTATTTCAATAAATCTTGAAAGAGATGATATCCATATGTGAATAGATGATACATAGCCATCTATTGTGAATAAAATGATGTACATTGCACTCAATCTGCAACTAAAAGCTAAAGAGAAAGATATATGTACAGCCAACACATGAAAAACATCTGGTACACTCTGCTCTATTTTCTTTTCTCATTCATTTTACATCTTGTTCTCAGCCATCCTGGAGTGGACTTGTTAGATTTGAATAGGTTAAAACTTTTTTTATGGAGGATACACAGTTCTCTTGTTAATTTTTAAATTATTTTTATTTATTTTGAAATAAAGCGTTTTAAAATTAAAGGTCTATAAATTATGCAGAAAATAAGAGAATACCATATGGGAACGCTTCACCCAAATGAAAGAATATTTAACTACTGTATTAAGAATTCTCTCTACTAGGATTCCCTTCTCTCTGCAGGTAGCTGGCTACAGCAGTCTACCAAAACAAATCTATTCCTGCTGTAAAGGCCGACACTGGGTCACTCAGGACAGAGCACTCTCTGCCTGAATGTGCTCTACGTCTTTTCGAAAAAATAGGGGAAATCTTGATCTAGTTTTCCTATTTATTGAAAATTCATTTAAAAATTCTTTTCTTTTTCATTTCAAAGGAATTCTGCTTACTTTCAAATATTTGGCCCTAATCTAATCTCTATAGATATCTAAAAATCACAGACACACACATACAAAAAAAACAGTACAATTGGAAGACCATCCAACATATATGTGTGCTCTGTTTTAAAAACTCTGCAGTGTACTATTTGTGTTAGGTTGTGGTTATCATTCAATGGGTGATCTATTCTACTAATGCCCCTAGGATATCATTACAGTATGTATGTACAGTGTGAGCCACATGATTTTTATATGCATATACTTTCTTGGTAATTAAATTTGTTTAGTTAAAATGGTCAGCTTGCTGTCAAAGATAGATACTGGCTAAACTTTATTTTTTTTTAAATATTCTTCTTTTTATTTTCAAGTTCTAAATACTTGTCCATTTAGGTTGACCTAAAATACACTGTTAAGCATTAAAATAGAATGAAAAAAAAGATAAGCTGAAAATATTTGATTTCTTAATATAAATAATACATAGAATCAAGTCAGTTTTTCTTTAATAAATTACATGGGACATGTTAAAGAGCTAATCACACCATATTGATATTTTTTAAGGCTCTAAAGAAAATAAGACTTACCTCATTAGAAAGGGGAAATAAATTAAGGTTTTGTTTTGTTTTGTTTTGTTGCATTTAAGATCTACCTTAAAACAATTGAGAATTTCACAAAACACTAAACTTAGATTCTTGCCAGTTAAATTTATCCTTCCTCTCTCCTCTTTTTCTCTCCTCTCCTCTATCTTAATATGGATATAAAAAAAGGTAGGATTAGAACACAGAACAGAGAGAATTTATCTATTGAAAGAATTACAAAGATTTCCACAGGAGACTAAGATCTCAGATAAAGAGTAGAAATGATGTGGGAATATAAATCGTCTAGCCACAATGGAAAGAGTATGGCGGTTCCTCAAAAAATTAAAAGTAGATCTACCATATGATTCAGAAATTACATTTCTGGTATATATCTGAAGGAAATGAAATCACTATCTCAAAGAGATATCTTCACCCCAAAGTTCACTGCAGTATTATTTATAATAGTCAAAACATGGAAATAATATGTGTCCACTGACAGCAAGTGGACAACCCAAGTGTCTATCAAAGGTAATTTCCTGATAAAGAAAATATAGTATGTACACCCACACACACATACTGGAATAGTATTTAACAATAAAAATAAGGAAATCCTGACATTTGTGGCATAATAGATGGATATTAAGGATATTTTGCTAAGTGAAATGAGTCAGAGACAGACAAATGCTATATTTTCTCACTTACATGTGGAATCTAAAAAAAAAAGCTGAATTCATAGAAACAGAGTAGAATGGTGATTTTCAGAGGCTGAAAGTTGTGGGGAGTGGGGAAATTTGAACAAAGGGTACAACTTCCATTTTTTTAGGTGAATAAGTCTGGAGGACCTAATGCACATGACAGTGACGATAGTTAGCAATATTTGTATTACTTACTTGAAAGTTACTGAGATAATAGATTTTTAAATTCTTACTCCTCTCCCCTCCAAATAGACAGTAGTTATGAGGTGATTGATATGTTAACTAACCTTATTTTGGTAATCATTTTACAATACATACATTATCAAATCATTGTATTGCATACCTTAAACTTACACAATATTTTATGTCAACTGTATCTCAGTAAAGCTGAGGTGGGGGAAATATCAAGAGATCTTTAAGAGTACAAACAATAAGAGCTTTGGCAGTTGTATTAATCAGAGTTCCCCAGAGAATCAGAACCAAAAGAATGTATATATATATGTGGATGCATGTATGTGTGGCGTGTATATATACACTTAATTAAATATATATAATTGTCTGTGTATACATACATGTATATGTAGAAAGAGATTTTAAGGAACTAGCTCACACTATTGTGGAGGTTTGCCAAGTCCAAAATTTGCAGACTAGGACAGTAGGCTGGAAACCCAGGGAAGTGTTGCAGTTTGAGTCCTACAGTCATCTATTGGAAGAATTCCCTCTTCTCCTGTGGAGGTCAGTCTTTTCTGTTAAGACCTAAAACTGATTGGATAAGGCCTACCAACATAAGGGAAGGTAGTCTGCTTCACTCAAAGTTTCATGATTTAAATGTTAACCTCATCTAAAATGTGCTTTCAGGGATGCCTGGGTGGCTCAGCAGTTGAACATCTGCCTTCGGCTCAGGGCGTGATCCTGGGGTCTGGGGATCGAGTCCCACATTGGGCTCCCTGCAGGGAGCCTGCTTCTCCCTCCGCCTGTGTCTCTGCCTCTCTGTGTCTCTCATAAATCAATCAATCAATCAATCAATCAATCAATCTTTTAAAAAATACAAAAATAAAATGTACTTTCACAGAAACATCTAGGATAATGTTCAACCAAGTATCTAAACACCATGACCTAACCAAGTGGATATATAAAATTAACTATTACAGAAGAGAAGGAAATTTTGTAAAATCTATTCTGTATTAAAATATCCTTCATATATTTAGTCTGATTTCATCTGGGTATATACAGGAAAGGAAATAGGAAGAAGCATTTATTTTCACAATAAAGACAAGATCAGGACCCTCTAACTCCGTTCCATGATTGTCATAGGAAGAATAAACACATCCACTGCTCATACTTGAGGACCAGTTTCTATACCAATAGATCACAACTTGAAAACGTTGCTTAAATAGAACCACTGTTCTGGTGAAGATAGCACCAGAATTTGAAACTTGACCCCTAATGATTGGCCTCAAAATATTGAACCTTAGTCAAACTAATTTTAATGCCTAAGGAGGGATTCTCTTTTACAAGAATTGTTGTCCCTTCAGTGAAACATTCTACACTGGAAAATCTAGCCTAGTGATATATTAGGTTATAGGATGTTTTAAAAATAATCTAGACTGTAGATAGCCAGGACAATGGGCATCAGGGAAAACTACTCTGCATAATAACATCAAACTTTTTCTAAATTAAGACCAATGTAACATTTTGATAAATTGTTTCCTGTTTTGAAATATTTCATTTTTTAAAAAAGATTTATTTATTTGAGAGACGAGAGAAAGCCTGCATGGGAGCATTGGGGGGGAGGGGGGCAGTGGCAGAGACAGAGGGAGAGAGAGAATCTCAAGCAGACTCCCCCCCTGAGCACAAAGCCTGACACCAGACCCAATCTCACGACCCTGAGATCATGACCTGAGCCAAAATCTAGAGGCAGATGCTTAACTGACTGAGCCACTAGGGCACCCTGAAATCTTTCATTTTTTAGTATGGATTCATCTCTAAAAATTATTACTGGTTTTTGTGACTGTGAGTATGTATGGGTCCTCCAACATTTATTTATAAAAGGTCAAACATGGGGAACTCATACAAGGTCAATAATGAGATAGGAACTTGGGTCTTGCGAGATGTTTTTTTCTAGAGTCAGTGGGACCACTTTCTTCTCCCTGGATCTCTCAGTTGTGATAAGGCAAACTACAAAATCATTACAAGAGTGAAACAAAGGATTCATTCTCCCCTGTCTGATCTGTTGTTATCTGTCCTGTCAATCCCTTATGCTATCTCAAAGATCTCATTTAAATGTCTTCAACTTTAGATCCTGGTCTTGTGTACTTAGGTGGGGAGGATCCATGCAGTAGCTACCTGGGAGGAGCTGGGCTAAGCATAGAAATAAATGACATGCAGACAAATGGGCAGTGGTCTAGCACCAGACTCTCCCAGTGAAGGCATGGATAAGCCTATCGGGGATTCCTAAAAGTATTTGGGGAAATGGAACTGGTTAAGTCATAAAATTAAGCAAAAGGACATCACAGACTGCAGTATACTGGGCAGGAAAGTGAGCCTGCATATTGTAATTCAATCTGGGCTTTTGGGTAAATCCCCCAATATTCCAAACTAATGTTACATCATAAAACATGTTTGAAATGAGGTAAAAAAAAAAAAAACTCTTAAATTTCTAATTGTTTTCTATCATTAACAGAAATGAAAACTTCATAAAAATCTAACCTTAAATTGTACATTTCAACTTCAATAAAACGTACCTAACTTGGGATAAATGTGAATTTTTTTTAATGTTAAGATGATATGATTAAATGAGAACCTCCTTGGAATTTTTACTCTGCCTGATGTCATGGTGACCATGTTAAACAATAAATAACTGCAAAACTAACAAAACAATGCATGCATCAAGATTTTCCCTCTTCAAAACAAGAGTTGTTTTAAACTATTACCAAAAAAAAAAAAAAAATGGTGTCTTCAAACATCAAGAACCAAGCAATATCATTAAAAACATAACAGCAACAAAACTTTGGCAAGAATAATACTACCTAAATATATTACTACATTTTTTTGGAAGGTGAAATGGAAGTAGAAACTTACTTCAGTAACGTTCTGGGAATCTTATTATATTTTCGACTCTTGTCAAGATTTTTGCCCCTAATTTCAGCCTTAAAAATCTTTTTATCCTTTTTTGTTGTTGTTGTTGTTACAATCTGGGTCAAACAAAGCCCCCAGATAACTTCACTTTCCTGACATTGTACCTTTGCTGAGCCTTGTGCAGAAACATAAAAACTAAGGGCATTACAGGTTGATCAAGAAATAAAATACAGGGACAAATGTGTAATATATTTTGATTCTCCATCCCTGCAATCTTCTTCATAAGTATTTGTTTATAACCTTGAACACTGATATAAAACTCTTTAAGTTACATTTTCTTTAAACAGGGCTACCATATTTATTAATAATAAATTTTGAAGTCTTTTCTGTTTTGGTTTTTTTTTTTAAATTTCAAGTTTGGGGTACCTGACTGGCTCATCCAAAGAGTACACAGCTCTTGACCTCAGGGTCATAAACTCAAGTCCCGTGCTGGGTAGAGATTGATTACCTAAGAAAATAATTAAAAAAAAAATTTACAATAAAAATAAAAATTCAAGTATATAATTATTCTAGCACATGGAATTTATACTCATTCAAGCATATACTTTTTCATATTCATTTTATCTTACTCTTGTGCTGGCAGCATATTCCCTTAATGGACAGGTGTGCTTTCTCAGTTTATTCTCTGCAGATTGAATAAAAAGGATTTTAGTGATTTCATAACTTTT
The DNA here is from genome assembly GCF_048164855.1 of Canis lupus baileyi. Taxonomy (NCBI): domain Eukaryota; kingdom Metazoa; phylum Chordata; class Mammalia; order Carnivora; family Canidae; genus Canis; species Canis lupus. Next base: position 10,655,857 of record NC_132859.1, read on the forward strand.
GGAAAGAGACTTCAAAACTAATTCCTTTCATTCTATTTTTCCACAAGTCATGAACAGCTCAATTGTAAGACCAAACAAAGGTGATCCAAAAGTAACTGGAATTTTTCATAATTCATGTTCTCCAGGCTCTAGGAGTCTTTAAAAATATTAGCCAGAAACTACCCTGGATAATAATGTTAATAGAGATTATTACAAAGTTTTCTTGGGGTTGAGTAGGGTTTCTAATTGCACACAAATAATGAAAATATAAAGGTTGAAAAATATGATAATGAAAGAATCCTTAACTATTAGAATTAGTGAAATATATACCGTGCCTTTTTCATCCAAATTACATATATCTTTTAAAAAGGAACAACTCCTAATGCACTTTTTTGGTTCTTTCTCTGCAATTATGCTAACAAGTATCACGCTGAGAAAGGATTAGTCCTGATGGACAATCAAAGACAATGCTTCCTTCCTGGTAAAAAGGTGAGAAAAGATGTAGGCATCTGAGCTGCAGTTATTAGGCTTAGCAGCAGGAGGTCCATATGACCAGTTAGGGAGCAAGATCAGAGTTTGCTAAAGTACAGAAACTGCCTAGTCATTATTGCAGGCTCGTCTGTACCATCATAAATGTAACATCTCTGACTTGGTGGGTGGAAACCACACTGCACACATCTCCCTTATCGTTCAGTTTAGTGTTCTTCTTTCAGCTTGGCAGCCATGACACCTGGCCAGGTAAAAACTCCCACTGGGGTAAGGCATTTGGCAAAGCAGCAGGACACATGCACCTGCAAAATCTGAAGGAATAGAAATCATCCCTAAAAGGAAGAACCAGGAAGGACCTACTCATTTAATGGCATATTAACAACAATAAAAAAAAAAACAAGAAAGCAAGATTTTAAAAATAAGATCAAAGTGTGTTTCATTGCATCCTTATAATGTTTCATATAGTAGCTAATACAGGAAAATGTTACAAAGGTAAGACAAAATCTCTTGCTAATTTTAATAATTTTACTGAATTATGGTATGTTTTCATATATTTTTACATTTCAGCTTGTGTTTTGTTCAATATGACCTTCTGAAAATATTTTCTTTAATATCAAAGTTTATAACCTAAAAACCAGATGATAGGATTTATCATCCCTTTAGTGTTAATCGTTGACATTTTATGTCAAAACCCAATTCCGACATTTTTGAAATGTTCGTTTAAGTAGCGTAACAGATATATGTTAGCTTGCCCCATATATATTGTATGGACTACTCATATTAGCATGAGAGAACCATAGGTCTCCAAATGAACTAATCATATAATACTAAGTAAACATGCCTTGTCTAAAGAATATGGGTTAGATTACATTCCAAAAGGACAACGTGGAATAAAAACATGGTATCATAGAAATGGGTGTCTAATACAATCATTTTTAATGTACCTCCCAGAGATTGCTTTAAGGCAAAGGTGACCACAAGGCCAGTGGTAGATGGTTACAAGCCGTCTTCCCCAACATCTGTGTAAATAGATTCAAAGAACTAAAGGCTGCACAGTTTCAAAAATTAAACTACAAAAGGCCATATCTATAACTGTACACAAAATCGCCTTGTCTACCCCTTCTTCTTACCCCCTACTACTTCTGGTGCTATTAAAGAAAAAGAATGTCTGAGGACCACCAAGGAGAAAAAGGGCAGAAAGAGGACATGGGAATAATTATTTTCAAGGGTGCCTTGAAACAGTCGTTAGTCCTCTCTGTATTCTGTGGAAGCAATACCTGCACATAAAGATCAAGCCAATGTGTTCAGATCACCTGTACTCATAAAGGTGAGCAGTTTCTACCGACATTTGTATTTCTTCCTGTTTTCCAATTGTTTCCATTTGTAACAAGATGCTTAAATATGACACATAGAAATGATATGCTACATTGCTAGTATTTATTTTTATTTTTTTAATTTTTATTTATTTATGATAGTCACACAGAGAGAGAGAGAGGCAGAGACACAGGCAGAGGGAGAAGCAGGCTCCATGCACCGGGAACCCGACGTGGGACTCGATCCCGAGTCTCCAGGATCGCGCCCTGGGCCAAAGGCAGGCGCTAAACCGCTGTGCCACCCAGGGATCCCCATTGCTAGTATTTATGAACAAAATTTGCAGCTACCCAACTTCTCAGCAAGAAGACTCAGAGAATCCTTCTTTGTATCTTTAACCCACCAATCTAAAACGGTCTCCTCCAATCAAACATAGGGGAAAAGAATACGTATTTTGACCAAAACAGAAAAGTTACCTGTGTGTGTGAGATTGTGGAGGGTGGTAAGTGGAAGTGACGATGGTGGTGGTATATTTCAGTTTTTGAAAGCTTTGCCTCCCCCTTTACTGAACCCTGTGTCTCAGATGCACCACATACAATTAAACCCCTTCAAGGGAAAGAAGAAAAGTTAGGACTTTGAGAGTTTCCTTAGGACAGTAGAGTTAACATGTGGCAGTGCCAAGACCAAATTTATCTCTCGCCCCAAATCTGCTTCTCAACCCTACTGTATTTCATTCAGAATTATTGATTGACAGATGTGAAATGTGCTGACATCAGAGAAATTTAAAACTAGGTCCAGAAAAAATAAAAAAATATACCTCCCCTAAATAACTAGCATTCCTTCCAGCCTTGGCATAACAAATTACTTTCTTGCCTGTTGTAAAGGCTACAAAATCTACCATGCCTTCTTTTGTTTACCAGCTTCTCTGGGTGGAGAGCTCCACTGACTCTGAGCTGTAGCTTTGTTATCACCTTTTTTTTTTTTTTAAAGCAGCTCAAGTCTTCTTTCTTTTACAATCATCTAGGAAATAAAAAGAAATGCGTCGTATAATCTATTACGTCTCTGTCATCGGAGACCTCATTTTCACATTCCCATTTTATGTTTCCCATTTTTTTGTTTTGGTTTGTCCATATAATAGAATGGTAAAATGGGACCTTGTCCAAATGGTCAGCTCTGTGTTCACATCTTCAGTGATGCCTGGAGGCCAACGTGTAAAGCATCAGCGCCTTGAGCCAGCAGACACAATCCTTCAAGATCCTGTTCCTTTCCAGTTTCTCTGCCTGGCACTTTATTATTTTTTAAAGATCTTATTTATTTATTCATGAGAGACACAGAGAGAAAGGCAGAGACACAGACAGAGGGAGAAGCAGACTCCCTGAGAGGAGTCTGATGAGGGACTCAATCCCAGGACCCTGGGATCATGACCTGAGCCAAGGCAGACACTCAACCACCCAGGTACCCCTCTGCTCTGCACTTTAAGTCTTAGCACACACAACTGCTAATTGTTGACAACACTTTATTTTACACTGTTTGAGATAGTCCTATAAAGAACCTTTTACTCCCCTCCTTGCTTTTTAGGAAATGAAGTAATAGAAACTAACGGTTCAAGAAGAGTATGGTCTCTTTAAAGGCAGCTCCCAGGGCTATAAAAACCAGAACACTGAGCCACACTAGAAAACTTTCATGAAAACTACATATGAAAGTGACAGACCCACCCCACGTTTTCTTCTCCACTTTCTCCTATGAGATCCACATCAATACCATAAAGGATAGTTAACAGTAATAAGAAAATACATAGACTCCTTATGACAAACAACTGGGTGTCATAAAACGAATAATGAAATCCACCTACAGAACAGCTTAAACCATGTTTGGAAAATGTCTGAAGGGAATCCAGCCAAAGAGGAAGCTAAAACCTGAAGGATTCCCCAAAGCCTCCAGAGTGGGGAATAGATCTACCTGAGAACAAGAATGAGGTGTAGGGCTACGGGGCATGATTGAGCTGTCCACATTTTCCTGTACTCGGAGAGGACATCTGCAGTCAAGCTCGTGTCTTCATCACCTTCCACCAAAGCAAATGACAGAATGGCTCTATTCTATTCAACTAAATTCCTTGCACATATAACCACTCCACTCTCCTCTAAAAGATAAATCCTATATCTCTTTCATTTAGGAGAAATTCAGCTTAAAAGTTGATTTGATCTATGATAGCTCCATTTTTAAGTTTTTGAGGAACCTCCATGCTGTTTTCCTTAGTGGCTGCAACAGTTTAGATTCTCAGCAATCCCACTTCTAGGTATTTATCTGAAGGAAATGAAATCACTATCTAAAAGAGACAGCTGCACCTGCATGTTCATTACAGCATTATTTACAGTAGCCAAGACATGGAAAACATATGTAAATATATACATAGATGTATATATATGTGTGTGTGGATGTGGATGTGTGTGTATTGGAATATTATTCAGCCACAAAAAGAAGAATGAAATCTTGCCATCTGTGACAACATGGATGGACTCATTACATGTGCTAAATATACATATATAAAACTGTTGTACACCTTAAATTAATATATTATATGTTAATTGTATCTCAATAAAACTGGGAAAAATTAAAACACTTGATTTGACTCTCAAACACTAAGGGTTAAAATTCTACAATCTTTACTAAGCCCTGCCCCATGCCAGATTTCAGTGAGTGTTTTATTACATCGTTCTTAAATATGAAAAGGATATTTCATATTTCAGGATAGCCAGACATTTGAAGAAAACTTCCAACATGCTAGATCAAGACACAGAGAAGCTCTGCCCTCCTGGAACCTATATTTTAGAAGAATCAAAAGTAACTGTTGAATATTTATAGGTCATTTCTATAGGAAGGGAACAGGGAGAAAGGAAGAGCCAGTCGCATTAAACTTTAATCCCCCTACAGAATTTTCTTTTTTAAATTATGTGTATCTATTACTTGGAAAATATACGTAAATAAGTTTGTGTTTATATCACACAGGACCATCTATGGAGTTGCCTATTTGGTGCTTGACCCTGTCTTATTGTCCTTTCACCAGGTCCCTGGGGGAAAAAACATCGTTTTGGCTTGCTGAGCGGTGCACCACATAGTCAAAAAACAAGGGTTCAAAAATCAAATGAACAAACAGGGACACAAAATTTCATTTTCTGTCTTGGTGATTATAATGGACTGCCGCCAGCATCAGTGGCAAATATTTTGCTGTTTCTTTGGTTTGGGCAAACTCCAAGCTATAGAAATCAATCCGCATTGGGTGAATGGTGGCAATGATCTTGTTTATATTACTATTCCTATCCCTTAATGCCCGAAGATATTAGGCTTAATTGAAATCCTTGTCCAATGTGCCAATAATTCCGCAGCAGGTAACATAAATTTTTCAGTTTGATATCTTTCTTCTGAAGAGGTCTTTCCCATAAGGGTTTAGTTATTTTCAAGTTATGAGTTCATTTTCTCTTGGGCTCCACTACTCTCTCTGCAGTTTGGGGGAAGGGTCCAGAACAGGACTCAATGTTAATATCCCTCTTCGAAACCACTCTACCAGGCAATAGCTAATAGCTAATAGCTAATAAAAGGTTTATGCCTTTTAACTCTTTATGGTGAAAACATATTGGTAGTGAGCCTTGTCTGTCAGCCTAGAGGATTTGAAGGAGTCAATGTAGAATGTAGAAGCTGATCAGTCCACACTTTGTATCAATTATTTCTCTATTCAGGGCCCTATTATTTACCAAAGGACACTGGTGTCTAGAGTATGTAGGGGGGTGGGGGGTGGGGTAGAGTTCAGAAGTATTTTCCCAGCAATTCTGTTCCCTGGGTTATAACCATATGTCCAGAGAAAGACACCCTTTATTCTTTCTAGGGGTTTCCCCAAGGGCCTATATTGTGGTAGGGGTGCTAATTCCTGGAACCCTTATCTGCCTTTCAAATCTATAATTACTGCAGGTTGATTTTAGAAGCAGAAAGCTACCAGCCCTGGCTAGTTCACCACCTTGGCATTGACAAGAAATCACAGGTAATTTTTAAAAGATATATCTCAAACATTTATTTTTGTATAAATATACACAGTTTGTAATTTGTCCTGGGTGTTTATTATTAAATAGCAGCTATGAAGAACATCAAGATTGGGCAGACTGGATGGTGGATTTTAGAAATCTAACACTGACTAATGACTGATTCATAAGAGGGAATATGAGATGCTTTGTGGGAAGGCTACTCAAATACAAAATGGGGAATTGGGGCTCCTGAGTGGCTCAGTGGTTGAGCATCTGCCTTTGACGCAGGCCCTGATCCCAGGGTCCTGGGATCAAGCCTGCATCAGGCTCCCTGCTCCACAGAGAGCCTGCCTCTCCCTCTGCCTCCCTCTCTCTCTCTCTCTGTCTCTCACAAATAAATAAAATCTTAAAAAAACAAAAAACAAAAAAAACAGGAAAATGGGGACTTGGTCATAACACTGGAAATCTAGGCAAACACGTGACTATTTCCAAAGACGATGAGCCAAATATATCACTTATTTTGTTTCTGATAGGAATATTACCTTTCTTAATAATATTAACACTTCAGAAAAATTAGCATTAATGTGAGTGACTCCGGAATACCCCCTTCCCCATGTCACACTATGAGTTCAGAACTTTTAAATATTGATTATAAAGCTGGCTGAAAGTAACTTAATTTTAAACCAAGAGCAAATAACCCAAGTTAGCTTAAAAAAATGACATTATAATTCTAACAAGATTGCCAATTCAATCTCAGCTGTCTACCTTTGGGAGAAATCTCATGTGTTTTATCATCTTGCTTACTATGAAAACTAAATCAGGTGATTTATGCAATATGTGTAACTTTTCAAATAAATCAACTGTGCAAAAATGTGTCTCCTTTCTCATCTAAGTACTGTGACAAATGTTTTGAGCACTGGAGGTGGACTGAATAAACATTTATTTTCATGGATATAGGAATGTTTATTTGCTTCATTTAATTCTGGGAATATGATAAAAACATGAGAATATTGAATTATTGGATAGATATCAAAAACCAACATTAAATCCTAAAAAGACATTCAATGTTTACGAAAAAATTTGCTTAGTATAGCCCTATTATGTTATTATAGCCTATTACCATATAGATTGTTATCTGCAAAAAAAATCTCTCTGAAGGTTATTAGTACTATTGACATACATTTTATTTTTAGAAATTAGATTATGAGTTAGTAAAATGATAATATTTCATTGAAATAATGTTAATAGGTAAGTTTTTAAAATGCAATGTTTTAAAAATGCAAAGTTTTAAAATCATGCTTAAATGTTTGGTCATTACAGAAGAATGAAGCCATTAACACAGAGGGAGGAAGTTTGTGTTAACAACTTTTAAAATAAAACTATATAGAAAAGATAATAAAAGTCAATCCATATAGAAAAGGATCCACTGATTTTGAGCTTTAAATAGCTTATGGCAACTTGAAGAGCTCTCAGCTTCTCATCATAAAATGAGGACAATAAGAATAGTTACTTCAAAAAAGTCATTATAAAAATAAAATGATGCATACAAAACTCTGACACATTCGACCTTAGTAAACATTAGCTGTTATTATTTGCATGGTTTATTTTTATTGCAGCTCTTCATTTGGAGTTTCCTACTTTAAGATACTTCTTTAAACTGAAGTAGGCTTTGTTGAAGGATGACCAAGATGAAGGATCTGGAAACTAATCATGTAGGAAATAGTTAAAAGAGATAGCTAATTGTCAACAAAAAATCATGTAAATACCAAATACTAAAATCGCGTTAGCCTCAGAGAACATATAGCCCAAACGTCCTCATTTAATATTAAACATGTGAAGAAATAGACTCACTTGTCTTTAAGCCACAGTGTCTTATAGAAGGAGTCAAGCCAAGAACAGGACCAATTCCAACAGAAGGAAGTTGATTTGAGGAGGTTCCCATATGGAGGTGTCGAATATTAAAAGCCTGCAGATAGAGAAGCCAATGTACCTCTCATTTTGGGCATTTAAGCAAGAATGGGAGAGTCACTTTTCCAGAATAATATAGTGAACAAAATATCAACCTGAATGACTGAAGAATCCATTAAAGAATGGTAAGCGAGCATCTCCTCTGTGTTAGATATGAGACTGAAAGCTGTAGGGAATATAAAGTTGAGTAAAAACGAGATATTCATGTAACATTCAACTAGGCAGAATGAGTAAAGTATTAGTTACATCTACTATGATGTTTCACTGCAGATCTTATTAAGAATCATCAGAATTAATTATGTATAGTACACTTAGAAGGCTTGGAATATACCAATTTAGTCCAAAAATATCTCTTGAGGGAAAAAGTGAACCAAAGTGTGAACACGGGCTCTGTTATTATTAAATTATCTTGAGATCTGTCCTATTATTAAAATCTATTTTCTGTGTTATGCACAGCTCAATATCATTCTTAAAGGATCTGTCTGGGTCTTAGGGAAAACTCAACTATTATTATTTTGCTTTCTATAAACATTTCATAGAAATAAAATTTTTTTTAAGGTACAAAGCAGCTTGGAAGTACACAAGTCACTGTGAGCCTATGGGGTGGGGAGGATAATAATAAGTGTATGAACTGGTTGCATACATAATAAACTACGGAATTCTTTAGTAGCAGCTAACAAACCACATCATGACTACATAGGATATCCGAAGGTCTGAAGGCCCTAGAGTTAAAACAAAGTCCCAAAAACTGGCACTGTCATTTACCAGGTGTATTAACTTGGGGCAATTCATCCACCTACTCTGAGCCTCAGTTTCCACATATCAGTTTCAAAATATCTCTGTGAACCTGTGTCTTCTCCAACACCTTCATTTGTTCCAAACCAGGACATTAGCCAAGTTATTTCGTAATGCAAAGTTTTTTAACTACACAATTTACTTCTCTCAAAGCTGGCATTTGCTCATTTATCTGTAGTTCAAATTGCTCCTTGTTTTCTCTCCTCTAGTGCTTAGCTAACTCATAACTCACTCTCAGCCTTCTTTTCAGTTGCAACCTCTATTAAGAAGACTAAAAAATCTAAATATTTACTTCCTCAGCCTCCAGTATAACTATGGTCCTGTGTCACATGCCGAGCTAATTAGAGCTAAATGAAGTCCCCTGAGAACACTAGGAAAATTTGCTTTCAAGATAAAAAGGGATATACTTGGCTTGGCAAGCCTTTATTTTCTTTCTTAAAGCAAGGACAATATCTGGAGTTGCATGTTCCATGAAGAAAACAGCAATAGAATCAATCACTGAGATGTTACTGCCATATAGTGGACCAACGGAGCCGAAGGCAGGAACTGCCTACCTCTGATTGGTTCGTATGTAAGAAAAAGAAATCCCTGTTTGTTCAGTCTATGGGTAATTTTCTGTTATGTGAAGTCAAAAGTATTTCTTTCTGACACAATGTTTCTTTCGCTCCTTCTTCCCCAACTTTGTATTTCTAATCTTCTCACAATAGTTGTAATGTGTCATCTCTTTGTCAAATATATTCAATGAAGTGACACTGTAGTATTGCAGTAGATTTGCAATAGTAAATACTAGTAACTATACTAATATTGTGGTATATTTAAATCTGTAAAAAAATAATCTCAGAATCCTTCAAAGGAGAAAATTGGAGGAAATGGTATTATTGGAGCCTGGGTTAGGGTCAACACATGGAAGATTGAAGCGTGGTGAATTTATCTGGCAGGAGGTGGAACCACATGGAGGCATCACCCCTGCAAAAGACAGAGTGGGGGCACACCCTGGCTTCTCTTGTCTTCTTGCCCTCTAATCTGACCCAGTGTCACCCTTTGGCAGAACTCCACCAGGAAGTAATTCATATGGGAGCCTACGAACCACACCCCACAGCTCTGAAATACAGAGCAAGGCCAGGGAGAGTTGAAGGCTACATCTGGGCACATAGGTTCAGGACCACACACAAAGAAATATCAGAAATGAATTTAACATCAGGGGATTAAAAGTGGAATGAACTCAGGAAGCACTTAGGCATAACATTTGTGAAAGAATCAAAAGAGTAAAAGAGGGCTTGAGAAAAAGGGGGTTGGAGCACAAAAATGCAGAGAAAGGCAGACCTTCTCTTTTCAGAATACTTTAAAAAATATCTTCCATGATCTTTCTATCACTTTCTTTCATTCTTTGATACATTCATTCACTGCTTCATTCCACAAATTCTTATTGAACACCCAGAATCTTCCACAGGCACATGAGATCATCTGTACTCTTAGTACTCTACTCATGTATACACCATGTTTTTTCTTCCTGGAATGCTTTTCTCCCAAACACTGTTCTAGCAAATTCTTAACCTTCAAGACCCAATCACACGGAACCCTACCTTGAGAAGGTTTCTAAAACCCCTCTAAATCCAGTTAAGAATTTCCTTCCTATCCACTAAGCTATGAACTTTAGATATATTTTAGCATTGTCACTGTGCATTGCAATTATTAACCTAATCTGTATTTTCCAACTATGGATATTTTATGAAAAACTATGAAAAAAACTTCTCGACCTTTGTCAGAATTTATTTTACAAAAGTTTTCTGAATATTTGTATGTAAAGATGTATATACAAAATTTTATTTTTTAACCAATTTATCCTGATTTTTGGAAACTAAAATCTGGTAAAAATTTTGTCCCCTGCCAATTCCTCCTAAACCGTTCAATTGTCTACGTTCCAGAAAACACCTCAAAGTGTAAATTTTAGATTTTTGTAATATTGAAATATATTAGACTCAATTTTTCCTTTGGGTTTCCAATAGTTCAAACAGGACTTGGGTGTAATCATTAAGAATGACAACATGTGGTTTCTTCAATCTAGTCATCTACTATTCTTTATTCTGTTTACTTAAACCATAAGAATTGGTTTTTATACATAAAAACCTTTATGTTTGTATACCAGCCCTATATTTGAAGGATTACACTATGAAATATTATGAGGATCATTATTTATTGCCTAATACACTATCAATGTTCACTGTATTCCTTGAGTCACGTTACCCATACCCAAGTTTTATAAGCTAAGTACAGTTATTTTCCAACTATAGCTAAAGAGACTGGACATTAACTAAGAATTCACAGTTAAGGTTCAAACAAGTCAATAAAAAACAAAATGCACAACTAAGACTGAAGACTCATTCTTCACTCATAAGTACTGAAACTTTTTGTTTGTTTAAAATAAAAGAGGGACTGGGGTGACTAAAAATTGTAATGTTAAGGACCATTTAAATTGTCTGCCTAGAGGCATAAATATGTATTTGAGCTCTCGGCTGGGATGCCATATTGCCAGTGTAATTCAGATTCCCTTGCTTTAAAACATTTATGCTAGAGCTTTATCATTACAGCTGAGACATGCTACATGGCATGAATATTTTTATAAAACACCCTGAAATACATATCTTAGTGATCAATTCAGCACTTGCAATTTCTCAAACTTTATTTTAATCAGGAGTTAATGATGTATGGCACTTGTAGTAAGTAAATGAATGTTTGAATTGCTGTAAGTTATTTTAATAATTGCTCAGCTAACCATTTAAATTATCAAAGATCTTTACTTGTGCAATGTCATATAAATGATGGAAATTAAAAATTAATCAACACGATTTACGTAACTAAAAGCTGCCATCTAATGGGATATTTTTCAATAAGACGACAGCAGTAATTATGCTGAAAAATATTCATTCCTGTAGTTTGAACGATTATAGCAATTTCCACCAGGGGATTTCGCAGTCAGATTCTAGTTCTGGGCAACAGTGATTAATATAATGGTTATTAATGAGAAGTAATTTTGATACTTCTAGCAGTGTTTAGGTGTCAATGCCTTGAAAGCAATATGTTTAGCATATTAATAATAAAGATTGCGTTGGACTGGCTACTAAATAACCTTATTGATTTTTTTCTTATCTTCTATAATGTGAAAGTTCAATTAGATGTATAGAAACAATGGAATTTTTCACAGCAGGACCTAACATTTCTCTGTGCTGATATCTTTTTAACTGTGTACAAAGTTCAGTAAATATGCAAAGGTAGTATTGTTACAGGAAGAAAGTGGTGGGGTCAGAGGTCACAATCCACAGCAAGGTGACAATCTCTTGTGGATGGCACCCTGGGAGCTAAATTAGAGTGAGAATTGCATTTCAAGGTTGCCAACAGAGATAGAGAGAATAAAGCCATCAGCAGTTAATATTATTGGAGTAATTAAAATAAATATTGATGGAGATTTTGTTGGCTTTATATCAAGTTGAGCACAGATAAGGCAGTCCTTCATCAGATTCCATAAATGTAAAATTGTATAATCTTTTAATTAATTCACAATGTATATGTGTCTTGGGTAACACTATATAAATATATATGTATATACATAAATATATGTGTATATATATGTATTTGCAAATTTACGGTCTGCAACAATGTGTATATATATTTAAATTAATCCAAATCTATTGGCCTAACTTTCAAAAAGTAAGAAATCATTCTTCCACTTTACCATTCTCTTTTCTAGAATTTTGTCAAACATACTCTATCCCCATCTATTTGAACTTTTCTGTTTGGAGGCACAAACTATATAGATGTAATAAAACTACATTATACTGTTTGTGGTAAGGAAAAGGATAAACACTTGTGTTGTAGAAGCTCTGTATTGTGAGGGGAATGCTAAACTAGATATCATTATGGATACAGAAGCATGATTTCACCCAAAGCACAAATTAGTCGATGAAATATATTTCCAAAGTTTTATTAAAAATAATCTAAAAATTTAAAGATTTTAATCTAAAGAGATTTCAAGTAGAATGACACTATTGGCAAAATCAATAGTTTAAGGATTATCTTCAGTTTGTGCATTACTGCAAATGTAAAATATTAAAAATGACTGAATAAAAAATAAATAAATAAATAAATAAATAAATAAATAAATAAATAAAATGACTGAATAGAGTTATATAAAGAATTATTTATGGTTTTCATAAAATTAATAGTCTCAGCAGTATTGTTTCTTGAGATTGAGAAATTCTTGTACTTCACTTTATGGTACTTTTTGTTTCTTTGTTGTTTAGATGTTGTTATTAATATAAACACAAATATTTTTATTTATATACGTGAAATTTGATTTTTGTTTATATTTTTAGTAATCAAAATCATTGTGAATGTTAATTATATTGAAACATTTTTATTTGCTTGAAGTGGTTATCTTAACTTTCTTTTCTTAAAGTCTCCTATTGCAGTAGGGGTCTGACATGGAATTGAGTGTGATCGCTCTTTGATTTCACATGAGTGATGAGTTCTTAATGCGGTGTCAGAGAACAGATAGACTTTAAAGCTTACTTTCTTCTCCCTATTCTCCATCTCTCTTTGGATTTATATGTCTGATTTCCACAGTAATATATGCATCATTATATGAGATAGGATTGGTGAAAAATACAAGCATAAATATGACTCTATTTTCTGATTCTTTTGGAACAGACAAAAGTAAAACTAAAAGACAACAATGCTATGAATGTAAGTCAGTGATTTATCATAGACAAGCAAAAGAACATGAGAATAACTAAATAGATAAATACCTCATCCCTAACATGAGATAAGAAATAATTTCATATAAAATTTAAGATTATTTCTGATAAGAGTAGACGGCACTAAAAATCCTACTTTTACTATTTTATCATATGGAAACATCACTGTATCTAGAGGCTTTATGATAAAAGTTAATTGTAACTTAAGTAGTAGTGCAACCATTTCATCTTTTAAAAAGATTTTATTTATTTATTTGCGAGAGACAGTGAGAAAGAGCACAAGTGGGGGTTGGGGAGAGGGAGAAGCAGGCTCCCCACTGAAGAGGGAGCCCAATATGGGGCTCAATCCCAGGACCCTAGGATCATGACCCGAGTAGAAGGCAGCTGCTTAACAAACTGAGCCACCCAGGCACCCCTGTATAGCCATTTCAAATAGAAGTGCAGCATTTTAAAAGTTCTAAGAATATCTTTTGGGATAAATATAGATTTTTTTAATAATTAAATTAAGAAAATTATTTGGGACTGTAGGCTCATAATTTAATTGCCTACTTTTTAGTCTTTTTATTATGTAAATGTCACTCAAAAAGCATATTATAAATAATAATGACTAAAACGTGAAATAAAATTGGACCAAATGGTTATTTTTAAGGTTTCTATTGTGAGAATTCACATTAACCATGTGATATGCACATGCTAGAGATAATTATAAGAGTAATGACTACAGTATAAACAGAGATATCAAATATTCTCATTTGACCTTCAAAAAAAATTTAAAGTCTTGTTTCATAATGAGAAAACTGAGAGGCAGTAATACAAATCACAGTTGTAACATCTCCTTATGATCACGTTAATCAATAAAGCAGGGCATTTTTTTTTCTCTTCTGGAGGAGGGAAGAAAGAAACATCCATTAAAATCATGAATCCAAAAAATAAAAAAATAAAAAAATAAAAATAAAATCATGAATCCTTTCTCCCCACATTTCAATTGTTTATTAATGCTAAATTTATGAACTTGTTTGTCTTCAGTTATATGTTGCCTACATTGGCCTGTGATAGCAGTTATCACACAATTGTTATTTCTTGTTTATCTTTCTGCCTATTAGAATTGCATACGCTCAGTAAGAACAAGGGCCATGTTTTTCTGAGTATCTCATAGAGTGTCAGGTCCATCTTGACATTTAGACTATCTGTTGAATGTAATGTTTTCATGTAAGTATACATTCTAGATCACTCAATAATAATTTTATTTAGTTTTGGGGTTTCGAGAGTTCTTTTTCTTACTAATATTTTCCGAAGTATATTTTAAGAATATATTTATCCTCAGTGAAAAATAGAAACACTAGGATATTTTTATTTTTGTGATTGCTTCTTTTTTACATATTAGCTGCATTTTTCTGATATTTTATTTCTTCCTTTTAGTGATAAATATCTATTCTAATTTAGGCAATACAGTGTTTTTATTTTTAGAAATATTATGTAGTCTCATAAAAACCTCATAATAAATTTTGCATAATTTTGGTAATCCCCCATCACTTTAATATGTAAATATTTTTAAATAAACATACATTTATTTTACTTTTCTTTGTTCCTCTTTTTTTCTTTCTTTCCTTCTTTTTTCTCTTTTTTCCAATAAGCAATTACAGAGCCTCTACAACGTATACATTCTTCCAGGAATCTCAGATGTAGTAGAGAGTAAACCTTACCCTCTTGGAGTTTACATTCTAGCACTAAGAACAAGTATGAACCCACTGTTATGAAAGTGTTACATATACACAAATCTAAAGACCAAGAAAGATTCAGTAATTTCAAACAGCTAGTTTGATAAAATCATAAAATTATTAATTATAATGTTCAATGAAAGCATCTGACAGAATGTTCATGAATTCATTCATTGTAACAGACCAGTTGTTCAGGCAAAATAAGTGAAAATATCTTACATTTTTTCTTAATTGACAATATCTGTACCATATCCTAGAGTATTTTTTTCAATTCAAATACACCGAACACCTCAACACTTGCAAATTTCATAAAATACCACATCTGTAAAATACTGGTATTGGAATAATGTTCAACAAAATACTGTCAATATCAAAGTTGAGAATGTATTCTAAGAGTAAGAAGATGATAAATCAAAGACTCTGAATTTCAAAATATTCTACTAGCAACACAGAAATCACATACAGATTCATTAATCAGCTTTTTCTTTATTAAATCCATATTTCAACTAATAGTTCCAACAACCTCAGAGAAAGGAAAGTTATGTACAAATGATCCCAGTCTGAGAAAGGCTGTGATCTGAATGATAGTGAAAAGTGCACAAGATTCCATTGGAATGAACACAGCAGTTGTTCCTCCTTTGTATGTTATTATAAAGAGAACTGGGGGTCAAATTGCATGAATGATAAATGGAAGGTACTTGAATTGGGTTGGCTCTTTTATGAACATTATACATTGACCTTGGCAGTTTTGACAATTACATCCATCATTTCTAAGAATTCATTCCAACACCCCAGCCTGTTCTCTAATGTGACCAAATAAACAGGGTTTGTGAATATAAGAATCAAAGATTGATCTTCTGTGCCACTGCACTGATTAACAGTTTGTTACTTACTGTAGCTTTTTCATTCTATGGATTATGCAAGGATCATAACTCACTATGGCACACCTGTAGATAGCATGTTAGAATGCTTTAATCTTCACTTACAGGCTTCAAAAGGATCAATATTAGACTTCTAAGTTTGAAAATCAAAATGAAGTAAAACCTTTATGGAGCTCATTGCATACTTTTAAGGTATATTTTAATTATTTCCATGTTGCTTCTATAGAAACAGCTGGTTGAAGATGGAAATAGACTAATTTTTTTCAATTTTATACTATTTTAATCTGTGGTAACCTACTTTTAGATTTAAAAGAATTATTCTAAAATATTTTTTGGTATGAGTAGAATTATATGTAGGTTGAGAAGCAATCCCCCACTCCATCACCAAAAACATTAAATGCAACATTATTTGAAGTCACAAAAATTTTTCCAGAAAGTATATTCTCAACTATATGGCAGTACCTTAAAAGGTTGGAGTAATTTATGTGTTTATGAGCACTGAGAAATTATAAATTATCAGCTGTTTTCAAACCCAAGGACTTGAAAATCAAGTTCTTTAATACTGACCTGGGTTTTGTTGTTGTTTTGTTTTGTTTTCAGTGGTGATAATGGTTCTATGTCAGAGCTAGCTAGGTTGTCTCATTGACAAAACTTCATACAACAACTGACAAGTAAATTCACAAGAGTCAGGAATGCAGTGTATATTCACAAGCCTCTACTTCACCTTGGTTTCAAACATGTCATCTGGTGCATAACAAGCATTCAGTCCAATTCAGTCATTTCTGGATTCAAACAAAGTAAAGCTCATCAATGAGTCACTCTCTTTCAAGATTCATAATTTTTCCACTTGTAGGTATTTTCTTTACCTCTTCCCTGTCCAGGTTCTAATCTCTAGATGGAACAGTCCCAAGCTGGCTGATACAGGAATTTCATATAAATGATTGTCCTTAATATCTATCTGTTGCATGCCTCCTTGCCCTTCTGAGTAGCTCTTATCTCCAAGCCACCCTTTTCTGCCCTGGATTTGAGGGAATATCAGCACTTCTTCCAAATTCATAGCAAACACAGAAATATGACTGAACCACTTCTAGTGCCCTGACACTTCCTTTAAGATGCAACCTGAGGCTTCTTGTATACATGAAAACAGAGCACATGATTTTCAGACTCCATAGCCCCTACTTCCCATCCTACTTTTTATGGCTTAGAGAGAACAAGAGCAAAATTGGGTAAACATTACATTGCCTTTAACTAGATTCGATTTCCTCCAAGTTCTGCTATTTCCTCCCATTGTTTCCTGTCTACTTTGGGCCAGAAGAAATTTAATTTATGGGGAAGCTCTTATATCAGTGACAGTAGACTTTTTGATTATTTAGAGTTAGTCACTGACTTTGCTTTCAGTGGTTATCAGTGCTGGGCTATTTCCACATAAGTTAACACACCTTCAGGTAAACTGAAGTAGTGGAAGGTGACAGAGGTCTAGTGGATATGTGGAAATCCACTAGAGAAGTCTCATATTGCTTCCTGCTTTCCCCAGTCAATATGAATTTATTGAAGATATAGTATATACAAACACTACACTATATCACACAAATGGCATATTGAAAAAGATACACAATTCCAAAGCACTAGGAGCACTGCTAAAAAAAATTGGATGATTTCCATTGAGTTTTGTACTTTCTATACAATATGAAAAGTAACAAGGCCCATAGATTACAGAAGTTGTACTCAATCTCAACTAGGGTGTGTTTCTGTATGGTTGTTAGGGAGACATAAGTTGAAATTTGCTTTGATAAAGTGACACTTGGGTTGAAATATGAAAAAGTGAGATTGAAATGGAATCCTGAACTATGTATAAGGAATTATCCAGGAGACAAATGGATGGTAGATGTGGTATGACAAGTGCTTCAGGAACAAGTGATGGCATGTTTAAGTCCAGAAGTGAAAGCATGATACTCTGAAGTTCTATGTAGTTGGACAACTGAATACAGTTTTTGGCCTCACAAGAAAGGCTGGAGAAGCAGGCAGAAGCATATGCACAGTCCTGAAAGCAACCTAAGAGTTTGGACTTTAGATGATGTCGGTGTTAAATAACTAATGGTCTAGCCTCAGAATTCAGAGACCTGAATTCGAATTCTGGCTTTGCCATTTATCTTGGGATTGTTACATATTTTCTCCACCATTTTGTTCCTTCTACTAATGGACTCATAAATTATGATATTTATCTTTTAATAAAAGGCTCTAGGGAAGAAATAGAAAGGTGGTGGTGGAGTAGGAGGACTCTAGGCTCACCTCATTCCACAAATACAACTAAATAACTATTAATCATTCTAAATACCCCAGAAATTGACCTGAAGACTGACAGAACATCACAACTAAAGGGAGAGAAGAAGCCATCTCAAAGAAGGTAGGCAATATAGAGATCTGCTTTGAAGGAGAACTGGATCGAGGCTACTGCAGAGGGGAGGGAGCCATTGTCACAGAGAAGGCTGACAGAGAGAGAAGCACACAAGGGAATGCACAAAGCGAACATTTCCCCATAACCACTGGCTTGAAAAATGAGAAGGGCTGAATTTCATGAGTTCTTGCAACCAGTGGGTCTTAAAGCCTGGAATTTTAAAAGTCAGGGTCCTTGGCTGGGATAGAGTCTGGTACTGTGCTGCTCTTAGAAAGAAGGCAATAAACAACCTGGGGGCATACAGTGTGGAAATAGATGAAGAGCTCCTGGGGCACACAGTGGGAAGATTATTTGCTCTTCTCTGAGTGCATCCCTGAGAGGCACCCTTCAGTGAGACACTTCTTCAGGAACAAAGGAATTGGCTGGTGCTATTTCCCTCCCCTGTCCCTCAGTGTAAACATAGTCATTTGCAGGAAGAGTGCAACATGGGCATTGGCTGCCTCACTTGCTTGCATTAAGGTCCACCCCACTGTGTTTAAATGGAATTTACCTTCTCAGTCATGCTTGTATTAGTTGCATTGTGGCAGACCCCTCCTATAGAAGACCAGCACAAACCACATCTCTTGAGTTTTGTGGGGCCTTAGTTCCAGTGGAGGTAATGACAGGTCTCATTTCACAAGCAGACCAGAGCACCCCCAGTTAAAACTTACCACATTCAGGCCAGGGATCAAACACTGTCCACAGTAGACAAGGAGAGCCTCTGCAGATGACTGGCCTGAAGGGTGAGTGCAGTCAGAACACAGCAGCAGAGTACATGCAGCACACACTGGAGGCACTCCCCCAAAGGGCCAGACCCTAGGCATTATATGACTTTCCCTTCATAAGGCCCTTACTTTCAGAAACAGAAGACATAACTGGCTTTCTAACATAGAGCAGCAACCAGAGACTTGACAAAATGAGAGAACAGAGGAATTTATCCCAAATGACAGAACAAGATAAGGTCATAGCCAGAGATATAAGTAAAACAGATATAAGTAATATGCCTGATGGATAATTTAAACCAACATTCATAAGGATACTTGAGAACAGAATGGAAGACATCAGTGAGACCTTTTACCACAGAGATAAAAGAGCTGAAGAAGAATCAATCAGAGATGAAGACTACAATAAATGAGATTAGAAACATTCTTGACACAATGAACAGCAGGCCAGAAGAAGTAGAGGAATGAATTAATGATGTAGAGGATAAAGTAATGGAAAGCAATGAAAGCAATGGAAAGCAATGAAGCTGAACAAAAGAGAGAAAGAAGAATTATTCAACATGAGAATAGACTCAGGAAACTCAATGATTCCATCAAACATAATCACATTCATATTATATGAATCAGAGAAGAAGAATAGAGAGAAAAAGCGGCAGAAAATTTGAGGAAGTTATAGCTGAAAACTTTCCTAATCTGGAGAAGGAAATGGACATCCAGATCCAGAGGACATAGAGAACCCCAAACAAAATCAACAAAAACAGGCCCACATCAAGATATATTATAGTTAAATTTGCAAAATATAGTGATAAAGAAAAAAGTCTAAAAGTATCAAGACAAAAGAAGTCCCTAACTTACAAGAAAAGACCCATAATATTAGCTGCAGACCCATAATATTAGCTGCAGATCTCTTTACAGAAACCTGGCAAGCTGGAAGGGAGTGGAATGATATATTCAGTGTGCTGAGTGGGAAAAAGCTGTAGCCAAAAATACTCTATCCAGGGGGGAATCAACCCCATTCATTCAGACTAGAAAGAGGGATAAAGAGTTTCCTAGATAAACAAAAACTGGAAGTTTATGAACACAAACCAGTCCTGCAAGAAATATTAAAGGGGACTCTTTGAGTGGAAAGGAGAGACCAAAAGTAACAGTATAAAGGCCAGAAACACAAAAAGAGTGAAAAAAATTAATATTTCTATAAAACATTAGTCAAGAAACTTATAAAAAGGATATAAAATATAGTAACATATACCTAAAACATGAGGAATAGAGGAATAAAGAATGGGTTCAAATTTAAACAACCATCAAATGTAATATAGACTTCTATAGGCATAAGAGGTTATATATAAACCTATGGTAACCATGTATACAAAATCACTACTAAACATGCAAAGAATAAAGAGAAAGAAATCCAAATATAGCACTAAAGAAAATCAGTAACCATGAAAGAAAGAAAGGATGAGAGAAAATATCCAGAAACAACCACAAAACAATTGTCATAAGATGGTAATCAATACCTATCAATAATTACTTTGAATTTAAACAGAATAGCCACTCCAATCAAAAGACATAGGGTGTCAAAATGGATAAAAAAACAAGACCCATCTATATTCTGCCTATAAGAGACTCATTTCAGACCTAAAGACACATGCAGATTGAAAGTGAAGCGATGGAGAAATATTTATCTTGCAAATCGCTGTCAAAAGAAAGCCAGAGTAGCAATGCTTAAATTGGACAAACTAGACTTTAAAACAAAGATTAGGGCAGCCTGGGTAGCTCAGCAGTTTAGTGCCACCTTCAGCCCAGGGTGTGATCCTGGAGACCTGGGATCCAGTCCCACATCAGGCTCCCTGCATGGAGCCTGTTTCTTCCTCTGCCTGTGTCTCTGCCTCTGTCTCTCTCCCTCTGTGTGTGTGTGTCTCATGAATAAATGAAATAAATGAATAAAATCTTTAAATAAATTTAAAAATATAAATAAATAAATAAATAAATAAATAAATAAATCAGAAACTATAACAAGAGACAAAGAAGGGCACTATATACTAATAAAAGGGACAATCCAACAGAAAAATATAACAATTATAAATATTTATGTATTCGACACGGGAGCACCCAACATATAAAATAATAACAAACTTGAAGTATCTAACCGGGAATAATACAATAACAGTAGGGGATATTAACATCCTACTCACATCAATGGACAGATCATCTAAACAGAAAATCAACAAGGAAACAGCAACTTTGAATGACAAACTGGACCAGATGGATTTAACAGATATATTTAGAACATTGCATCCTAAAACAACAGAATACATATTATTTTCAAGCGCACATGGAATATTCTCCAGAACAGATCATATATTAGACCATAAAACAGGCCTCAACAAATACAAGATGGAAGTCTTACCATGCATCTTTTTTTACCACAACACTATGAAACTAGAGGTTAACTGCAGACAAAATTTGGAAAACACAAATAATGGAGGTTAAATAACTTGCTATTAAACAATGAATGGAAATAATAAATCAAAAAAGGAATTTAAAAAAATAGTTGGAAATAAATGAAAACAAAAACACAATGGTCCAAAACCTTTGGGATGAAGCAAAAGCAGTCCTAAGAGGAAAGTATACAGCAATACAAGCCTACCTCAAGAAGCAAGAAAATCTCAAATAAACAACCTAACCATATACCTAAAGGAGCTAGAATAAAACAACAGATTAAACCTAAAGTCAGCAAAGGGAAGGAAATAATAAAGATTAGAGTAGAAAAATGATTTAGAACTAAAAACAACAACAACAGCAATGAAACCAAGCTGGTTATTTGAAAAAAATTAATAAAATTGATAAGCTCTTGGCCAGACTTACCAAAAAGAAAAGAAAAAGGATCCAAATAAATAAAACCACATGGAAGAGAGGAGAAATAGCAAACATCAAAGAAATACAATTATGATATTATGAAAAACTATATGCCAGCAAATTGGACAACCTAGAAGAAATAAAAAAAAATCCTAGAAACATATGAATGATCAAAACTGAAACAAGAAAAAACAGAAAACGTGAACAGACTGATAACCAGCAAAGAAATTAATCAACAATTTAAAAACTACCAACAAACAAAAGTCCAAGATCAAATTGCTTCACAGGCAAACTCTACCAAATATGTTAAAGAAGATATTACCTATTCTTCCCAAAATATTCTAACACATGATAAAGGAAGGAAAACTTTCAAATTTATTATATGAGGCCAGCTTTACCCTAATGCCAAATCCAAATAATGACACCACAAAAAAAGAAAACTGTATACCAATATATCTGATTATCCTAGATGCAAAAAAAATTCTGAACAAAACACTAGCAAACCAAATTCAACAATAAATTAAAAAAATCATTCACCAAAATCAAATGGGATTTATTCCTGTGTTGCAAGGGTGGTTAAGTATTCATAAATCAACGTGATATAACTTATTAATAGAAGAAAGGATAAGAACCATATGATCATTTCGATAGATGCAAAAAAAAAAAAAAAAAGGGATTGGCAAAGCACAACAGTCATTCACAATAAAAACTCCCAACAAAGCAGGTATAGAGGCAACAGACCTCAACATAACAAAGGCCATGTATGAAAAACCCACAGCTAGTTTCATCCTAAATGGGGAAAACTGAAAGTGCTTCCTCTATAGTCAGGAACAAGACACAGGGATGCCCACTGTCACCACTTTTATTAACCTGGTGCTAGATATCCTACAGCAATCAGATAACAAAAAGGAATAAAGGGCATCCAGATGGGCAAGGAAGAAGTAAAACTTTCACTATTTGCAGATGACATGATAGTAAAAATAGAAAAACCAAAGACTCCACCAAAAAAACTATTAGAACTGGAAAACAAATTCAATAAATACCAGGATACATAATCAACATACAGAAATCTGCTGTATCTATACACCAAGAATGAAGCAGCAGAAAGATAAATTAAGGAATTAACCCCATCTATAACATACCAGAAACCATAAGATACCTAGGAATAAATCTACCCAAAGTGATGAAAGACCTATACTCTAAAAACTATAAAACTCTGATGAAAGAATTTGAAGACAACAGAAAGAAAGTGAAAAATATTCCATCTTCATGGATTGGAAGAATATTGTTAAAATGTCAATATTACTCAAAGTAATCTACACATTTAATGCAATCCCTGTCAAAAGACCACCAGCATTTTTTGCAGAGCTAGAACAGACAATCCTAAAATTTGTATGAAACCACAAAAGACCCCAAATAATCAAAGCAATCTTGAAAAAGAAAAGCTAGAGGCATCACAATTCCAGACTTCAATTTATATTACAAAGCTGCAGTGATCAAAACACTATGGTACTGGCACAAAAATAGACACATAAATCAGTAGAGAATTAAAAACCCAGAAATAAACCCAAGTATATTGCCAATTAATTTTTGACAAAGTAGAAAACAGTATCCAAAGGGCAAAAGACTGTCTCTTCAACAAATGGTGTTGGGAAAACTGGACAGCAACATGCAAAAGAATGAAAGTGGACCACGTTCTTAGACCACACACAAAAATAAATTCAAAATGGATTAAATATTTGAATATAATACCTGAAACCATGAAAATCCTAAAAGAGAGCATAGGCAGTAACTTCTTTGACATCAGCTGTAGCAACATCTAGATAGGTCTCCTGAGGCAAGCGAGATGAATGCAAAAATAAACTATTGGGACTACATCAAAATAAAAAGCTTCTGAACAGTGAAGGAAACAAAAAAACTAAAAGAGAACCTATGGAATGAGAAAGATATTTGCAGATGGATATTTGCAAATGGACATCTGAGCAAAGGGTTAGTATCCAAAATATACAAAGAACTTGTAAAACTCAACACCAAAAAAAATGACTAATCCAATTAAAAAATGGGCAGAAGCCATAAAAAGACATTTTTCCGAAGAAGACATCCAGATGGCTAATGGACACATGAAAAGATGCTCATCACTCATTATCAAGGAAATGCAAATTAAAACTATTAGGAGATATCACCTTGCACATGGCCAAGTGGCTAAAATCAACAACACAAGAAACAATAAGTATTGGTGAACATGTGGAGAAAGGGAAGTCCTCCTGCACTGTTGATAGGAATGCAAACTAGCACAGCCACTGTGGAATACACTAGAGGTTCCTCAAAAAGTTAAAAACAGAACTATCCTATGATCCAGCAATTGGACTACTAGGTATTTACCCAAAGGATACAAAAACACTAATTCAAAGTGATACGTGTATTTAGTAGCATTATCTACAATAGTCAAATTATGGAAATAGCCTGAGTGTCCATCGACTGATGAATGGATAAAGAAGTTGTGGGATATTTAGATATAGATATATAGACATATAGATATAGATATAACAAATAAGCAAAGGGAAGAGAGAGAGAGAGGAAAACCAAGAAACAGACTCTTAACTAAAGACAAGAAACTGATGGTACCAGAAGGGAGGTGTGGTGGGGGGGGCGCGTAGGTTAAAAAGGTCATGGGAATTAAGGAGTGCACTTGTGCTGACCACCAGATGTTGTATGGAAGTATTGAATTTGTTTATTGTACACTTGAAACTAATATTACACTGCATGTTAACTATCTGGAATTTAAATAAAAACTTTTTTAAAATTGCAAATATATTTGAGTCTTTAGCAATAAAAGAATTTGAACACTAGCCCAATATACATATTTTATTATTTAACTCATCTGTTAGTTACATATTACTTTATGAAAATATTACATATATTACAAAAATATGCAAAAATGTAAGGTAACTCGACAATTAAATATTTCTTAATATATTAACATACACATTAATATATGTCTTTATGAAGTATAACATACAGTGTTGTATAAGTGACAGATGAACAATATAAATGATTCAACAATTATATACATTTCTCAGTACTTATCACAATAAATGTCATCACAGTACTTTTTTCTTTTTTTAAGATATTTATTCCACCTCTTTTTTTTTATTTATTTAATAATGAGAGAGACAGAGAGAGAGAGAGAGGCAGAGACACAGGCAGAGGGAGAAGCAGGCTCCATGCAGGGAGCCCGACGCGGGACTCCATCCCGGGTCTCCAGGATCACGCCCTGGGCTAAGGTGGCGCTAAACCGCTGGGCCACCTGGGCTGCCCCATCACTTTACCTTTAATCTTCACCTATTTCAGTCATCCTTCTGTCCACATTCCCTCTGGCAATCACCAGTTTTTCTCTGCATTTAAGAGTGTTTCTCTGTCTCTTTTTTAATTTGTTCTGTTTCTTAGTTTCCACATTTGAGTGAAATCATATATTTCTCTTTCTCTGACTGAATTATTTTGCTTAGAATTATACTCTCTAGCTCCATCCATGTTCTTGCAAATGGCAAGATTTCATTCTTTCCCTAGAGCTGAGCAATAGCCCATTGTCGTATATATACCACATCTTCTTCATCCATTCATCTATAGATGGGTACTTGGGCTGCTTCCATATCTTGGCTATTATAAATAATGCTCCAGGAAACATAGGGTACATATATCTTTCCGAATTTGTGTTTTCGTATTCTTTGGGTAAATACCAGTAGTGCAATTACTGGATCATATGGTAATTCTCTTTTCTGAAGAACTTTCATACTGTTTCCCACAGTGGCTGTACCAATTTGCATTACCACCAACAATGCACAGGGTCTCTTTCTTCCACATCCTTGCCAACACTTGTTTCTTGTGTCTTTTATTTTAGCCATTCTAATAGGTATAAAGTGATTTCTTGTGGTGGGTTTAATTTACATCTCCCTGATGATTAGTGATGTTGAGCTTTTCATGTGTCTTTTAGCCATCTGTACATTTTCGTTGGAAAAATGTCTACTCATGCCCTATGCTTATCTATTAATTGAATTATTTTTGGTTTGGGGGGGATTGAGTTGTATTAATTCTTTGAATATTAACCCTTTGTCAGATCATTTGCAACTATCTTCTCCCATTCAGTTGGTTAGCTTTTTATGTTTTCTATGGTTTCCTTCACTGTGCTAAAGCTTTTTATGTTGATGTAGTTTATTTTTGCATTTGTTCCCCTTGCCTAAGGGAACATATCCAGAAAATGCCTATGCATTGGCCAATGCCAATGCCAAAGAAATTACTGCCTGTGTTTTCTTCAGGAATTTTATGATTTCAGGTTTCACATTTAGACATTCAATTCATTTTGAGTATTTTTGCATATGGTATAAGAAAATTTCATTTTTTTTGCATATAGCTGTCCAATTTTCCCAAAATTATTTGTTGAAGAGACTATCTTTTCCCTATTTTATATTCTTGCTTCCTTTGCTATAAACTAATTGCTAATATAGGCTTAGATTTATTTCTGGACTTTCTTTTTGGTTCTATTGACCTATATGTGTCTATTTTGTTGCCAATACTATACTGTTTTGACTGCTACAGCTTTGTAGTATAACTTGAAATCTGGAATTGTACATCCAGGTTTGTTATTTTTCAAGGTTGCTTTAGTTATCTAGGGGTCTCTTGCAGTTCTATACAAATTTTAGTATTATTTGTTCAAGTTCTGTGAAAAAATGTTGTTGGTATTTTAATAGGGATTGTATTAAATTCATAGATCGGTTTGGGTAATTGGGATACTTTAATAATAGTTCTTCCAACCCATGAGCATGGGATCTCTTTCCATTTGTTTGTGAATTTCTTTCATTGATGTTTTATAGTTCTTGAAGTACAGGTCTTTCATCTCCTTGCTTAAGTTTATTCCTAGGTATTTTATTAATGTTGGTGCAATTGTACATGGGTTTTATTAATTTCTCTTTCTGTTGCTTCATTATTAGTATATAAAAATACAACATATTTCTGTATATTAATTTTGTATTCTGTGATTTTACTGAATTTTTATAATAGTATATATAATATATATTCATATAATTAATATTACAATAAGATAAACCTGGTAATATAATTATAATATATTAACATATTAGCATATTATATTTATTTTCTAATAGCACAAAATATTTTTAAATGAATATTGCATGAGCTCTAATTGTATAGTTCCTTATGAGCTATTTAATTATATATGCTCCATGTTTTTCAAAAACAGTGTCTAATATTTGTGGATAAATAATTTTCAATGTCAGGTTCTAAATTTAGTTTATTTCTATGTTTGGTGTTCATGGTGGCAAGAGATGAAAATGATATATGTATCATTGCACACTATGTACAACATAAAATATATGCAAGAGATGGGGTTCAGTGTTTATAATAGTAGATATAATCCACATTTCAAAGAGTCTTGATAAAGATATCAGTTTGTGTTGCTCACTTTTTGTCACCATCATTGTTTCATCATGCATTATAACTCAAAGAACTTGTACAGGAAATGAAAGCGTAGTCTCTCCACCATTTTCTTCATTATTTGTAGTTGTATTATCTGTGTTATCTTCTTTACAAGAGTCATTTTAAGCCATTTGTAAATTTTATGGGGATTAGTTTAGTGCCAACTATATTCAATTATCAGTGAATTCAATTATTTGGTTAGACACATAGGATATCACATTGAAATCACATGAGGGCAAAGAAGTACACTGGATATTCCCCTCCTCTTCTTCCCTCTCATCTGTCCCCACTCATCCCCTTGTCCTTTCTTCTTTACCTACAGACTTTACTGGCATGGGTAATGACCAGAAGCATCCAAAACAAAATCTCTAAAATCTACTTAAGATTTAGTACTTAAGGGAGCAAATATATGCAATTATACTTTCATATTGCTACTACTACCTGTTGTCATTGCATCACATCTGCATTAGACAACACATCTAAAACAATTTCCCATTTTCTACTTTAAATTTCTTCGAAATGTGTTAATGTCACAGAGCTCCTGACATTATCATTCTCTTAAAATGTTCTGAGATCCCTGTCAATAACTGTCCAGGATAAATCACAGACATTTCCTCCTGCCTCACTGTAATTTAAATGACCCCATACTATTTCAGAAGTGAAAATAAGTTTAGACTTTAGCCCTCTGAAATAATTATTAGGATTGGGCTAGAATAATAACCTACCCCCTTCTGATAATTTCACATGTGCCATCAATTTTCAAGGATTATTTTGTTTATATGATATTTTTGTAAATGCACAGTCATCAGCATATTGTCAACAAAAGAAAACCCCACTAAATTCAAATAATTAATATTTTAAATAAAAGTTAGATTAATATTGGGATATCTGAATGGCTCAGTCAGTTAAGCATCTGACTCGATTTCAGCTCTGGTCATGATCTAAGGGTTGTGAAATCAAGCCCTGCTTCAGGCTCACCACTGAGCATGGAGCCTGCTCAAGATTCTCTATCTCTCTTACCCTCTACCTCTTCCCTTCAAAAAAAAAAAAAATTTGATTATTATCATATTATAACTTATCAAGGTTATTACCTATTTCCTCACATATGGTTTCTGCTTTAATTACACAAATTAGGAATATTGTCATGTTTTAAAATTATAAAGTATTAAAACAATAAGGACTCTATTTTTTCTTCTACTTCTTTTCCAATGAGTGTATTATTAAAAGAACAAAAATAATTGCCTAGTGTAGCTAAGAAGAATTAAATAATTTACTAAAGGTGGCATTAAGTAAAAATCCCCTGAATGTGAATTAAAATTAAATTGGAGAAAAGAGGGTAATAAATTGGCCTCAAGCATGGATCATATTACACATAAGATTATTATCAAATGTCAGCTGTGCTTTTCTTTGAAGTAGCAGGTTTATCTCTCTTTAAAAATTGAATGCCATTGGTTAATTTGATATAAAAAATTTGTGATTTCCAGAGAGCAAAAAAAGTACTCATTAAAAATGTTTAAATAATTAAAGTATCCTTTTTCTATTCCAACATGATGTTATTGAACTAGCGTTCTCAGATCAGCTCTTGGCTTGAATTAGAGGACATGTCTCCTGCCCTGCTTTCTCATGATCAAGAATTTTTTAAACAACAAACTCGTATTAAGGGGCCGAATGCATTTTTACAAGGGTTTGACATGGCCTTTGCCAAATCAGCAGAGATTACAGTATGGACAATATAATTAAGTGACTGAATTTTATACATAGTAGATGTCATAAAATGCATATTTCACTGAAAGTAAAATGTGAAGGAAATTCAGTCTACAATTTTGCTCAATAAGTATTTATGCCATTGTGAATGTAAAATCAAAGGAACAACTTAGCTCTTCTCTTGTTCTGTATTAATTCTAATGTTCTCATAGTTTAGTATACACATTTTCATACAAAATGATCTCTAGTATACACAATTTCATACAAAATTCCTTATTAAGTGTTCACATAAAGAAATAGCAATGTATGCTAAGGTTGGAAATCCTGAGAGATTTTATGTTGAGCTCCAAGATAACATCTTGATAAGGGATTTTCAAGGGTCATTTTGATTATAGTGACCCTCAGTTACCCTGAAGATCTAATACCCAAATCCTCCACAGCTGCACTACCACTACAGTTGACATAATTTAAATATGAATTTCACTGTCACCTCCACATCAGTCTTATCACAATGAACTTTAGCACTGGCATATGTTTCTGTAGCTTTCACTATTTTATGCCCCTAAATTTTAGATTAGTTCACCTGGGAAATCATGGCTATTTTAGGTACCTCTAGTATTTTCTTACCAGAATTTCTCCATTCCATCTATTCCCTTTTTGATTATTGTCAGAAATTTTATGGCTTCAGGAATTCCTGTAACTGCTCAAAAAGCCAATATCAAAAAGCTCATTTTTGCAGTGCGCAATGTATGCTTGCATAAAATATATGAACTAAGACTCAAATTTCACAAAGCTTCTGAAACACTGGAAGTTATTTGAGTTTATATCCAACCAATAACTACTGCATCTTTAAATCCCAATAGTTTTTTTCAGAATTCTTTTTACCACAATTTCTAATCAAAGTCACATGAAAGAACCTAGCCCCAAAAGTATCTCTCCCTTCAACTGAGTTCCTAGTTGACATCTCCTCCTATAGCAACCAGCAACAATTGTTTATTAGAAATGTGTATAACATAATATGTTTTACTATGTATCTTTTATTTTTTTTAAGATTTTATCTATCTATTCATGAGAGACAGAGAGAGGCAGAGACACAGGCAGAGGGAGAAGCAGGTTCCCTGCAGGGAGCCTGATGTGGAACTCGATCCCAAGACTCCGGGATTACACCCTGAGCCAAAGGCAGATGTTCAACTGCTGAGCACCACCTTTTTTTGTTTCTTTTAGAAGGCTTCTTATGGATTGATCCTAAGGGTGCAAGGATGAATGGTACTTATAGCCACTTCTTCAGAAGTTATAATAAAGAAGAGCAAAGTAAACTATCAAAGTTAATTTAAAAATGTAAGTTATATTAAGAGTGTGGGAAACATTCCCAGGAATTTAGAAAAGAAAAAGCACCCACCGTTTCAAAAGGGATTTGTGGTAGCATAGCAGAGTTAGAATGAGCAGGAGCCCTGAAGGAAGAGGATACCTTCTGCCAAACAGGGGAGTGAATAGTATCTATGCAGAGGAGAGAGGCAAAGTATAGAGGTGGGAACAAGCATGTTTATCAGAAAATGAGCACAAAGCCAAAATGGGGTGAGACTGACACCTGAGTATGAGAAGAAAGAGTGGCAGGAGTCAATGCTAACTACTTAGATCATAAGGCACTGATCATTCTAAGACAATAGAGTTCTTATCTAAAAGGCAATATCTAGGGGGTTTTAAAGCAGAGAAAAAATGTGATGATGGGAACATCCTGGTAAAAATGTGCAGAATGGATCCAGTAGGAGAAATAAAATGACCTGATTCTGTAATCTAAATAAGAAATATTAACAGCTTTGACTAAAGTAATTAGTCAAGAGATTATGGAGTAGGATCATGAGAATTTTGGGACCAATTTTATTTGTGGGACGAGGGAAAAATGAATTTAGGGTGACTCAAAGGTTTCTAGCTAGGTTGATTCTGTAAATAATACTTTTACTACATGATAAAGGAAGAAAACAAGTTTGGACAGGGAAGAAATGAAAGAGGTAAGGGGAATGGGTAGATTTCAAAAAAACTTCAACTTAAAAAAAAAAAAACTTCAAGTTTAAGACATCCACGTGAAGATATATCAAGTACACAGTTGGAATGATCTCATAGTGCTATTTTCAATATTATACAATATTATATTAAAAATATTGAGCTAGAATTTAAATACTCATTTATGCTTTCCAAAGAAAATACTCTCAATAAATCAACATGTGTAAGTTTCTCATAACAAACTGTTGCTATACTATTTCAACCAGAAAAAATCCGAAAAGTTTAAACTTAACTAGAGTTGTTCTTTTCTTAAAATGACATTAGATTTTCTAAAGTCCTGTATTCCACAGATCAGTGTAACTTTCTGAGTGCTCAGGGCAGTTAATAAGCAATTAGGAGACTAGCTGTTTTAAGTCAAGTAAAAGTCCCAGAAACTTTGATCAGTTTTCCCTAAATGTACAATTAATAGAATAACACTAAGCAACTACACAAAATCACTAATATTTCAATATGGGCCTAGCTGTATACATTTTATGTCCTTGCTAAGTTTATATCAATTTTCTAAAAGGTGATATGTCAGGCAAGCCATAATATAAAGGAAATATGAGGCAAGATGAGATAAGTTACCCTGTGGTAAAATATTCTATTAAAACTCACTTGCTTACCATGGCTAGTTTTTTTGTCACTCAACCAGACAGAGTTCATTGCAGGTAAATAGGGATTGTTCTCCCTCTGAGGACATAGAGGTCCAGGCCAACTCTGATGGTAATCTGAAATTCGCCATCCTAACATGTGGCCACCTATGTTTCCTCCAAAGGGAAAAATAGATGGAGGAGAAACAACGTCTCTAACATATACAGAAGTAACTCATCACTTCCACTTACCTTCCTGTTTGGCAGAACAGGATCACATGGCCACACTCAACTGCAACAGATGCTGGAAAATATAAAACATCACGTGTTATTTAACAAGAATGATTTGTCTTTGTCAATATAGACAATTATAGAGAGGTGAATCCTGGGTGGAGTGTTTCAATAATTTCCTAATTGCTTCTTATGGAAGCTAGATGATACTAGAAATCTAGAATTAATCTTTAGTTACCAGAGATTCAGTTTCTTCTGGTAGAGATACTTTTTGAAGAGTATCAGGCGATAGCTTCTTAAAGAGAAAGAGTTCTTAAAGAGATAACATGTTCACATGTTATCACTTCTAATGATAGATCATTTTCTAATGGTAGATCTATGGGATTTTTAGAGTTGGGAGGATTTTTTATAATCTGCTTATTTAAGTACTGAGAAATTTTAAATCCAGAAAAAGAGTGAAGATCTAATCTTGTATCACAAAGTAATTTAGTGGTAAAGATTTCTAATCCAGTGATCTTTTTTACCACACAGTATCCTTTTAGAAGAGTCCTTCATCCTCTATCGGTAGATCCTAGAATGGGTTGGAATTATGTCCAAGACTATCCAGAAACACAATACATAAAAATTTGCACTTTTCTATCATTGTTGCTACAGTTCACATTCACGGTCATTTTCTAAAACAGCTAAGAAGAATCCAAGAATGACCCAATTACTCTTAAATGCAGATGATCAAAAATGATAGCTCAGTAAGTATCATTCATGAATTAGGTGTGCACAATTCTCCCTCTTAGACTTACATAATAAATTTACCTACTCATTTCTGCATTTACTTATTTGTGTGTATGTCTTCAATGTCTTAATCCCTGAGAATTAAGAATGAGTAACTCAGCAGGTGTTCACCAAGAATTTTCCCTGATGAGTCAAAAAGCCAATACTAACTCTGTTTCCATCACTGATCTTTTATCAAATTCCTCAATCTGTCTTGAGTTGGATTCCTCCACAGAAGGAAAGATGAGTGTACATGGAGGCCATGAGCCTGACCCAATGGCCTCAGTTCTGGACTCTCCAGCTCCTATTTTCAATTTTCAGTCTTGATATTCCTCCACACATTTAGACACCACTTTATTTTTACTTGACTTAACTTGAATAAATGTATATACATTACAAATTAGAAATTGTTGACACAAATAGAAAAATAGAACACTTTTGCTTCTATTGTCACCTGCAAAGAAAAAATATTGAAATATCATGAGAGCCCTCTGTCTCTCAATCTCTGTCTCATTTCCTCCCACCCTCCCCCCACTCCATCTTTCTCTTCCTTTCCTTCCTTCTAACCCTTCCACTGTCTCCCTCCCCTCTCTTTCTAGGTCTTTATGTCATTTGTTCATCATTTTGCTTTGCTCATAGTTTATTACTGACATCAGGTGTGCTAATGAAGGTATCTGGAATTGAATTGGTAGAAGTCCAGGAGAAAGCAAAACAATTCAAGATTGCCATTAACCCATTGTGAAATATCACTTGACTTAGAAAATTTTACTTCTAGAATTTATCCTCATAATAAAACATGGAGCAAGCTCAATGACTTAGATACAATAACATACTTCTCAACATCATTTATAACATGAAAAAATGCATATTGATGTGATGGAATGCTATGCAGCCATCTAAAATAATTTCATTCAAACTATCTTATGGCTTAGAAAAATGTTCCTGGTTTATTTTATAGTTAACAAAAACATATTATAAGCAATATATGCAATTTGACATTTTTTAATATGTATATACACAGACATACAAGCCTGAAAAGAGAAACATCAAAACGTTAATAGGGTGGGGGCGCCGGGGTGGCTCAGGTGGTTAAACCGACTCTTGGTTTCAGCTCAGGTTATGATCTCATGGGTCCTGGGACCTGAGCCCCAAGTCAGTCTCCTTGTTCATCAGGGAGTATGCTTCAAAGATTCTCTCCCTCTGTTCCTCCCCTGGTTTATTTTCATTCTCATTCTCTCTCTCTCAAAACAATTTTTTTTAAATGTTAATTTTACAATTAACAATTGTAATTGTTAACAATTTAATTTACAATTAAAATGTAAAAACTTAAAAATGTTAATAGTGTGAATCTGTGGAGAAAAAATTACCTTTGCTTTTAATTTTGTTCTTTATACACTTCTATTATGAATATGCAGGATATTTGCAATTGGAAAAAGCTCATAAGCATAAAAATGGAGCTTTACAAAAAATATTCTATAAATCTAGTGTCAAGGTAAAGTTTATAGGACCATGCCATAAAATATGCACTATAATGTAAAAAAAGATATAGTAACTAAAATAAAAATTATTAAAGTCTTCTAGAAAAATAAGAAAGACTTTAAAGAGCTTTCTCAAAAGAAATGCTATTGGCACTTAGGAGTGGGATGATTCTTCCAGGGGCTAGACTATTCTAGAAATTGCAGGACAAATAGCATTCCTGCCTCCCATTCACTAAATGCCAGCAGCCTACTCCAGTCACTGAGGTAAATAAAATGCCCCCATTAACTCTAAAAGCTCAAGGATTGAGAACCATAGCTAGAAGACAACTGTACCAATGCAAGAAAATCAACTGGCCATACTTATGAACGGGTTTGCCTGTAAGCTGCCTGCATAACATGATAGAAGGTGTTAAAAATCAAAATAACTCCCAACTAATCTTTCTTATATTCAATGTCCTTGGGTTAAAGCATCATTCCAAGAAAATTTCTGCATGCCTACCACCCTGAATCTCAGTTAGGTGAATCACTTCCCAAAACTCCCACCGTGATCTTGGATGTCAGTTTGCTTCATTCTCTTGGCATCACTTTGCTTTTCTGCACCTTTTTTGAAATTAGGCTCATAAAAATCCCGGCTCTAAAATTCCAATATTAATTAATGTATAGGCTCATTCGTGAATATATTCATTTTTTTTTTTTTACCAGAAGCTGCACATACAGATGCAGAATAAGCAACAAACCCTCATCAAGTTCACGAACCAGTAAAAGGTTACAGATTTTGGTTATCTAGGAGGGTTAATAGAGTAAGTTCTTAATGGCCTTTATGCCTTTAATATCAGAGAGACTGCATAAAGAAAGATTTGTGAGTTGAGATCATAATTTTAAGAAAACAGGACTCAGAGGTGTGGGAGAACAAAAAAGATCTAGGAGATAGGTCAATCACAATATGTTTAAACAATTGGTTTAGCATAAACTGAACTCCAAAAACCAGAGTCTCAAACAATAATCCATTTTCTATAGTTATGTGGCCCCAGACATCTTTCAATCAGTACCCTTGACATCCTTAGAATTTCTACTATTACTATACTCAATACTATTATTTTAAATATATTTTTGTTTCTTCATGAAACTGTGAATGCTGTGAGGGAACGCACGAGTCTGTATTGAAGATGATTATATACTCAGTATCCCAACAGCTCTTAGGGACTTTACCTTGCACTGTTTTATTGTGGCCGGTTTTTATGTATGACCTGTTGAGGACTTCCTCTTGTGCCCTTGTTTTCCACTTTATTTTAGTATTCTTTGTCCGGGTACTGATAGCAAAGAATTGCTCAGGAAAGCAAGTTTTACATGCAAAAGCAGCAGCAGTGTATTGGCCAAATACCTTCTTCCACGTGGGTTCTGCGCATATCACAGTCTCGTTCTGGGCCATTCCACACTCAGGACTATCGCTGTCTCTACCTGCCTTCAGGATCAGTGGGGATGCGACTAAAACTTGAGAGCAGTACAATCTTGTTGAATCCTTTTCACCCCAGCCTCCCCAAAAATGGCTCACTGTTTAAAGCTAATATATTTGTTTTTATCCATCTTAATTATTCTTTAAATGTGATCGTGGAAAATCTGGGTTTTTTTTAACTTCAGGCAAAATGCTCTGTCATAGCAAAATCAGTTTTTTTCATTATGAGTTCAGGAGTACTTTTTATTTTTTTCCTTACTAAAATTTTTGTTATTTAACTAAATAAATTGCACTTAGTAAATAAGCAAATTTTATTTATTAAGGGTTTTTATTCATGAATGATTTTTAAAATATGTTCTGTATTTATTTATTTATTTGTTTGTTTATTTGTTTATTTATTTATTTTTATGATAGTACCACAGAGAGAGAGAGAGGCAGAGACACAGGCAGATAGAGAAGCAGACTCCATGCAGGGAGCCCGACATGGGACTCGATCCTGGGACTCCAGGATCACACCCTGGGCCAAAGGCAGGTACTAAGCTGAGCTACCCAGGTGTCTCATGAAGGATTTTTTTTTTTTAAGATTTTATTTATTTATTCATGAGAGACTAGAGAGGCAGAGACACAGGCAGAGGGAGGAGCAGATTCCTCACAGGAGCCCAAAGCCTGACTCGATCCCCGGACCCAGGATCAAGCCCTGAATTGAAGGCAGATGCTCTACCGCTGAGCTAGCCACCCAGGTGTCCCATGAAGGATTTTTAAAAATAAGAAAATCTTGATATAATGACATATAAGCTCTATTACCCTCTTTCACTAAATCTCACTTTTCTCACATTAAAGTGTTTTTTAATCAACCCTTTAAAATAAAAATTTTGGTTTTATATTATATCAATCAATGATTTTTATGAAAGGGATAGATTTTTCAGATAAGAAAAAAATCTTATCTTCAAATAAAATTTGAAAATTTTATCTTCAAATAAAACTACCCATTTAGCTGAAATTTGGAGTAAATAGAAAAATAATTTGATAGTATTTGAACTATCAGTTCTCTAAAAGGAAAATTCTGGATAAATTTTGAGACATCAGAAAAACTCAGGAAGTAAAAAAAATTTAGAAATCACCTCTGAGTGAACTGTTCACTTTGTTCTTGACTTTTCCATCTTAATGAGAATGATAGAAATGTACCACAAAGAGATAGCAAATAGCAAATATCTACATTCCTATTATTCCCATTAATTGTATATTTAAGTAATTTATGTTAGATAGTCTTTTATAAAGACACCATGTCAAAAAGTGTGCCAGATGACCAATACGTGAGTTATTAAGCCAAAGCAGAAAAAAATATTCCATTGAAATTTCATACTCATTTGTAGCAAACCAAAGACAAGGACTTTCAACCATCTTTTCCCCCAACAATCTGCAGCCCTGGTTTTAGAAATGCAGCTGAATGAAATGGAGTTTTGATGTTCACGCTGCATTCCTCAGTGTAATGTGGGCAGAGAGCACCCTCTACTTTCTTCTGATTAAATAGCACTCCTAGTCTGGAAGAAAGAAGATGCTGGTTCTATACGGATATTTTGCTCAGAAAATCAGAAGGGATTTGTCTATAAGGTTCATTAACTCTTGGCCTCTATTGGCAATAACCCATATTCAGGAGGCCACCATTGTGACACCCTCAAAGGAACTCCCTGAAGGAGGCAAAGTCTAGAAGGAGAATACCTGCTCTGAAGTTTCCCACCTTCCCTGAACTGAATCTGCACAGCCACCCCAGGAGGGAAGAATGCAGCTTTGAAAAATAACACCTTTGTTATTCCAAGTGTTAGAGATGAAGCTGAGTTTTCAGATGGCCTCAAGGTTTGTGCACCCTTCACCAAACACAGATGGAAACTGGACGCTTTGAACTGCTTTGAAAATCTGTTACTAAGTATTTCTGTGGATCTGTGAAGCAGCCATTGCTAACTTCTGACTGCCTGCAATCTTTACGGCAGCGTGATGACAAGGAATAAAATAGCTTCATCTTAGAAGTAAATGGCTAATGTGCCAGGGAGGGATAGCCCATCATCTAAGCAAGACTTAATCTTAACGATGGTAATTCTAAATGGTGGCCTTTTTAAAAGATGACCTAAATATCAGCTTTATAAACAAGTCATAGAACCTGGAGATCATATTAATTCATTCACCATTCTACCAATAATTTTGACCTTCTATGGTTTCAATACTTTTCTGTGAAGACACTACAATTTAGGTGTAAATTTATAGATGAATATCACTCTCTATATATCAGTGATTGGCATTGTAGCTCCTTAGAGCTTTGCAGTTACATTAGAATATATTGACTCCTCAATCTGGAATCAGAAATAGTTGCTATAGTAAGTCTGTGTCTGTCACACTCCGTGTTACATAGTAGTTCCATTTAAAAATTTTGGATGTAATGCTACTTCTTTCATTTACATATATTAGGAACAACCATTCAATGAAAACCACTATAAATGAATAATCTTACTTAAGTTAGATTTGAATCAACAGAGTTCACAACTGTGAACTTGTTACATATGCAGCATATAACCAGTTAGGTTGCTCTTATTGTTTCTCCTTCCAAGAAAATTGAATATGCATACAGGAATAAAGATGATTCCTACAAACTGGTAGAAAGCTGGGAGAATTTTGGTTATACTGATCTTAATAGAGAAACCAAGGTTTGCCCGATGCAAGTGAGAGCCTAAAACTATATGTTCTCAATGTAGTTTACATGATTTTACAAATACTTAAAAATTGCACACATACATACACTGTGCACTCGTGTCTGGGCAAAAAAAAAAAATTAAAACCCACAAAAAACCTACCTTTTAGGTTAATATTATATTAAGCAAGTTTTAATGCTAAGGCTCCTATGGAAACATTAATTTAGCCGTGTTGTTTATATACAACTTTTTACAGTAGAAGTTTAGCAATATCAACAGAGGTATATTATGATATATATTTAATAAGAACATATACTTTAGCCACAGCAGGTCTTCTCCTTGGAGCATGGCAAGGATAGCTGTGTGACCCTCTACCCCATCTCAGCAGGTATACACCAGCAGGACCGAACAGACTCAGTAATCTCTTCCCTGGACCTATTGAACTTTTTTTTTTTTTTTCAAAAAAAATTGATGTATATATAAAGAGAACAGGAATCTGAGCTTCCTTGCAACTTCCACCCCCCAGGGTACATGAAGTGACTGTAAAATTCCAGCATGCACAATATTCTTTATTCCATCCTTCCTGCCACAAGTATTAATCATGGTGAAAGGAAGACCCCCACATCATGGGAATTTACAATCTCTACATCTTCCTAGAGTTTAAAATGCTTGCATAATTCAAAAGTGGCACTAAAATTTAAATGATGTTTCAAGAAGGGGCTAGTGGAACTATTACCAGTGTCTGATAATAACTGCCTGATGTAAGAAAAAGAAAGAGATCTTGGAACTAAAGAGAAGAAAAGGGAGAAAGAAAGAATGCTTTGTCACCTGGTTTCCCCTTCTATTATTTCACTGACAAAGAAGTCAGGAAGATTTGTAAAACCTCATTCACATTCTTGAGGGAAAAAAAAAAAAACACTTGAATGGAAAAAAAAATTATATGATGTTCACACATCATTCTTAAAAATACTCTCACGAAAAGAGCAAGAATGATGACACATAGCTTATGGGTCTTCAAATAAGGAGATTCACATAATAACTTTAAATATCTATAAATTCAGTCTATGTCCATTATTTTAGAATTGCAAATTACAGTGAGGGCTGGAAATAAAATGATTAAGGCAGAGTTCTTGCCAAAGCCATCATGTATGATCATTCCAATTGTGAATATCAAGGACAGAAGTGGGGCAGTAATATGGCCATGCTCTGCTCACCACCAAGTCATGAGCTCACAGTGTGGTACGTGCCCAGTGGGGATGGGACAGGGAAAATATTTATTTTAAACTCACAAAGTGAATGGAGACAATTTTTTAAAACTCACACACTGTCATACTGCAAATGCTGACCTACATGTAGCTCAAAGAATATTGGAATGTCAGACAAAAACTTTATTGAACATGTACTTTTCCTGTAAGAGGCAAACTATTTGCCATGTGCTTCATATATTATAGGCCACGTTATATACATACATATGTATATTTGTGTATTTATATTTAAATATACATGTTTAGCCCTCAAAATAATGAAAGGTCTTTAACAGGGCCAACATGGCGTGGTCCCCAAACTTGCTCTCTCCCCTCATCTGCCCCTATTCTCCCTTCTGCTTCCTTTGCTCTTCACTATTCCTAGGGGTCTCTGCACTTGGTAGTCCCTCTGCCTTGAACACCTCTTCCACACAGCTGTCCTGTGGCTTATTTCCCCACTTCATGCAGAAATTCAACCATCCTCTTATCAGGAGAGCCTTAATGGCAAGTCTACCTAAGAGGGAGCCACCCCTCTGATAACTCCCAAGCACTCTGGACTCAGTCCCCTTAATCTGCCTAATTTTTTTT
Organism: Canis lupus baileyi; assembly: GCF_048164855.1. NCBI lineage: Eukaryota > Metazoa > Chordata > Mammalia > Carnivora > Canidae > Canis > Canis lupus. The sequence goes on from NC_132859.1 coordinate 10,696,044, forward strand.
CATTTAATTTGCCATTCCCTATTTTATGCATTTAATCAGAGGTCTATTTATAGTTTGTCACCCAAAACTGCAACCTAAGTTTTAGGAAAGCAGGAATTTTACCTGTTTTCTTTTCTGCAACTTCCCCACCTCTGACAACTCTGGGTTGTCACTTGTGACCTAATCTATCCTTGTACCCCGGTGTAGACTTGTCCTTGTGTTTACCCCTCCCATCAAATATATCAAATATATATATATATATATATATATATATATATATATATATATATATATATATTTAAAAGGGCAATATTTACTGGGAGGAGCTCAGTCCCACATTTCATTGATATTGATATATTTTGGAGTAATGTATTCTCTTCTGAAGAAATCTTATTTGAACATATGATGTAAAATGTTAAAAATTTTCTGGGGATCCCTGAGTGCCTCAGTGGTTTAGTGCCTGCCTTTAGCCCAGGGCGTGATCCTGGAGTCTCGGGATTGAGTCCCACATCAGGCTCCCTGCATGGAGCCTGCTTCTCCCTCTGCCTGTGTCTCTGCCTCTCTCTCTGTCTCTCTCTCTCTGTGTCTCTCATTAATAAATAAATAAAATCTTTAAAAAAAGTTTTCTTAGGAAGTAATTTATTGTGGTACAGGAGTTTATTGTTGTCTCAAACAAAATCAAAGTTCTTATAGCCCCTTTGTCAGTTAGGAATTGTTTTAGACTACATGTAACAGCAACATTATGGAGTGGTTTTTAACCAATTAAGAACTTTTTTCTATGGCAAAAAATATTAAATTTGGCAGTCTAGAAAAAATGCAGCCCCTGTACAAAATCTTTATTACTTTAATTCCTTTATTTTTGATCTCCTCCATCCTCAGGGTATGTCTTTCACCTTCAGGGTCATACTAGTACTGCCTCTACCATCCCCTATTATTGAGGTCATGTTGCAGACAGGAAGAGTAACTAGGACAAAGGTCATATATATTTTCCAGTTAAGTTTGGCCTCTCTAAACGAGCTTTTCCAGAATGTTATACAGTAACCCATATCCCATTGGAGAGCATTGTGTCTCATGATTGTCCATACCACAAAGAGAACCAAGAAGCAGCTTTTTAAAGGAATTCATTTGCACCTCCATTTAAATCAGATTTGTTAGTAAGAAAGAAAGATAGAATGAATCATGAGAAGGCAACTTGTAGACAATGTATCACTGTCTATACAAGATATCAGGTTATCAACCAACAGCATCTGCTACAGTGAAAAAGGAGAATGTTTTCTCCATAGATGCTCCTAATCTTTTATGCTTATAACACAGTTGATGTAATTTTTTACAGAAATTTAATTCATAAAGAATTATGAATTAAATAATTCATCATCATAAATCAATAATAAAAAGACAAATATCCTAATATGACTGACAAAGAGGGAGCCTTTTGGTAGATGGCAGAGTAGGAGGATCCTGAGCTCACCTTATCCCATAGAGACACCAAGGCAACAGATACAACAATGAGATTAAATCTGAAAATGACCTGAAGGCTGATAGAACAGATCTTCCACAACTAGTCCTAGTAAGAAAACCACATTGAGAAAGGTAGGAAGGGCAGATGTGTGGTTGGGCACCAAATCTCTAGAGTGACTAACTACAAATAGGAGGGACATTATAAGCATGGAGGAGCAAGATCACCACCCCACACACACACACTTTGGGCATCCTCAGTCCTGGGGACCCACACTGAGAAAATCAGTCCCCATACTGTCTGGCTTTGAAAACCAGTGGGGCTTAACTCCAGGAGTTTTAAAATACAGCAGGCTTAACTCCAGGAGAACCTGAGGGCAATAGGAAACCAAGATGCCACTCTTAAAGAGCCAGAATATTAAATAACTTGGCAGGTGACACAACACAGAAGCAGTAATTTGAAAAGTGCATTGGATATACATGAAGAAGATTTATTAGCTAATCTTAGAACATGCTCTGGAGGGGCAGGGAGCTACAAGAAATTTTTCTGGGAACAAAAGTACTAGCAGGTATTATTTCTCTTCCTCTCACCCATTGTAGATAGCCAAGAGCCAGTGCTAACACTCTCCACCTACCTTGCTAGCACTCTGTGCCCCACACCAACATTCCCTTGTGGACCCACCCTACCCAAGCAGCATGCCTCAGCAGGCATCCCTACAAAGCATCTCCTTCCTTGTCACACCTGGCACACAGCCTCTGCCCAGACCTATGCCACCCCAAAGTGACTCCTGCTCTGGGGAAGGGGGAGATGTTACCAAACACCAGTATGCCAACAATTCCTGCAGTCAGATCTCTTAGTTGTGCAAGGATCAAGCCCTGCATTTTGATGTGCCTGCAGCTATTTGCCAGTCTAACCGTCGACAGCTAGTTTGAGTACTGATCCTGAGCACCAATGAGGCTGTGGTGTATACAGCTGGGCCTCTCAATAGTGTGGGGAACAAACCCTGCCAGTGCACCTACAATAGGCAAGGCAGGTCATTGCAACCACCTGGGCTAAAAGCAATTTTGGTTCAGCCTTAACCAAAGTGTTTATGCAGAACCCCAATGGTTCTGGTGACCAGGGGGTATTGTGCTACAGGGCACCACAGGACTTCTTCTACACAAGGTCATTACTTCAAGACCAGGAAATGTAGCTGGCCTACCTTTTACATGTCTAGAAACAAAACACAAAGAGTTAGAGAAAATGAGAAAAAGAAATTGTTAGAAATGAAAGAACAAAAGAGCTGAATGAAATGGACATAAGCAATATGCCTGACCAAGAGTTCAAAGTAAGTCATAAAAATACTCACTGGACTTGAGGGGGAAAAAATGGATGAATTCAGTGAAAATGCCAACAAAAAAAAATTAGAAAATATAAAAAAGGACTTATTAGAGCTGAAGAATTCAATACTAAAATAAAGAATGTAGTAGAAGGAAACAACAGATATTACAGGGTACAGAAAAATGGATCAGTAATCCAGAGGATAGGATTATGGAAAGCAATCAAACTGAACAAAAAAAAAAAAAAAAAAGACAGAAAAAAAGAATTAAAAAAAGTAAGAATGGGTTAAGGGAATTTTTGTGACATTAATTGTAATAATATTTATATTATATGGATCCCAGAAAAAGAAGAGAGAATGAGGTAGAAATTTATTTGAAGAAATATTAACTGCAACTTCCCTAATCTGACAGAGAAGGGCATTACACAATGAAAAAGGGATCAGTCCAACAAAAGGATATAGCATTGTAAATATATCTATGCACCAAACATAGAAGCACCTAAATACATAAGGCAAATATTAACAGATATAAAGGCAAAAATTGAAAGTAAATACAATAATAGTAGGAGATTTTAATATCCCATTAACATCAATGGATAGGTTATCCAGGCAGCAAGTCAAAAAAGAAACTTTGGGGTGTTTTTTTTTTTTAAGATTTTATTCATTTATTCATGAGAGACACACAGAGAGAGAGAAAACTTTGGTTTTAAGTGACAAATTAGACTAGATGGACCTAGTAGATATATGTACATATAAAACTTTCCATCTGAAAATAGAAGTATTCATTCTTTTCAAGTGCACATAGAACATTCTCCATAAGAGATTACATTTTAGATCACAAAATAGGTCTCAATAAACTAAAGAAGACTGAAATCATAAGCATCTTTTCTGATCAAAGCTGTATCAAACTAGGGATGCCTGGCTGGCTCAGCCAGTTAAGCATCTGCCTTCAGCTCAGGTCATGATCTCAGGATCCTGGGATTGAGCCCCATGTTGGGAATCTCTGCTCAGCAGAGAGTCGGCTTCCTTTTCTCTCTCCCTCTCTCTCTCTCTCTCTCTCTTCCTTCTCTCTCTCTCTCTCTCTCTCTCTCTCTCTCTCCCTCATTTTCTCTCATAAATAAATAAAACATTTTAAAAAATTGTATCCAACTAGAAATCAATTACAAGGAAAAAAAACTGGAAAAACAAACACATGGAGGCGAAACAACACACTATTAATCAATCCATGAGTCAATAAATAAATCAAAGAGGAAATCAAAGATACATGGAAACAAATGAAAAGGAAAATACAATGGTCCAAAGTCTATAGGTATACCAAAGCCAGTCCTATGAGTGAAGTTTATAATGATACAAGCCTACTTCAGGGAATAAGAAAAATCTAGAAAAAGCAAAGTTCAAATATAGTAGGAGATAAAAATAAAGATTAAACTGGAAATAAATGGAGACTAATTTAAAAATTGAGCAATGAAATCAAGAGAAAAGAAAAGTAAGATTTTTAAAACTTTAGCCAGATTCATAAAAAGTGACTCAAATAAATAAAATAAAAAAATGAAGGATAAATACCATTTATGCCACAGATATGCAAAGGATTATGAAACTACTACAAAAAATTATATGCCAACAAATTGGCAAAACTAGAAGAAATGGATAAATTCCTAGAAACAAGCAATCTCCCGAAACTGAAACATGAAAAGATAGAAAATTTGAACATACCAATTAATAGTAATGAAATTTAATTAATCAAAAAATTCTCAACCAAAGAAAAAAAAATCTAGGACCAGAGAGCTTCACAGGTGAATTCTACCAAATATTAAAGAATAAAATACCTAGGCATAAATTTTACCCAAGAGGTGAATGACCTATACTCTGAAAACTATAAGACATTGATGAAATAAATTGAAGACCACATAAACAAATAGAAAACATACCATGCTCATGGATTGGACGAATTAGTACTGTTAAATATCCATATATACCCAAAGCAATCTATAGAATCAATGCAACCCCTATCAAAATACCAATAGCATCTTTCACAGAACTAGAACAAATAATAGTTAAATTTGTATGGACCATAAAAGACCTCAAATAGCCAGAGCAATCTTGAGAAAGAAAAGCAAAGCTGGAGGCATACCAATCCCAGATTTCAAGATATACTAGAAAGCTGTAGCAATTAAAAGAGTATGGTAGTGGCACAAAAGCAGACATCTAGATTAATGGAACATAAGAGAGCCCAGAGATAAACTCACACCAGTATGGTCAATTAATCCATGATGAAAGAGGCCACACAATGGGACAAAGACAGTTTTTTCAACAAATGGCAGTGAGAAAACCAGACAGCTACATCAAAAAAAGGAACTGGACCACATTCTTACAACATACACAAAAATAAGCTCAAAATGGATTAAAAACCTAGATGTTAGACTTGAAAACATAAAGCTCCTAAAGAAAAACAAAGATGATGATCCATCAGATAAAGGCCTTTTTTCTTTCAAGATTATATTTATTTATTCATGAGAGACACACAGAGAGAGAGGCAGAGACACAGGCAGAGAGAAAAGTAGGCTCCCTACAGGGAGCCCGATGTGGAACTCAATCTGAGGACCCTGTGACCAGGATCTGAGTCAAAGGCAGACATTCAAACACTGAGCCACCCAGGCATTCCTGGGTAAGTGTCTTAACAACATATTTATGGATATATCTCCTCAGGCATGAGAAATAAAAGCAAAAAATCTATTGAGACTACCTCCAAGTAAAAAGCCTTTGCACAGTAAAGGAAATAATCAACAAAACAAAAAGGCTACCTACTGAATGATAAAAGATATTTGGAAATGATACATCTGACTAGGAGTTAATATTCAAAATATACAAAGGATTTATACAACTAAAACCAAAACAACAACAACCAAAAAAAAAAAAAATGGACAGAGGACCTGAATAGACTTTTTTTTCCCCAAAGAAGATCTATGAATGGCCAAGAGATACATGAAAAGATGCTCAATATTAATAATCAGGGAAATGAAAATCAAAACCACGATTAGATATCATCTCACACCAGCCAGAATGGCTAGTATCAAACAAAACAAAACAAAGAAATAATAAGTGTTGGTAAAGATGTGGAGAAAAGGAAACCCTTATGCCCTGTGGGTGGGAATGTAAATTGGTACAAACACTGTGGAAAACAGTATGGAATTTCCCCCAAAAATTAAAAGTAGAAATATTATATTATCCAGTAATTCCACTACTGGGTATTTACCCACCCGCCCCCAAATGAAAACATTAATTCAAAAAGATATATCCACTCCTATCTTCATAGCAGTTTTATTTATAATAGCCAAGATATGGAAGCAACCCAAATGTCTATTGATAGATGAATGGATAAACAAGAGGTGGTATACACACACACACAGACACACACACACACACGGGAAAATTAATCATAAAAAATGAAATCTTGCCATTTGTGAAAACATGGATGGACCTAAAGAGTACTTAGCTAAGTGAAATTAGTCAAAGTAATATAATATTATTTCACTTATATGTGGAGTCTAAAAAAAATAATACAAACCAACCAAAAAACACTCTTAGATATAGGGAACAAACTGGTAGTCACCAAAGGGCAGGTGGTGAGGGGGATGGTCAAAATTGATGAAGAGGAGTGAGATGCAGATTTCTGGTTATAAAATAAAAAGTCATAGAGGAAAAAAGTACAGCACAGATAATATACTAAAGCATATTGCAATACCATTAAATGGTAACTGCACTTACTGTGGTGAGCATGAGTAATGTACAAAATTGTCAAATCAATACGTTGTACTGTTGAAACTAATAAAACATTGTATATCAATTATACCTCAGGAATAACTTCTATAGAAAAATGATCAGGAGATATGAGATATGCCCAAAACTTCCAGCAGGAAACAAGATGTTCAACTCATTTGTATCCAATAAACACAAATTATAACAGTGAGATATTTCACATTTTCAGGTTGGCAGAGACAGGATAAAATAAAACATTTACAAAGATATAAGAAAATAACAACTCTGATATTTATGGTGAGAGTGTAAATTGGTACAACTTTTGGGAGCAATCTGTTGATACCTAGTAAGCTGAAGATGCTTATACACTTCTCTCTAGTATTCCACCATTGTAATATACACCAGAAATAACCTTGCTCAGTGAGCCCAAAAAGATGTCCGTACATATATAGATTTTATCATGTTGGTGATATCAATTGGCTGGCATGGATGAGTATGGTTTTACTACATCAAGAATTAACTTTTAAAAGCCTTCCTATTAATTGCCTATATCACCTATTTTATGGTTTGTTCCTTCCTGTAAAGAGCATTGAGAGGATACTGATATAATATACCTTTTTACTTCGAGTGATCCAAATATCTTAATACATATGGAACCAATTCTTTTTTTTATATTTTATTTATTTATTCATGAGAGACACAGAGAGAGAAAGAGAGAGAGAGAGAGAGAGGCAGAGACATACGCAGAGGGAGAAGCAGGCTCCATGCAGGGAGCCTGATGTGGGACTCAATCCCAGGACCGCAGGATTACTCCCTGAGCCAAAAGCAGATGCTCAACCACTAAGCCACCCAGGTGTCCCTGGAACCAAGTCTTTAGATATATATATAAAAAAAGTGCTGGCATGGCAGACATTTACAAATACCCTTTTTTGGGGTTCACTTTTCTATCATGTACTGAGATTAAGAATAAATGCTCTCTGATTCTGTTATGGCTTTGCAAACTACAGCCTCTGTGACACTAGCCTACTTAATTTCTACCCCATCACAGAATGTCACCTTGGTGGAGATAAAGTAAATATTCAGCAAATATTTAGCTAACTAAAATTGGCTTTAGGAATAACATCAGCAAAATGGTTAAATAAGATGTCCCCTGCTCTTATCTTCCCCCAACAATAAAATCTGGCATCCATCCAGACAAAAGTGCCTTGGGAGAGCTGTGAGATCCAGTGCCATATGCCAAAGTACTCCAGGAGGAGTCTTGTCTACCTGTGTCTGAGTAACAAGCTTATCAACCTCAGTCCTGGCTCCAGCCCCTCTTGGCTACAGTCTGGGAGCACCTGGGGAATACCGTCATAGACAACCACCCGCAAACACACAAGAGAGCCTTTCTAAAAGTTCAGGTTTCTAGCAGAGGAGTTCTAGCACACCATTGAAGCAAAAATATATAAGTTTGGGTGCACTGGGGAAGAGAAACAGTTCCACTTTACATCATCCCTCTCCCAAGGCAGCACAACTTAGCGCCAAGAGAGACTTTCTTGGCCAATGATTTCTCCTGAAGGGGAAAGTAAGAGCATATAAGTAAGTGCCTAGCTCCTAGCTGTGTAGGAAACTGCCCAAGAGGCCCATTTCTCTCTTGCCCCATCCAAAGTACTGGGTCATGAGCTGTATGACTGTGGGCTAGGAAGAAGCTGAAAGCAAAAGGTAATACTATTATAGGACATTAAAGGGGCATGGATTCTACTAACTGTGTCACAGACTCAATCAAAAAGCCCACCTACAATCACCAGGGACACTTCACTAGCAGATTTTCCCAGTTGGGCCCATAGACACTACCAGCACAACTCACATACCCCAACTCCATGGCTGATACCTTCAGTGTATTCCCAATGACAGTGAGAATGGCTTTGGGAGGTGACTAGTGGGCACATGCCAAAAGCTCTCTCCTAATCTCTGGGACAGGAAGACACCACGCACTTGAGCTTTAGCTTCACCTCAGCAAATTGAGAGAGAGATGGTCAGAACCCAGCTGGGTGCATTGCAGAACTGATTTTTTTTTTTTTTTTTTCAGAACTGATTTTTTTAATGCAAGTTTTAAAATTCTGCCACAAGAGGGAGCAAGAAATATGGATCAGGTGTATCCAAGGAAGGTCTGAGAATGCTACAGAGTAACTAAGAGGGCTGCCAGAAGACATTTCTCTCCAGTCAGTAAAGACTGAAGGAAGCAACTCCTATTTCAAATGGAAAAAAAAAAAAAAAAGCAAGACTTCAAGGAACATGAAAAATCAAAGAAAAATAACACCACCAAGGATCACAACATTCTTTCAGTAACTAACTGCAAAAATATGAATATCTGCAATTTACCCCATAAAGACTCAAAATAACTTTTCAGGGAAGCTCTGTGACCTACAAAAAAATACAGGGGGACTATTCAACAAAATCAGGAAAACAATACATAAACAAAATGAGAAGTTTAATGAAGAGTTAGATATGATTGATAAATAAGAAACAAATATCCTGAAGCTGAAGAATACAGTGAATGAAATGAAAAATGCAATAAGAAGATCAACAGAAGAATGCATCAAGCAGAAGAAAGATTCTATGAGTTAGAAGACAAGATCTTTGAAATTATTCAGTCAGAGGAGAACAAAGAAAAGATAATGAAAAAGAATGAAGAAAGCCTATGTGATCTATAGGATATCAGCAAGAGCAACAATCTGCTAATTACTTGGTTCCCAGAAGCAGAAGAGAAGATAAAGGGAGAAGGAAGCTTATTTAAGAAAATAATGACTGAGAACTTCCCAAATTCGGAGAGAGATTTGGACATCCAAGTTCATGAAACTCATAGGTCACTAAAGAAACTCAAAGGACTCTTCTCCAAGACACATTATATTAAAACTGTAAAAATCAAGGAAAGAATATTAAAAGCAGCAAGAAAAAAGAACTTTGTAACTTACAATGGAACTCCCATTACTCTATTAGTAGATTCTAAGCAGAAATCTTATAGGCCAGTAGAGAGTGAATATGTTATAGTCAATTATTGAAAGGAAAAATAATGGACAACCAAGAACATTCTACCTGGAAAGTCTGTCTTTCAGAAAGGAAAGAAAGGAAAAGAAGGTACCACACAAAGAGCACGGAGGGAGTTCATCACCACTAGACCTACTACAAGAAATCCTGAAAGAGTTTTTTGAGCTAAAAGGAAAGTAATTATTAACTTGAAAATATATAACACGTTGCTAGAGGTAAGTACATAGTCAAAGTCAGAGTATTCTAGTACCATAATATGGTAGTGTATTCATATGTAACTATAGTATAAAGGACAAAAGATTTTTTTTTAAGATTTTCATTCATTTATTCGAGAAACAGAGAGAGAGAGAGGCAGAGACGTGGGCAGAGGGAGAAGCAGGCAGAGGGAGAAGCAAGCTCCATGCGGGAAGCCTGATGTGGGACTCGATCTTGTGTCTCCAGAATGACTCCCTGGGCTGAAGGCGACACTAAACCACTGAGCCACCCGGGCTGCCCAAAGGACAAAAGATTTAAAAATAACTAAAATAATTTGTTAGTGAATATACAAGATACAAGAAATAAACATGATACCAAAAATATAAAAGGGGCAACTAAATGATAAGATTTTGTATGTGATCAAAGTTATCAGCTTAAAATAGATTGTTTTTACACATAATGCTTTATGTAAGTTTCACAGCAACCACAAAGCAAAAACCTACACTGAATACACAAAAGATAAAGTGAAGGAAATTAAAGTGTGCCATTATGAAAAATAATTGATTAACAAAAGAAGCAGCCAGAGAGGAAAAATGGAACAAAACAGCCAGAATAATTAATAAAATGACATTAGTAAGTTTTTATCAATAAGCAATTACTCTAAATGTAAATAAATTACATGATCTAATCAAAAGTACTGAATGGCTGAATGGACAAAAAAATGAAACAAAAAAAAGTGAAACCCAAATAAGTGTTGCCTACAAGAAATTCACCTCATATTTAAGAACATATATAGTCTAAAAATTAAGTGATGGAAAAAGATCTTCCATGTAAGTGGAAACCAAAAGAAAGCAGAGTTAGCTATACTTACATAAAACAAAAACAAACAAACAAACAAAAACAGGCTTTACGCCAGAAATGGTAGACAAAAACAGTCATTATATAACAAAAAAGATGTCAATTCATCAAGAAGGTATAACAATCATCAATATGTATGCATCCAACATCAGGGTACCTAAATATATAAAGCAAATACTAACAGACATGAAGGGAGAAATTGACAACAATAAAATTAGAAGACTTCAATACCCTATTCCTAACAATGGATCATGCAGACAGTAAATAAGAAAACATTGGACTTGAACTATACTTTAGGCCAAATGGACCTAAAAAATATGTACAGAACATGGTGTCCAAGAGCAGTAACATACACACTCTTCTCAGGTGCACAAGAAACATTCTCAGAAATAGGTCAAATGATGGGTTATAAAATAAGTCTTAATAGGGGATCCCTGGATGGCTCAGCGGTTTAGCGCCTGCCTTCCGCTCAGGGCGTGGTCCTGGAGTCCCAGGATCGAGTTCCACATCGGGCTCCCTGCCTGGAGCCTGCTTCTCTCTCTGCCTGTGTCTCTGCCTCTCTCTCTGTGTCTCTCTCATGAATAAATAAATAAAATCTTTTTTAAAAATAAGTCTTAATAAATTTAATAAGATTGAAATCATACCAAGTATCTTTTCTGAACACAGTGGTGTGAGACTACAAATCAGCAGCAAGAAGAAAACTGAAAAATTATCAAACATGGGGAAGTTAAACAAAATAGCCCTGAACAACCAATGGGTCAAGAAGAAATCAAAGGGGAAGTCTCCAAAAAAATATTGAAACAAATAAAAATGGAAATACAATAGTAAAACTTATACAATTCATCAAAAGCAATTCTAACAGAGAAGCTATAATGTAATGCCTACATTGAGAAAAAAGAAAGATCTTGAGACACCTGGGTGGCTCGGTGGTTAAGCATCTGCCTTTGGCTCAGGACGTGATCCTGTGGTCATCCCTCCAGGGAGCCTGCTTCTCCCTCTGCCTATGTCTCTGCCTCGCTTTCTGTGTCTCTCACTAATAAATAAATAAAATATTTTTTAAAAAGAAAAAAAGGAAAAGGATCTCAAACAATCTAACGTTACACCTCAAGGAACTAGAAAAAAAGATCAAATGAAGCCCAAATTTAGTAGAAAGAAGGAAATAACAAAGATCACAGCAGACATAAGTGGAGACCATAAAACAATAGAAAAGATAAAGGAATTTAAGAGCTAGCTCTTCAAAAAGATAAACAAAATTAACAAACTTTGTATTGATTGAGGAAAAAAGAGGAGTAAAATAAATAAAGTGAGAAATGAAAAGGGAGACATTACAACTGATACCACAGATGGAAAGAAGGATTATAAGAGACTACTATGCACAATTAGTGACAACAAATTGGATAATCTAAAAGAAATGCACAAATTTCTAGAAACATACTACCTATCAAGACTGAATCTTGAAGAAATAAAACTAATATATGTATTGAATCAATAACCAAAAATGTCCAAACAGAAAAAAATCTCTGGATCAGGTGGCTTCCCTGGTAAAGTCTACTAAACATTTAAAGAATTAACACTAATTTATCAAATTCTTCCAAGAAATTGAAAAAGAGAGAACACTTCCAAATTTATTTTACAAAGCCAGCATTACCCTAAAACCAAAGTTAAAGATGCTAAAAAAACAAACAAATATGAGCCAATATCCCTGGTTAATACGGATGTAAAGATTTTCATCAAAAATTTTCATTAAAATATTAGCAAACTAAAATCAATGGTACTTTAAAAGGATTATACACGATTATCAAGTAGATTCATCCCTGGGATGCAAAGATGGTTCATTATATACAAATCAATAAATGTAGTACATCCCATTAATAGAATAAAAGACAAAAAATCATGATCATCTCAAAAGGTGCAGAAAAAGTATTTGACAAAATCCAACCTCCTTTCATGGTAAAAACCCTCAACAAATTGGATATAGAAGAAACATGCATCAACATAATAAAGGCCATATATAATAAGCCCACAGTCGTTACCTTGCTCAATGGTAAAAAGTTTAAAGTTTTTCCTCTAAGATCAAGACAAAAACAAGGGTAACCACTCTTACTACTGTTTAACATGATACTGAAAATCATAACCACACCAATCATGCAAGAAAAGGAAATAAAATGCATCCAAACTGAAAAGAAGTAAAAGTTGTCTCTATTTAGATGATACGATCTTATATATAAAAAATCCTAAATATTCCACAAAAAAAAAACTGTTAGAACTAACCAATAAATTCAGCAGAATCATAGGATACAAAACCAACATGCACAAATCAGTTGCATTTCTACTACACTTAAAAGTGTAACCAAGGAGGGGAAAGACTTATACACTAAAAACTAGAAGACTTTGATGAAAGAAAACAAAGACATAAATGAACAAGAAGAGGCCCCATGTTATGTATGGATTAGAAAAATAAATCTTGTTAACATGTCCATATTACTCAAAATCATCTGTAGTTTAATCCCTATCAAAATTCCAGCAGCATTTTTCACCAAAATAGGAAATCAATTCTAAAATTTTCATGGAACCACTGAGGGCTCCAGATGGCCAAAGCAAGCCTAAGAATGATGAATGAAGCTGGGAGCATCATACTTTCTGATTTCAAATTGTATTACAAAGCTATACTAATCAAAACAGTACAAGACTGGCATATAAATAGATAGAGCAATGGAACAGAATCAAGAGTCCAGAAATAGACACTCACATGTACAAACAACTAATATTTGGCAAAAAGAGCCAAGGATACTCAATGGGAAAGGATTCTTTCTTCACTAAATGGTGTTGAGAAAATAAGGTAATCACATACAGAAGAATAAAACTGGACCTCTATCTTATACCATTCACAAAAATTAGTTCAAAATAGATTAAAGACTTAAACATAAGACCTTAGCTTCTAGAAGAAAACATAAGGAAACCTCCTTGACATTGTCTTGGCAATAATTTTTTGAATATGATACTAAAAAGCATAAGTAACAAAAGCAAGAATACATATATGGACGATATTAAACTAAAAAACTTCTGCATAGCAAAAGAAATCGTTAACAAAATGCAAAAGGCAACCTAATGAAGAAAACATTTGCAAATTGTATATTTGACAAAGGGTTATATTAAAATATATTAAGAGGAAAATCACAATGAGATACCACCTCACACCCGTTAGAATAGCTAAAATTAACAACACAGGAAACGACAGGTGTTGGTGAGGGTGCAGAGAAAGGGGGCCCCTCTTATGATGCCTGTGGAAATGAAAACTGGTATAGCCACTCTATAAAACAATATGGCAGTTCCTCAGAAAGTTAAAAATAGGGCTACCCTACAACCCAGCAATTGTGCTACTAGATATATACTCCAAAGATACAAAAGTAGTGATCTGAAGGGGCACCTGTACCCCAATGTTTATAGGAGCAATGTCCACAATAGCCAAACTATGGAAAGAGCCCAGATATCCATCAACAGATGAATGGATAAAGAAGATGTGGTATATACATATAATGGAATATTACTCAACCATCAAAAAAATGAAATCTTGCCATTTGCAATGACATGGATGGAACTAGAGGGTATTGTGCTGAGCTAAATAAGTCAGAGAAATGCAATTAATATGATTTCACTCATATGTGGAATTTAAGAAACAAAACAGAGGAGTATAGAGAAAGGGAGGGAAAAATTAAACAAGACATAATCAGAGAGGGATACAAACTGTAAGAGACTCTTAACCATAGGAAACAAACTAAGGGTTGCTGGAGTAGAGGAGGGGTGGAGGAATGGGGTAACTGGGTGATGGGCATTAAGGAGGGCTCGTGATGCAATGAGCACTGGGTATTATATAAGACTGATGAATCACTGAACTCCATCTCTGAAACTAATAATACAATATATGTTAATTAATTTAATTTAAATAAAAATATATATAAATAATTCATAGGATATTATTTACTGAATAGTTAAAAAAGCAAAAATATGCTTTAAAATGGGCAAAGGGGGATCCCTGGGTGGCGCAGCGGTTTGGCGCCTGCCTTTGGCCCAGGGCGCGATCCTGGAGACCCGGGATCGAATCCCACATCGGGCTCCCGGTGCATGGAGCCTGCTTCTCCCTCTGCCTATGTCTCTGCCTCTCTCTCTCTGTCTCTCTGTGACTATCATAAATAAACAAAAATTAAAAAAAAAAATTTAAAAAAATAAAAAATAAAAAAAAAATAAAATGGGCAAAGGAACTGAAGAAATTTTCCAAAGAAGACATACATATGGCCAAAAATACATGAAAAGATGTTCAACATCACTAATCACCAGGGATATGAATATCAAAACCACAGTAATATATAATCACACACCTATTAGAATGAATTTATCAAAAATAGATAACAAGCAAATACATGAAGAAAAGGAAATCTCAGTGCACTGTTGATTGCAATGTAAATTGGCACAGCCAGCATAAAAAATAGCGTGGGGGTTTCTTTAAAAAATTAAAAATAGAATTGCTGTATGACCTAGTAATTTCACTTCTAGGTATGTATCCAAAGGAAATGAAATCAGAATTCCAAATAGATATCTGTACTCCTGCATTCTTGCAGCATCATCTGTAATAGCCAATATGGGAAAAACCTAAGTGCCTAAGTGCTTAACCACAGATGAGGGGATAAAGATGCGTGTGTATATACATATATAATAGGACATATGGGGTGTGTGTGTATAATGGAATATTATTTGGCCATGACACAGAAGGAAATCCTGCCATTTTACAACATGGATAGAGCTTGAGCACATTATGCTAAGTGACAGAGGTCATGCAAAGAAAGACAAATACCAAATATCTTTTATAAGTGGAATCTTAAAACAATGGAATGAAAACAGAGTAGAGTGGTGGTTGCCCAGGGAATAGAGGAAATAGAGAGATACCCATCAAAGGATCCAAACTTCCAATTACAGAAGTTCTGGGGATCTAATGTACAACACGGGTACTATAGTTGACAATACTGAATTATATATTTGAAAGATGCTAGAAGAATATGTCTTGAATGTTCTTACCATAAAAAAGAGATGGTAATTATGTAAGCACCACTACAGTGGTACTCATTTTGCAGTGTGTACGTGTATCAAATCATCAGAATATACACTTTAAATTTACACAATGTTTTATGTTAATAAAAAGTCTGAATAGACCTGGAATTTAAAGAAAAAAAAATGACTTGTAATCAAGGAAGCAAACATGGCTCTAAATATCCTGCTGCTAAAAAACAAAATCATTATCAATAAGCAAATATACAAAGAAGTATATCTTTAGGCAATAAACATTTATTCTGTGCATGCATATTTTTGTCAATAATAAGTCACTACTTTGAAAACTATGAAGAAAAACTCTTCTCTAAAAAGTATTTGTGCGATCACTGTGTTCATTGAAGTCATCTTTAAGAACAGTAATTTCATTCTTTCAGAAAATTTAAACTAGATTTAGGAGGATTATATAACTCCTGATGTAACTAGAGAGGATTCAAAGTCCTTTACTGCTCCATTTCAAGGAGTCTTTATGGTTCTATCATTCTCAAGAAATGGGGTAGAAAGCTTGATATTTTGGGGCACCTGGATGGCTCAGTCGGTTAAGTGTCTGACTTGATTTTGGCTCAGGACCCTGAGATGGAGCTGAGTGGGGCTCCAGACTCAGCACATTCGCTTGAGATTCTTTCTCTCCTCTCTTTCTGCCCCTTCCCTGTGAGACGGTGCACTCTCTCTCTCAAATAAATCTAAAAAACAAAACAAAACAAAACAAAAACTTGATATTTCTTAATAAACTTGTGACCATGGAAATTGTTCCTTAAGTTTTCCTTAGGTTTAAGGTCTACTTTTCTTCTATTTCTTTACTTTGGCTTCTCTGTACTATCTCATGATTTTAGAAATCGCATATACCTCCACCATACTAGGAGCAATGGTCATTTATGTATATAATCAAGATGGAGAGTTCTCCTGTGGAACTGAATTATTAAATACCATAAAGTGTTCACATATAATGTCTTTTGGTATATTCAATACAGTATGAAATATAAAATTATTTATAGAAAATAGAAAAAATATTTTATCATATTGTGGCTAAGTGAATAATATACGATATTATAATTTGAGAAATTATATTTCTTAAATTGTTAATTTGTTGGGTTGTTGTGGGGGTTTTTTAGTTTGTGTCAATATCTAGTGCATTTAACTTTCTCAGGGGATGTTTTGTTTTCTCTTTCATGCTCCACAGGGTTCCATTAAAACCAAAGTTTACCAACAGATCATTAGAGTTGTTTATCAAAGCATTCCTTTGCTATATTTGTGAGTAGTGCCTTGTAATGGAAAGTGAACAGAATATATATTAACCAAGCCAAATATTTTCATTCATTGACTTCATGTATTTGTATATATGTATATATTTCCACATAAAATATATGAATATAAACATGGAATATTTTATTCCCATGTTATATAACTTTCATCCTAATGTCTATTTGAAATCAAATATTTTTAAGTATTACATAAAGATTCAGGAGTTAGTTTAAAATTACTTGTTCCCCTATTTTACTCTTCTCTTCTCAAAAAAGGGGGCAAAAGGGGGGGGGAGGTTAGCATTCATCACTAATGTTAAGTAGGCACAACAAAACAAATGAATAAATCCAAGTGTGAAGAAAATGGCCAAACTGAACCATGACATATTGATTAGAATCTCTTAAGGTTTAGTCATTAATGCACATGTATGGCTACATTTTCATAATTAGCTGACAAAAAAATTGGTCCCCCAAGAACTTGGAAAGAATTAAGATTTTCATCATGAATTAAATTTCAAGAATAATGCAGAATATATCTTCTCAAGGGGGTAGGATGACTCTCAGGCAAAGTGTACATGACTTTATAATAATCTAATTGTTAGTTTTAGTGTAGCATAAGGAAGAATGTATGAATACCAGATTAGTTAATCTAGAATCAAAGAAAAAACAGACGTGTGCCCATCTGTGATCTCCAGTATGGTCCCCACTAATTCCTGCACCTGGTATTCAAACCATTATATGGTCCCTCCCATACTGTAGCAACAGTAGTCGGAATGATTGGTAGAAAATAGCAGAAATTATAATATATCATCTTTAAGATTAGTTTTAAAAGACTGAGGCTTGTCTAGGTTTCCACCTCCCTCTCTATGCCCTGGATCGGGGAATTCATGTCATGAGCAGCTCCAGGGGGAGAACCAGGTGGTGAGGAACTGCAATCTCCTTCAGCCATTTAAGTGAACTTAAAAATAGATCTTCTAGCCCCATTCATGTCCTCATAGACTAGAGTCTTGGCTGTACTTTCACTCCTGAGACTCTAAGTTAGGACCACTCAGCAAAACCACTCTCATATTTTTTGATCCTCAAAAAGTGTATGAGATAATAAATGTTCATCTTTTTAAGCTGCCATGTTTTGAGGGTAATTTTGTGCAGCTATAGGTAACTAATATAACATCTAAGCACAGAAGCAGAGGGAGAGAGAGATTGGGGACTAAATTTGATTTCCAGAATCACTAACATTTTTTTCTCTTAAATGAATATGAAAACAAAGAATATTACCAATAATCTGCAAGACAGATCTGAGATGAATAACTCCATGTGACCTACATGTATCCTGCAATTTAGCTTACCATTAAGCAATCCACCCATACAATTCCTCTTTTCCTGGTTTCATATTTATTAAGCAACTCTCTGACTGGACTTTCCAAGAAATTCTGACTACAAAGAGAAACTGCACTGATTATGCTGGCATGAGTATTCAAATCCCCAGGAAAGCTACTCTCCCTTCTAAATTAGATTAGCGATCTGATTTTAAACATTTGTATTGAGAGACTAGTCAGTATGAATCTGCCATTGACAGAGAGCTGTGAAGCTTAGGATTCTAAGCCTAGAACAATCAAGAGCCCAACCATCAATGCACCAAAGTTGTGTTCACAAAAGTGGTATCTTCTTGGGGGGATCTGCAGATGATACTTCTCTTGAAACCAACATTTCTTTGTGAGAGTAACTCCTGTCTTAATAGCAACATGACAAAAGAAATTCCGTCTCTGAAATCAAGTGAGAATTCATATCATTTCAGACCGTGGAAGTTCCACGAGGAAAGGGATTTTTGTCTTGTTCACTCATTGGTAAATGACCTGGCACAGCAGGTCCTCATTAAATATTTCTTGAGTAAACATAAATCTAAATCCTACTCATTATTCTGTTTCACTACTCAGCTTCCTCTCTCATTCCTCAGAAGCCATTGTACATCTTCCCTAATTTCCTCATGTGTCTCCTATGAGCAAACGTCTCCTATGAGCAACATCTCCTATGTTGCAACATCTCCTATGAGCAAATTATTTGTCTCCTGGCTCACCATTAAAACATTTATTTTCAAAGATCTCTTACTTCCTGCCACAAAAATCTATATCAACTTGTCTCAATGCTAACACATACTAACTTGTCCTAAAGACCATCCAATAGTCACACATACACATGTACCTAATTTAGTTAAATTGGTAGGTTCTTGACTTGTTCCTAATTTAAGTGGGAAATCTCCTTTGTCACCATTTAAAACAATACTGACTTGGTTTTGTAGGCATAATTGTAAAGGAATTGTACCCCCAGCCATCTTCTACTGAAATTTATTATCAAAAAATAGAGACTTTATAAATTATTTAACATTGTTTCTAGGTTTTAGAATAACATTCTGGCTAATAGGGATCCCTGGGTGGTGCAGCGGTTTAGCGCCTGCCTTTGGCCCAGGGTGCGATCCTGGAGACCCAGGATCGAATCCCACGTCGGGCTCCCGGTGCATGGAGCCTGCTTCTCCCTCTGCCTGTGTCTCTGCCTCTCTCTCTCTCTCTCTCTCTGTGACTATCATAAATAAATTAAAAATTAAAAAAAAAACATTCTGGCTAATAAAATTCTAGGTCAAAGGGTATATATTGTTTAAATTATGAAAGATACTATCCTATTACTCTCAATAAAGTTCCACCACTTTATAATATTATCACTGTTTTACAGGAGTATCTGTAGGCACAGCTACTGGATATAAAATTTTGGCCAATCTGTTAAGGGAAAATTGGTTTTTGCATGAACTTTTTACCTTGTATACCTTTCATTTAAATGTGAGATTGACAACATTTTTGTTTGTGTATAATACATCTGTATATTTTTCCAATAAGATGCCTGTTTCTTTTGAGGTTTTAAAAAATATTGTTCAGTTCATCTCTTATTTTTTGATTTGTGTAAATTTATTTCATAAAATTAAAATTTTAATATTAAAAATTCTTTATCATTGCCTATGTGACACATGTATATCCTATCCCTCATTTTTGCTAGTTTTGTTAAATATTTGATATAAATTTATATATGTAACATAAGTAAATTTTTGAAAATATAAAGGACATGACTATAATGGACACCTAACCTCATAATTTCTTTGCATCTACCTGTAAGATCTGTAAAAACAATTGGGGGAAAAATGACCACTGTGATTTCCAATTCATTCAGACTACAGAGCCTTTCACTTCTTTCTAATCTTATAGATTTGTTCTCATGTTTGTTTGGATGGATGCTATTGTCAATGTATCATTTTTTTTAATCCTATATTTCCAATAAGGTTTTTAATTGATTTCATTTCTTGGCTAAATTCACTGTCTAAATCTAATTTATATATGTCTTAGGATTTTCCCTTCCTTCACATCATGCTGTTTGTGAATAGTAGCTTTATTTCCTCTGTTTTAAGCTTTACATCTTTCTTCTGGCTTCACTATAATGGCTATGATATGACATCTAAGACAATGATGAGTAAACATGTAAATGTGGTTGCCCTTGCCTTAGTGCCAGATTCTAAGGGAAATCTTCTTAATTTAAATTCAAATTAATATATAGTGTATTATTAGTTTCAGAGGTAGAATTTAGTGATTCATTAGTTGCATGTAAAACCCAGCGCTCATTGTATCAAGTGCCCTTCTTAATGCTCATCACACCGTTACCTCATTCCCCCCACCATCTTCTCTCCAGCAACTGTTTCCTCTAATTAAGAGTCTTAAATGGTTTGTCCTCTGATTTTGTCTTATTCTCCCTTCCCTCCCCTTATGTTCACCTGTTTTGTTTCTTAATTTCCACAGATGAGTGAAATCATACATGGTATTTGTCTTTCTCTGACTTATTTCACTTAGCATAATATCCTCTAGTTCTATCTGCATCATTGCAAATGGAAAGATTTTATCCTTTCTGGTGGCTAAGTAATATTCCATTGTGTGTATGTGTGTGTATCACATCTTCTTTATCCATTCATCTATCAAGGGACATCTGGGCTCTTTCCATATTTTGGCTATTGTAGACACTGCTGCTACTAAACACTGGGGGCATGTGCCCCTTCAAATCACTATGTTTGTATCCTTTGGATAAATTCCTCGTAGAGGAATTCCTGAGTCATAGGGTAGCTCTATTTTTAACTTTTTGGGGAACCTCCATACTGTCTTCCAGAGTGGCTGATAAATTTCATTCCTATCAACAGTGTGAGAGGGTTCCCCTTTCCTGAGAGAAAATTTTTAATATTTATAACCAATTAGTTTGCTAAATACTATACTTTTGTAGGCATCTTAAAAGTAAATTGAAGCTTACTTCTAGTTTACAAATAACTTACTTTTATCATAAAGAGATGTTATATTTTACCAAATGCTATTTCTGCGTCTATTGAAAAAAAAAATCACACAATTTTCTCCCTTATCTTATTGCCATGGGAATTTGTACTGGCTGATTTTAAAATGTTCAACCAACTTCAGATTCCTGGATCACCCCAACTTGTTCCTGAAGTCTTGTCTTTTTATGTACTGTTTGATAAATTTGATAATATTTTGTTTTGAATCATCACATCCTTCTTGACATGAGAGTCACTGGCTTATAGATTTTTAAAACTTTCTGTCCAGGTTTTGTTATTATGACCATGCATAAACCAAGGTAGGAAAATTTCCTTTTTATACATCATTCTCTTTAACAGTACTATTTTACAAAAGTGTCATAAGTTCAACAGTAAATCGTTTAGATCTATGTTTTATGCAGGGGAAGGTATATGTAAGTGAAGATTTTAGTTATGGATTCAATATATCTGATAGCTATAAAACTCTTCAGATTTTCTATTTCCTCTTGTATTGGTTTTGGTGACTTTGCTTCTAAAGGAAATTGTCCATTTAATTTATACTGTGAAATTCAGTAGCAAGTATCTGTTCATATCAGTTTTATTATCTTTTTAAATTCCTGCAGAAACTATAGTAGTTTTTCATTTTTCATTACTGTAATTGGCATATTTTATCTTTTCCTTCTCGGAACAGAGGTTTGATACTTTTTTTAGTGATTTCAACAACACTTTTGACTTATCTCAATTGTTTATTTTCTATTTTATTATTTTTCTAGTTTTATTATTTTGTCTATTTAGATTACATTTATTTTTCTTCTAATTTCTTGAGATATGTACTAGAATTTGATTTTCAACCTTTTTTCCCCTAATAGATGCACCAGATATATTATCTATTGCTGCTTAAATGCAGAAAACCATAAGAGAACATTACTCCACACAAAGAGAAAAATCCAAATAATTCCCCAAATCATAACTTTTTTTTTAAGCCAGAGAGCTGAAGTCAAAAGGCAATCAGATGAACTGAGTTTCAAAAGGTGTATACTCCTGAGGAGGTTTTACCTTTTTCACTGGAGGAAACACTGGAGGAAGAAGCAGCCATTATATGGGAGTAAAATGAAAAGTAACTATTTGACAAATCTATAAGAGCTGGAATGGTGTCGCACTTTAGAATTCATGGAAGGGCCAGACAAAAACAGAGTCCTGCATTCACTCAAAGCTCTTTCCCCTGGCTCTAAACCCCATGCTCCTGGCGCAGAGCAGGACACCTCAGGATCTGAGTTTCCTGGCCCAAGTAAACATCCACGCACTTCCTGGAACCTGCCCTCTTGGGAAGCAAAAGCCTTGTCAGCTGGGCTGGGAAAAGCAGAAAACTCTTGCCATTAGGGTTCCAGAAAAGATCTACTGATTCCGATGGAGGAATAGACACAAAAGCCTTTTGTCCATTTCAGATGGAAAGGCAGGACTCTAGCCCTTGTTTTGGGG
Organism: Canis lupus baileyi; assembly: GCF_048164855.1. Classification (NCBI taxonomy): domain Eukaryota; kingdom Metazoa; phylum Chordata; class Mammalia; order Carnivora; family Canidae; genus Canis; species Canis lupus. The sequence goes on from NC_132859.1 coordinate 10,718,801, forward strand.
TAAGAAGAAGTCGCTGCTGAAAGGAAGCCAAGAAGTAAAAGTTGCCTGCACTTAAGTGGGAAACAGGATTGCCCATCTGCCCACCCCCAACAGCAATCCCTCTCTCCACCATTCTGGGGTAAAGGTATCTGCTGCTGAGTGAGAGAGCAGTAAAGCAGAACCACCTGCTCCAGAGGTAGGGCAGGAAACCTGATGGAGCACAAAATGGGTGGGAATAAGCACTGCACTGATACAAAGCACATGTGTGCTATCACCAGGGGAAGCCAGGGAGCTCTGTCAAGCAGGCTTAGAGGGAAGTTTAGAGAATAGTATTTATATTAGAAAATAAGAAAGGTTGTAAGTCAATGAATTCAGCTTCCTCCTAAAACACACACACGTACAACTAGAGAATGAAGGACAAATTAAGCCCAAAGCAAGAGGAAAAGAGGAAATATTAAAGATACAAGCAGAAATCAATGAAATAGTAAACAAGTGAAAAACGGAGAAAACTCAATGAAATTCAAAGCTAGCTTTTTGAAGAGATCAATAAAATTGATAAATCTCTAACCAGACTAACCAAGCAAAAAAGAGAGAAGACAAAATTACTATTTGCAGGAGTAAAAGCAGGGGAAGGTTGGTGCAAATCCTACAGACATTACAGGATAATATGAGAATATTATACACAGCTGTATGCAAATAAATTCTCTGAAAGACACAATCTGGCAAAGCTCACTCAAGAAACTGATAAATGGAATAACCCTATGTGTCAGTTCAAGAAATTGAGTGTGGAGTGAAAAGTCTTCCCACAGACCAAAGTCCATGCCCCCATGTCTGCTTTGTCAATTTATGATAGGGATACTAATTCTACACAAAATTTCCCAAAAAATAGAAAAGGAGGGCATTCTTCCCAACTCATTTTAAGATGTTAGCATGACCCTGATGTCAAATTAAAAGATATTGTGAGAGAACAGATCAATATCCCATATGAACATAGATGCAAAAATCCTTAATAAAACACTAGCAAAACAAATTCAGCAATTATAAAAAGGATTATACATTATGACCAAGTAGGGATTATTCCAGGAACACAATAGTATTTAAATGAAAATTTATAGAATTAAATATTTTCACTACGAAAAAAAAACTCTCAAACCAAAGACCTCATAATGTATCTTTAAAAACTAGGGGGGGAAATGAGGAAAAGAAACTCAAAATAAGTAGAAAGGAATAATACGGTCATAAAACAAAGAAAGAAAACAAAAACGAGTAGAGAAAATTGAGTAAAATTAAAAGCTGATTATTTGAGAATATCAATAAACTGATAAACGTCTAGCCAGACTAACTGGAAAAAAGGGGAGAGAATACAAATTACCAGTATCATAGATGAGAGAACATCACTACAGATCCTAAAGATACTTAAAATACAATGTGGAAATATTATTTTTTAAAGTATGTCAAACTTGACAGTTGATATGAAATGCTTAAATTCCTTGAAAGACACAGAGTACTAGTGCTCACTAAAGAAGAAATAGACAACATGAATTGAACTGTATGAATTGAAATTACAGTTTAAAAAAAAAAACGTTCTTGCAAAGGAAAATGTAAGCCCACACTTTTCACTGGTAAATTCTACCAAGTATTTAAGGATGAAATACCAAAATTATTGTACATACTCTCCTAGAAAATTAAGGAAGATGGAATACTTTACAATTTGTTCTGTGAAATCAGCATTAATGATAACTGAAATCAGAAAATCAATCTAATTTTAAAAAGAGCAAAGACATGAATAGACATTTCACCAAAGATAATATATTGAAGAAAAAAATAAGTATATAAGAAGGCATTTGGTATTATTAATCATTAGGGAAATGTAAATTAAAGCCACAATTGGATACTATTCCACAACCACTAGAATGGGTAGAATTATAATCACTGACTGGGGAGACTGGGTGGCTCAGATGGTTAAGAGTTGGACTCTTAATTTCAGCTCAGGCCATGATCTCAATGTTGTGAGATGGAGCCTTGCAGTAGGTTCCCTGCTGGGTGTGCAGCCTGCTAAAGACTCTCTCTTCATGAGCACCTGGTGCCTCATTCCGGTAAGTGGCTGCCTTCAACTCAGGTCGTGATCTCAGGGTCCTGGGATCAAGTCCTGCATTGGGCTCCCTGCTCAGCAGGGAATCTGCTTCTCCCTCTTCCCTGCTTGTGCTCTCTTACAGTCTCTCTCTCTCCCTCTCTCTCTCTCTCAAATAAATAAAATAAAATCTTAAAAAAAATAAAAAGGATTCTCTCTTCCTCTCCCTGCTCTAGTGAACATGAGCACATGTACCCTCCCTTAAAAAAAAAAAAAAAAAAAAACACATTGCTGACCACACCCAGTTTGATGTAGGTGTTCAACACATGGAACTCTCATATACTGCTGGTTGGAATGTGATCAAATGGCTTCTCAAATCAGTTTGACAGGCTCTTAAAAATCCCAGCCCACACCAACCATATGACACAGCTATTCCACTTCTAATTATCTCAGCAGAAATGAAAGTTTGTGTCCACTCAAAAATTTGCACAGAAGTATTCATAGCAGTCTTATTTGTAATAGCTAAAAAGTGGAAACAATCCAAATATTCATCAACAAAAATCGAATAAAAAAATGTTGGTGTATCAATACAATGGAATATGCTCAACAGCAAAAATAAATTGATTAATGATACAGTAACATGGATGACTCTCAAAATAATTACAGTAAGTGAAAGAAATGAGACAAAAAAAGAGTATATACTGTATGTTTCCATTGATATAACATTCTAGAGGTGACAAAGAATTTTTAATAACAGAAAACAGATTATTTAGTGGTTTAGATTATTTAGTGACAAGAGGGGCAAGGATGAATGAGGAAAAAGGACAATGATGGGGCATGACGAAACTTTAGGAGGGTGCTGTTGAATATGTTCATTATCTTTGTGCTGCTGTTTTCACAAGTGTATAAATATGTCAAAATTTATCAAATTGTACAATTTAAAAATGTGTATTTTATTATTGTAATTGTATTTTGATAAAACTATAAAAATTGTTAGGAATATATATATCTCTATGATTGTGGTATTACTCATACCTTCTTTGATTTTAGTCAACTTCTACATATTTCAAAACTATTATTCGGTTGATTTAACTCTAGGATTCTTTAATCTTTTAGTTGAACCGACTAATCACTAAACAATGTTTTTATTTTTCAGAATTGTTCTTGTCTTAAAATATATTTCATTTGATATTTATATAACCACACCAGTTTTCTTTTGGTTAGTGTTTGAAATATATAGATGTGTATGTATATATGTATATGCAAAAATAGGCTGGAAATATATTTTTTCTTTTTTTTTTCTTTAAACCAGTGCAGGGTTGTAATATTAAAATGACCTTTGTAATTAGCATAGAGGTGGGCATTTTCAAATTAATATTAGAAACTTTGTTTTTAAATTAAGTATTAACCCATGAATATTTAATTTATAACTGATACAATTTGGATTTAAATGCTTATATAGTTTATTACTATAATAATATAATTTAATATTGATATAGTTTGTCTATTATATTGTTGTTTTTGTTGTTTCTTATCCCTGTCTCTGAGACATGACTGCCTTGAATCTACCCCAAATCCCCAGTGCACAATAGGCCATGATTAGGTTATACAGGATTTTTTCATAGATTATTCAGTAAATATCAAAACAACAGAATGAACAGGAATTGAAAATTTGAGTGTTATATAAGAGGAAGATAACTTGCAATAAACAAAAATATCTGTGCCCCATGGCATGATTCCAACAATGGTAATCTTGGCTATGATTTTTTTCAGATCCTACTATATTCTAAAGAAGGCTCCAGGCACTTAAAATCTTAACAATAACTGGTACTTTAAATCTTAACAGTAACTCTATTAGGTAAATATTATTATCATACCTTATTATATATAGAACTAAAACACAGAGGTGTTAAATAATTTTCTAAAAGTCACACAACTAACAAGTGATTGAATTAGAAACTGCCTGGTGGCTCAGTTAGTTGCTTAACCATCTCACTTTGGCTCAGGTCATGATCTCAGGATCCTGGGATCCAGCCCCACATCAGGCTCCCTGCTCAGTGGGGAGTCTGCTTCTCCCTCTCCTTCTGCCCTTCCCCTTTCCTTCCCGCTTATGTACACTCTCTGTCTCAATAAATAAATAAAATTTTTAAAAATTGAATCCTGATATTTCTAAGTTTAGAACTCAAACACAATATTTTCACTACTTCGTTTTGCTATAATAAGGCATTTAAGAAATGACTAGAGGGCAGATTTATATTAGTTATAAGCAAATAAAGTGATGTATTACAAAGAAAATACAATAAAAACATTTTAAGAAATGACTAGAGGGCAGATTTGTATTAGTTATAAGCAAATAAAGAGATATATTACAAACAAAATACAAAAAAAGTTCTTGTACATATTTTGCTAACGTAAATCATACTAGAGAAGGCACAGGAGGACAATGTTATCAGTTATAAGAAAATGGATTTGTACTTCTGAAAAAATATTAAAGAGCAGAAGTCTTTTTATATAATTTTCATAGCTAATAATTAATTTACGCCATCAATGACATAGAAAGGTTTCTGCAGCTCACATCTCTTAGATATAAAATAGATACAAATAATCTATTTTTCTGGTTACTTGGACCCATAATTCTATTTATATCTACTTGTAAATTATAAATTCTTTCAAAGATATATTTTTTAAATAACAGAAAGAGAGATCACTTGTGGGCCTTTTGGCTAAGATCAAGTGCAAACAATAGAAATTGACACAATGCAACATGTTTATTGATACATGTAAAATTCTAATCAAAGGGCAATTGGTTTTGTTAAATAAATATACAATGTCAGAGATGAGTACTGAATCCAAGATACATGGTGCTGCTCTATAGGAGTCTTCAAATAACTATGAAATAGCACACTCATATTAGAATAGAGTAACTGATTTGTAGTCTCGGGAAAAACAGGAAAAAATCATATTAGGAATTAGAACACAATTTATCAGATATATAACCCAGAAAGTAAAGTTGTCCTACAATAGCTTCTTTAATGCCCATTTATCCAAGCAATTAAGATAAACTTTTAAAATACTAATTATTAATAAAATATTTTAAACAAAAATTCATTAAGCATATTAGTTTCATATTGCTACTATAACAAATTGCCACAAACTCAGTGGCTTAATAAATTATTTCTGTTACAGTTTTGGAGGCCAGAAGTCTGAAATTGCTTTTCACTGGACAAAAGTTAAGGTGTTGACAAAGCTACGTTTCCTTCCTGAGGCTCTAGAGAGTCAGTCTGTTTCTTTACCCTTTCTAGCTTCTGGTCACCATCAACATTCCTTTGTTGCTGACTTCCTCCTCACATCATCCCATTACTCACTTCCTACTCCTGACCTTACCTCCATCCTCTAAGGACCTTTATGATGATATTTACAACCTGTTAGGATTATCCAGGGTGATTGTGGGTTGAATTATGCACACACACCCCATTCAAATATTGTTTGTGTCCTAACCACCAGGACCTCAGAATGTGACTTTATTTGGAAATCAAGTCACTACGTATGTAGTTCATGGAGACAAGGTCATTAGGCTGAGCCCTAATTCAATATGACTGATGTCCTTATAAAAAGGAGAAATTTGGATGTAGAGACAAATGCCAGACATACAGGGAGAACACATGTAGAGATGAAGGCAGTGGTAAGGGTGACACTTTCATTGGTCAAGGAAGACCTAAGATAGCCAGCAAACAAGCTAGGGGGAGAGGCCTGGGACAGCCTTCACAAGAAAACAACCCTGTCCATACCTTGATCTTGGACTTTTAGATCCCAGAGCTGTGAGAAAGTAAATTTCTGTTTTTTAAGCCACCCAGTTTGTGATACTTTGTTATAGCAGCCTTAGCAAAGTAATACAAGGACTAAATCACATCTGCAAAATCTCTTTTGTATATAAGGTAGCATTCGTAGATTCCAGGGATTAGGGAGTAGATACCTACGGAGGGTTATTATTCAGCCTGCCACAGCATGCTTATGTCAAACCAACTTATACATTGGCAGATATAGGTTAAATAAAACATACTCCCTGCCCTCAAGATTCAGTGTTATTCACAGTACAAAGATCCAAGTATCATGTGGATTATTTGCCAGAACTTCTTGGATTCCAGCAATCTGCTGTGATATTTTACAAAGAAAGCTAAAGAAAATATAGCTTGAGGGAGGCAAGTTTTCCATATTATAAAGCTCTTCCTTGCCAAAAACATTGGTACTTTTGACCTAATCCATTTTCCAGATTAAATAGATTCCATGAACAAATGAATTTATGAATAATAGAATAACTTACTTGATTGCATTCTGGTAATAATAGTCACTTATAATTAAGACTATCTCTCAATAAGTGATTCAGAATTTTATCTAGAAAATAAAACCATTTGTGGCTGTGTTATAATATTTTATGATTATAGTATCCCCAGATATATAATATATAAATCTGTGTACATTTTTATGTTATATACTTAGAAAGTTTGCATATGTTTAAAAAAATACCATGGAAGGTCAATTTAAAAAAAAAAAGTGTTCAATACGGAGGACTGGGTGCTTACCAATTTGTTTGGAGGGACTAGAGGACCAAAAGTCAGGACATTTGAGCAGCCAAACAGCCATTGCTGATACTATTGCTGAACTTCTTCGGTGTATATCACACTGAACCGTAGATGCAGAATGCAAAGTCAGGCCACTGCTTCCTTTTCAAATACTCATATCTGCACTCTGTTGCTTGCCAACTGCCACAGCAATAAATATGTGGCCTCCATTTTATTTCCATCTTCCATCTCTCATGTTAGGTTAAATAATGACCAGATCCTAATCCGCATCTAGACCTCTAACTTCAAGGGAAGGAGTTTTTCTCACTTTCTACCTAAAATTAAGTTGAGATAGTAACCTAGGAAAGTCACCAGATTTCTCCTGTTGTTGAGGCACAGAGATTGAAAACGTCTAAAAACTGAGAAGAGAAAGAACAGAGACAGAGGCTCTAATGAGAAGACACAATCATTCCCAGATGAACAGGGAATGGACATTTAATAGAGCATTAATTAATTAATACAGCATTCGCATGACATTATAAATGTTATGTTCATCAAACCTAGAAATGGCTTTGAGTTAAAAAGTCACAATTTTAGTCTATTGCACTCTCAAAATTCCACAAAATTAACATAAATGATGTGGTCCCAATACGTACTGAATTCATCATAAAATAGCATGGGATGAGAAATAGCTAAAGTATCCCTGACCTATGAAAATATTAGGTCGACAATAAGAAATAATGCACATTTCTAGTCTAGAAATAATGCACTTTCTTATTGCTAATAAGAAATAGCAATATATTTGGCAAAAAGCTTTACCTCCTATATTAGTTAGGAGTCTTTAAAAGCACACGAATTCCCATTAAAATGGAATTAGAAATGTTTATTCATTAGGAAAGTTTAACTCTAGGTGGCTTTATGTATGGATTGATTCCCAAATTCAACTAAGCTACTATGACCTGATTTGTCTTGATTTGTTGAATTATTCCTCTGGCTTTGTATCTAGCCTCCACGAGATGATCTTGGGTAACTCCAAACTCATGCTTTCCCCACATTCTATACATTCATGTTCATCAAAATAGTAGGCAGATTCTTTCTTCCAAGTCTAAACCACACGCCTATGCCTATGTGGTCCAAGATGAAGTGGAGTTTACCCAAAGCACAAAAGCTGATCTTGGGAAGGGATGGTGCCCCAATAAAAAAAAAAAAACCCACAAAACAAAACAAAACAAAACAAAACAAAACTGGATACTATTATCAAAGAAAGGGCAATGTATTAGATACATAGTTGAGTTTACTCTATCTCCAAGCCCTTAAGTTGGCTCTTGCTGCCCTCCAATGATTCTGGAGGGATATATACAAAAGGATAGGCCAGTAAATGCTACATTTCACTACACATGGACGTTAGCCTCACATCCCTATGTGGAATTCTGGAGAATTAGGCACTAGATGTGTGGCAAGGGCTCCTTTCATTTGGGTTGACTCTAGATCTTGAGCTCAATGTAAGCCGCTGGACACTTGGTCCTTTTCCTAGAGGCTCACACAATAGTATTACCACACAGTTGGCTATAAAAGGACAGACAAATCTATGGTAGAGCACATCCCAAGAAGAAATAAGAGATATTTGCCTAATGATAGGTTTACTTCTTTTCCTTTTACTAAAGCTGCATCTTTAGAAAGGCAGATTAATTTTTTCCCTCTTCTGTTTAAAAATACAGTGCTTCTTTGAAGATAGAGTATGAGATGGACTCATAGAACTTGGAGAACTAGCAAAAGGCCCATGCGCAGATGGAACAGAGGACAGACTTTTTTGTAAGCTTTTAGCTAAGGAGTTGTTCTCCTTGGTGAGGAAGAAATATTAATTTAAATAAAAAATTTTCAAATGTTTAAAGTCAGGTCTTCTTTGTGTAAGAATAAAAATCTCGTACCCTCAATCACTGTTATCTGGACTTTTCACAAATCAGTATCAAAATCAATGCAAGGATAATTTTCAAAGGTAGCAAGGTACATTGTTATCTTTAATTTGAAGGCGAACAGTTCATATGATTTGCTTGACAGAAGCATATTAGTTCTATAAAATATGAATAATGGATCAGAGTCTCACCTTCGTTGACTTCTATTATGCTGCCAATTTGTAAATGGTCTTGATGTAAAGAAACATCTCCTATTAATTTGAATATACTTTTTAAAACTAATCATGTACTCAAGATGGCTTAGAGCTCCTTCCCTGGGGGAGGAGAATGAGGGCAACAATGCATAGGGCATGGGCAGGAGGAGCTTCTTTCCAACCCTCACTGAGAACCACAACCTTATATCATTTGTTAGTGCAATGCACCTATCATTATATTTAAATTATATTTTAACAACAAAAAAAATCATTTGAGGGGGTGCATTGTGTTTAAAGCAAATTATCCTCATAGTGTTTTACTGATTAGCAAATGGTTCAAAAAAGATGCATCCATATATCTTGAGCAGTTAGAGATGGCTGGTATTTTTTTTTATCAGATTGAATTTTTTTCTCCTAAATTTTGATTTAAATTCCATTTAGTTAACATATAATGTAATATTGGTTTCAGGAGGAAAATTTAATGATTCATCACTTACGTATAACATCCAGTGCTCATGATAACAAGTGCCCTCCTTAATACCCACCACTCATTTAGCCCATCCCCCACCCACCTTCCTCCAACAACAACTCTCAGTTCTCTATCATTAAGAATTTCTTATGGTTTGCTTCCCTCCCCTTTTTTTACCCTTCCAATATGTTCATCTGTTTTGTTTCCTAAGTTCCACATATGAGTAAAATTATATGGCATTTGTCTTTCTCTGACTTACTTCACTTAGTATGATACACACTAGCTCCATCCACATCATTGCAAATGGCAATATCTCATTCTTTTTGATGGCTGAGTAATATTCCACTATGGAATATCTATATCTATATCTATCTATATCTATATCTATATCTATATAGATATATCACATCTTCTTTATCCATTTATCAGTCATGGACACTTGGACTCTTTCCATAGTTTGGGTGCATGTACCCCTTTGAACCTGTGCTTTTGTTTCATTTGAAGACTGGTATCTTTTCTAATTGTTCATGCCCACCTCAGAGTACTCAGTACTCATATCAAATTGTTTAATTATGTAACTATTTTTATAAATATATATAAATATATTTTTATAAATATTTTATTTATTTATATGACAGATTTAGAGAGAGAGAGAGAGAGCAGGCAGAGCAGTAGGCCGAGGGAGAGGGAGAAGCAGGTTCCGCGCTGAGCAGGGAGCCTGATGTGGGGCTTGATCCTGGGACCCTGGGACCATGACCTGAGCCTAAGACAGATGTCTAACCGATTGAGCTACCCCGGCTCCCCATGAAACTATTTTTAAAAGTTGTCTTTGCATACAGATATTCAAGCAGATCAAGGAAGTTTAAAATAAAGAATAGAATGATTGGCAGAGGCAGGCAGTGGGGAATGAATGAAATAAGTTTTTCCAGCTGCAAAATAAATAAGTCAGGAATACACAATATACAGCATGATGACTATGGTTAGTGATATTCTTTTGAATATTTGGAAGTTGCTAGTAGAGTAAATCTTAAAAGTTCTCATCACAAGAAAAAATTGTAACTCTGGTAATGGCTATTAACTAGACATTGTGATGATCATTTTACAACATAGAGAAATATTGAATCATTATGTTGTATATCTGAAACTAATAATGTTACATGCCAATTATATCTCAATACAAAATAAAAGCAATTCAAAGTTCATACAGGGACATTGAAAATGGTAAAAGTGACATTTTAAATCAGTGTAACTAGATGAACTATTGAATCTACAGCGTTGGGGCAACTGACTAGCCTTTTTAAAAAAATAAAATAAAACTGAGGAACAACTCCACTGCTTACAGCTTGCTAAAATCCAGATGAATAAGTGTTTAAAAAAAAAATGAAACCATAAAATTATCAGAGGAAAAAAGGGGTAAATCTTACCTATAATTTTAGACTAGATAAGGCCATTCTAAGTTTTATCACAGACTACAGAACTTATAACAAAGTTAAATTTAAATTAAGACAAGTTTGACTACCCAAAATGTCTACATAGAGAAAAAAATGCTACCTATGAAGGGAAAATTCTTTGAATGTTTGGAATACATATAAAAAGCAAAGGACTAATATCTAAACAGAAATAACATTTGTAAATCAAACTCAGTTGAAATTACAAATATAAATAACTTAGGGATCCCTGGGTGGCGCAGCGGTTTAGCGCCTGCCTTTGGCCCAGGGCGCGATCCTGGAGACCCAGGATCGAGTCCCACGTGGGGCTCCTGGTGCATGGAGCCTGCTTCTCCCTCTGCCTGTGTCTCTGCCTCTCTCTCTCTCTCTGTGTAACTATCATAAATAAATAAAAATTAAAAAAAACAAATATAAATAACTTAGCTTAAACAATACAGAAAGGAAATAGAGAAACTAAAATAAACAATAACTGTATTAGGAAATTATTAGAAATTTACAATACCAGATTTCAAACAATCATTCTTCACTTTTGATAAGATTAAAGAGAGAGTATTGGAAAGCAGGTATAAGAAAAACATTTTTTAAAACTTCTGGAGAGCAAATTAATTTGTTTAATCATTTTGGAGTGTAATTTCGAAGTTTATCAAAATTGTAAATGCATGTATAACTCCTTAATCCAGTTTTACCACTAGTAAAAATTTCTGGCAGATACTCACATAGGCATACACACACACATGATTAATATTTGTAGAAGGGAAAACATGAAAGGAACATAAGTATCAATGAATTAAGTACTAGTATAATCATGATACATCAATGCAATATTTTACTGGTTTGCCAAAGAGAAAGAACAAAGCAATTTAAAAGCGCTTTCAATAAAAGATAATAAAAATTCTTTAGTAGAAATAAGACAAAATCAAAAGTACCACATGACCTAGTTTAATAAAAATATGTTTATACATATTTTTTTTAAGATTTTACTTATTGATTAATAGAGACACACAGAGAGAGAGAGAGGCAGAGACACAGGCAGAGGGAGAAGCAGGCTCCATGCAGGGAGCCCGACGTGGGACTCGATCCCGGGTTTCCAGGATCAGGCCCTGGGCTGAAGGCAGAGGCTCAATGGCTGAGCCACCCAGGCATCCCTGTTCATATGTACTTATATGTGTAAAGAAAAGCACTAAATTTTTAACAGTAGTTTCCTTATTCAGGCCCATATTTTCTGACTTTTATGTTTATTCATAAAAATGGGATGTAACTTCAACTTTAATTTTTTAAATTATTTTTATAAAGAATATAAGTATTGGCAACACAATGGCCTTTACTGAAATCCCATTTCCCGCACAAATTAACTATGAAAACTTGGACAAGTCACGTAGCTGAAGCTGAAGCTTTGTCATCTATAAATTGGGGATAACGACTGCTTTTTTGGATTTTGGAGGAGAGTAAAATATGATAATGTACTTCAATGCTTATCCTAGTGCCTGAAACATAAAAATATTCAGTAAATGGTAGCTGTTATATCATATTATTATCAATGACCTAACACTGCTATAAAATATAAAGTTAGCAACATCATGTTATTTATTGTTGTAAATAAATACATGAACGGGGGACCCAAATTATAATTGCAATTACTATTTAGACAAAATAAACAGTATCTTTTACTGAATTGCTTCTTAGGTACATTTATTTATTTCTAATACAGTTTCTCCATGTATTCTTAATAGATTTAAGGCAGAGTTTATAAAATCATTAAAAAACATTTAAAATTGAATGTTACCTGGAGAATTGAAATTATACAGGCAGTTAAATTGAATAATTCTGACTGGAAATATTTTCATTCTCCATCCACACTGAAATTGCCTATATTAGCTATATAGAAATAAATATCACTAGCTAATGGCCAATTCTGTTTTACTTTTAGATAAATTTGATACGGCTAAAAGTATTTACTACCTATATTGACACACAAAGTAACAAATCAAGATTCCTTCTCAACATCCATATCTAAAATAATGTTCCATGCTATAATCACTTAAATAATTTCTATGACAAAGTTAATGTACACCTGGATTTATGTGCACCTTATTCAGAAAATGGGTCACTCTCTAAATGCCAATAGACCATAACCAGGAATTTTGAGAAAAATAAATCCTCAAATCTTTCTCATTTCTTCAAAATTTAAGATGAGAAAATTTTGGCAAAATAAACACTGCCTCCCTGTTCAAGAAAAAAGCAGGCTTTTTATTCTGTTCATGTACTCCTCTGCTATTAAAAAATATATATCCCATTTAATTGGTATTATAATAAATTACATGGCAAAGTGTTGTTGAACAGCAAAGGACACAGATATTATTTCCCATTGTTACTATGAATAGAATCACCCAGGTACCAATTAACATCTCATCATGATGATTACTTTTTATTGTTCTTGTTCCACTAATCAAACTCACACCTTTTTAGTTTATATTTTGATTTCAAAAAATTATGCTAAAAAAAAAATTATGCTAAGAAAAGATTAAATCTATTTCAAATGCAAATAAATGTGAAGCATATAAAGCTAATTAGGTTTATAACCACTGAGAATAATACAAAAAAAAATTAAATTGCTTTGCTTCAAGGAAAATCTTTTAGGAAACATTTGTTGAATAAATTTGAAAGAAAAAATTTTAATATTTTCTCTCATAGTTGATATTTGGCCTATATTTTACACAGGAAAATCATATGCATTTTCTTTCTTAATATACACTGGTTACTGTCTTTACAAGGTAGTAGTATCGTATGTTGTAGTGGAGATAGGGGAGAAATATATTTACCAAACACTTAAATTATATTTATTAGTATAATATTTATTTATATTTATTAGTAGTATAAATATTATAAAGTAATATTTAATAATATAATATTAAATCATATTTAAATATATCACAATTTTAAAGCTTATAGACAAATAATACCACTTATCAGGGACAGATTCCAAAAACAAGTAAAGTGAAAATTTATGGGAAATATTAAGATACCCCCAAAAGTTTGGGTGATAAAGTAACATTAATTAAATAATGTTCTGACATTTGCAACACTAAAACAATTTAATCTAAGGAGTTATGTCCTTTAAAAATATTTTCCTTAATTATATCTCAGCTATTCCCTAGATTCTTAGACATTTGGTAGGCAATATTTTCCATGCAAGTATTTCGTTTATTATGGAAATGGGATTTCAATTTTGAAATGCATCCATGATGATTTATTGGCTAGTTTTAAGCCCTGTATAAGGAAGAAGAGTGTTGAGTGGAAGTTTGGCACCAGCGATAATTTTTTGTTGTTGTTCCCAAGCTGACAGGTTTACAGGATTAAGCTTTAGAGTGTTTGCTAGCATCCCCAGGATGCTTTTCCATAGTGGAGCAGAGTTTAGATCGACTCTGGGGTATTACCACATGATGAAGGTAATCTGTTTCCTTAGCTGAAGCTCACAAACAAAGCAGTTAAATCCCCATCACAAATGGCCATACTGGGACTCATTACACTTTTCATAGGCCTGGATCTTTTTGTTTCTAAGTCCCTAAAACATTTATATAGGGCAATGAAATTTTCACAGAACCTGAGCCAATTCCTTTAACGAAGAATGAGATGCATTGCTTTGAAAGGTACAGTGTTCTTCCAAAAGTAGGAGTGTAATTTAAGGAGCAAAGAAAGACTGGAAGAATGAAGAATAGACATCACCTCCACAGTTCCTTGTGGAAAACAGGGACTTTTGTCTCGAAATGCTGCTTATTTTGCTAAAGTTTTCATTTATGTGTTAATGTAACAAATCTTGGTTGAATTTCTACCATGTGCCAGGCTTGATGTGAGGAGCTGAGATAAGAAAATGGATATGCCATGATATCAATCTCCAAGGAGTTTAATCTGGCAGAGGAGAAAGGTCTGTGAAATTCATTATAAAACAATGTGATGGGGTCTATTAAAAGACAAGTAAAAAGTGCCTAACATTGTGGGACCAGGTAGAAAGGGGCTATTCAGAGAGTATTAGGGCTGGGATATAGGCGGAAGGCTGGAGCCAAGGGGGAAAGCCTTACAGATATATGCAATTATATGTACAAAAGTAAGAATTTCCAGGTATAAAGTAAGGAGGGCTTTTTTTGGAAAATGCCTTTTAAAGTTTCAGAACATTGACTTAATGAGTGCAATAAACATAACTTTCTAAGTGGAGTTTAATGTTACAATCTTTTGCACTCATGTGTGAGGCGAGAGGAGCCAGAGTCAAGACCAGAGGCCTAACTCAGGACCTGACAAGATGGCCCGGCTGCCCCACAGGATTATCGAGGAAACCCAGCGTTTGCTGGCAGAACCAGATGAGAGCAACCCCCGTTATTTTCATGTGGTCATTACTGGCCCCCAGGATTCCCCCTTTGAGGGAGGGACTTTTAAACTTGAACCATTCCTTCCAGAAGAATACCCGATGGTAACCCCTAAAGTACGTTTCATGACCAAAATTTATCATCCTAATGTAGACATGTTGGGAAGAATATGTTTAGATATTTTGGAAGGTAAGTGGTCCCCAGCACTGCAGATCCACACAGTTCTGCTATCGATCCAGGCTTTGTTAAGTGCTCCCAATCCAGATGATCCATTAGCAAATGATGTAGCGGAGCAGTGGAAGACCAACAAAGCCCAAGCCATAGAAACAGCTAGAGCATGGACTAGGCTATATGCCATGAATAATATTTAAAATCGATCTGATCATCAAGTGTGCATCACTTCTCCTGTTCTGCCAAGACTTCTTTTTTGGTTTGCACTTAATGGACACAGTCTTAGAAACAGTACAGAATCCCAGATATCTTCAGTCCTTTGGTGATTAAATGCACATTAGCAAATCTATGTCTTGTCCTGATTGGCTGCTGTAAAGGATGAGCAGAGGCTAGAAGTACCATCTGGATTGTTGTGAAATGTTTAAAAGCAGTGGTCCCTCTCTCCTTTTATTCATTTCCCCCATCATGGTTTAAGTATAAAGCACTGTGAATGAAGGTAGTTGTCAGGGTTAGCTGCAGGGGTGTGTGGGTGTTTTTATTATTTTTTTGAGGGGGAGAGGTAGTTTTAATTTTAATTTTATGGGCTCCTTTCCTGCTTTTTATGGTGATCCAATTGCATTGGTTAAAAGCAGCTAACCAGTTCTTTAGAATATGCTCTCTAGCCAAGTCTAAGTTTATTTAGACTCTGTAGATGGACAAGCTTGATTGTTTGAAGCAAAATGGGAACATTAAACAAACATCAGAGCCCTCACTAATAACATTGTGACTTTACTGTCAAGTGTAGAATCCTTCCTTCAAGAAAAAGCTTGTGACCATTTTGTATGGTTTGTCTGGAAACTTCTGTAAATCTTCTGTTTTAGTAAAATATTTTTTGTTATTCTAAAAAAAATGTTACAATCTTTCTAGTATCCTATTTATCAGTACATAGGTCTACCTTGAAAATGGAAAGAGAAATGCCTACAGAAACATGAAAGCAACATGGATATTAGACTTTTAATAATAAAGTTGTAGATATACAGTCGTTATATGTCAGCTTATAGAGATGGAGATAGAAATAGATGAGAGAGAGAAAGAGAAAGAGAGAGAGAAATTGAGATTCATGAAAACCTGCTTGGAGTGTGAGACCTGAAAATGTGTCCTGTTCAGTCAGCATGATATCACTTTCTGTATTAGAGTATGTATATTATGGTCACCACGCTCTAAGATAGAAGCAGTACCAAGTCTGGTAAACTTGAGTCAGATGTGTAAAATATAGCTAAAAACTATCATTTATTGAGCACTTTTGTGATAAGTTCTCTTCTAAAAATGTTCTACATATACTATCTTTTTCAATCCTCAAAACTCTTTATAAAGGAATTTGTTTTATTTTATAAATTAAGACATGAAGAGACTCAGTAACCTGCCAGGAGTCAGACTGATGGAACTGGGTAGATGTGGTTTTCAGGTTCAGTTAGTCTAACTCTAGGGCTCCTACAATTAAACCTAGTCTTTTTATTTCTAAATAATAACTATTTGACTTTTTTTCCCTCTTAAAAAATTGGGTTAATCAGCTACTCATTTTCTGAAAAATTCTTTGCCCACAGCAATGAATATTTCCTACTACTTGCCTATGATATTACTTTACCAAGTACTTTCTACTTGTCTAGAATTACAGATTATAGATTCTATTACATTATCTTTGGGGAATTTGAAATTTCCTCACTTTGATGTCATCTTTGTTGAACATTTGCTCCTCCTTAACATACAACGTATGAATTTCCTGTGAATCTAAGGTTTAACCTTTCTCTGTAATTAGAGGATAAGTAATTATTAGAAGATACTTGTTGGCTGCCCAAAATGTTTGAGTAGAATGAGTAATAAAATAATAATAATATTTTTATTATTAATAAATAAATAAAATCTGTAATAAAATCATTATTTTACTTAAGAAGCCAAATAAACAGGGTTCCATTAGCAGGAGGAATAGCTACCTGTTACTGTGAAAGTTTATCAAGTAATCTCATTATCAGTATCATTATCACCACAGTTGTTTGTGCCTAGACAATATCCATATCCCTTGGTGTGATAACTGCATCTCAATGTTTACTTTGAGAAATTATTGGTTTCTTATTTTAGGAAGAGCTGTTGAGACTATCAAAGAGCCTTGTTCTCCTGTGGGCATATGGCCCAAACTACACCAAAACAACGTTTTCTTCTAGGAATAGGAATAATGAGCAAAGTGATTCCAGGATAGAGAATAGCTGGACATGATTTATTCCAGTGGCAATTGACTCAGGAGCCAATTATTACCACCCACTACCCCATCTCCCTACTCCTGGAGTCATCATGGTTGCTAAGCTTTCATTCTTCTTTGACTTATCTTTTTTTCTCTGAGAAGCAACAAACCTTACAATGACATTATTTTTTAAGTGACTAGAATTGGATTCTATTGATTTAAACCAAAGAATCCTGGGACTCCTGGGTTGCTCAGCAGTTGAGTGTCTGCCTTCGGCTCAGGGCGTGATCCTGGAGTCCTGAGATGGAGTCCCACATCAGGCTGCCTGCATGGAGCCTTCTTCTCCCTCTGCCTATGTCTCTGCCTCTCTCTCTCTCTCTCTCTCTCTCTCTCTCTCTCTCTGTCTCTCATGAATAAATAAACAAAACCTTTAAAAAAATAAACCAAAAAATCCTGACTGATTCAATAATCAATAATTTTTTGTTTAAAACCTATGTTGATGGATACTAGAAATCATCTATCAGTCTGTATCCATAGCCAGCCCTTTGTTTGCCTATGTTTAGATTAATATCATTATGTGACCAAAATGAAATAGGTGAAATTAATATTTCCAGAATAGTGGGATTGATCCTAACATGAAGAATTGTTCTTTTATAGAAATCAAATAGCTGCAACAAAATAAACTTCTAACTGCTTTTCAGGGGTGGCCTATTGCAGAGTACATGCATAAGGTCCTTTTAAAGGGATAATTCTAGTGCTCAGCACATAGTAAAAGCTCAATAAGGAGTAGAAGTATCGTAAATGAGATTGCGTTTTCTGGGAACTTGGGATATAAATATAAACACAGCTACATCCAAGAAAATTGTTTCATGTCTATCAAAATGGCAAAAGTTTCTTTTGTTCTAAACTTAGACTGATCTCAGAGATCCAAAGCATCCTCTGAGATATATTATTATTCTGGGAATATCCTAGAACCTGGCAGTATAAGAGAAGGTATTTCAAAAGGTTGTCAACTACAGCAAGGGAGAACACATAAAGAGTAGTATGATCTACTAGTCTGAGAAACAATCTGGAAAGCAGGAGGGCTGAGTTTCTATTCTTGCTTTACCACAAATGTACTATATGACCTGAAAAATGTATTTCATGTACTTTGACTTCCATTTTTATTTGTCCATTAAGGATTTTGACTTAGATCAAATGAAAGACTTTGCCCTTCCTGGAATGCTACGAAAGCACTTTTTACAGTGTCTATTTAGCCTTCATCTATTTATTCACTTGCTCAAGAAACAATTTTACTGAGTGGTTATTTTTTATTAAGTACTGGGGATAGATGCCCAAATTAAATAAATCAGGAGAGCATATCTACAAGCAGGAATGAATGAAAAAGAAATTATAATTACATCTTATAAGACATTATAATGAACAATTAAAAAATAACTACTAGAGGTGATTGACTACTGAAAGTGAGAGCTCTTAACTTTGGCTGAATAAGAATAGAATCATAGGTGATTTAAAAGTACACAATAAATCATGGTACAACATGATATATCCAAGGAAGAGCAGCAAATGTATGAATAACTGGAGCATAGAACTTAGGCATAAAGGAGGATACGAGGAAAAATGGAGAGGGAGGGTTTTACAAATGTCCTTGCATTCCGTACCACTGAGTTTAAACATTAGCATCTATTGGAAGACTTGCGGTCTTCAGGGCAAGAATAGAGTGCCAAGATGAACTCTTCCTATTTATTTAATATTTCCAACATTCATTCACTTGATCATCAAATTCTACCTTTTACTATCTCCTTGGTCCATTCCTTCTTTTATACCCCCAGACTAACGTTTTTAGTTTAGGACTTGTTCACTTTTTACCTGGATTTTACAACTATTTGGGAGGGGAAAATATCACAGGAAATGTTGAGAACTACCGTTCTACATGCATCTAAGTTTCCTTCTCTAGTTACTAAAGAACAAAAGTTTCTTGTCCTAAAGGTAACTCCTTTATTTCTTCTTTATTTCATCATCTTTTGCTTTTCTTAAAGGAAACATACATTCCTGACAACCCATTTCTTGAGTGTACTAAAAATTCTTCCTTTCATACGGACGCTACTTATTTGTATTTACTGTTTGAGATCCCAAGTTAAAAAATTACTCATTAAACTCCTCATACTATTCTAGGGCCAACTCAAAGTACTCTAACAAAAAACTGTAATAAGAATTTCCCTATATTTATTGCCTTAGTATCTTCAGCCTTGACTCCTTACTGCCCTCAAATTCTGCTTCTACTCCTATAAATCTACTGAAACAATCTTAGCTAAGACTGTCATTTTATATCCAATGGACATAGTTCATTAACTATCTTGTTTGAACTCTCAGCAGCATTCTACACAATTAACCTCTCTTTTCTGCTTGAAACACACTCTATTTTAACTTTCTGTGCATCCATATACTGCTAGCTTTCTCTATATCTCTATGGTGGCTAGGGTTTTTTTAAAGATTTTTATTTATTTATTCATGAGAGACACAGAGAGAGAGAGAGAAGCAGAGAAAAAGGCAGAGGGAGAAGCAAGCTCCATGCAGGGAGCCCGATGTGGGACTTGATCCTGAGACTCCAGGATCATGCTCTGGGCCGAAGGCAGGTGCTAAACCACTGAGCCTATGGTGGCTAGTTCTATCTCCTTACATCATCTTTCTCTACCATATCTTTAATGATTCTTTAAACAATGAAATTCCTCCATTTTCTCTTTGCCATTTTCCTTTATCAGCATTCCCTGAGCAATTTTAACCATGTCCATGACTTCAAATATGATCCATACTGCAGCCAAAATGTTACCTTCAATATACAGCTCACCTCTGTGTTTCAGACACTTGTATTCACTTCCTCCCTTGACATCTCATGAAAGTCTCAAATGCACTACAATACTACATATCCAAAAACTGACTCAAAATATTATTCTTCAAACCTTGTCATCTTATTTTCTTACTTCAGGATTTGGCACCAAAATTCATCCAGTTAGTCAAGCCACCAACCTAATTCCAAGCAAGGGATTCATCTCTATGAATTTCTTTTGTGCTGACCACTTTTAGAGAACTCTGGACACTGCCTGAACTCTGCAGAGATTCTGCTCACAATTATATCTACTAAAGTTAGTGTTTGCTCAGGTATATTGTATCCTCATGCATAAGACTGGCACTTTATTACACTCTATGCCCAAAAAGTATCTTGCCTAAAAAAAGACATCAATTCATAGTCAATAAAAATTATCAAATGGCTGGTTAATGTAATATTGGTGTGGAAATACTTATGAATGGTCAGAATGGTCCACGCACTACCCCACTGGCATCAACTGCACGTAAACCCCTGGTTTTAGCTAGTATTTGTACAAAGAAGCAGGATTCTATCAGTTGGACTGTCATAAGTTTTATGAATTTCCACAGGGATGAAAATGAGTGAGTACTTTTTATATGCCAAACTGTATCACTTACTATTTCCTGAATAGTTTTTTATAGAGCCAGTCTTCCCCCCAAATTTCATCCCTACACACTTATTTAGTGATTTTCATTGTAATAAATTCAAATTTTTGTGATGAAGCATGAACCACAGAGAAAAAGGAGGAGGTATTTTGTGACCAACACAGCCAGATAAAGATTTTTATAAGGAGAAATATATTTTGGTCTCTTATTAAGAAAAAACATATAAAGGTTGCATAAGGGTTAGACTATCATTCAAGTGGAATCTATGTTGATTGTGGGGACACTAATTTAACACCAGAGGATGCTATCATGAATATATCCACTAGAATTTTCTTAAATAAACAAGAATTATACGAAACATGAAATGTGAGATATATTTGATTCTGGTTTCGTATGTATATTTTCTTAGTTAACAGCTACAAATATGTAGGAAAAAATGAGTTGGCTATTAATCTTTTTCACATAGGTCTGTAAACCTAGACTTACAATAATAGATAATCCTCTGCATGAAGTCTAAATCTCTTAGCTGCATAAGACTAGAGAATGCATTGCAGAGTTTAATTAAATTGTTAATGTGAATTTATATTGTTTCAGAACTATTTTTTTCACAACACATTTTTAAAAACCCAGAAAACATGCCAGCCTATTTCAATGACGTTGTATTTTAATTCTCATCAGCATTAAATTAGAAGTATGGATATAATCTCTACTCAGCCCAACCTAGAGGGTTTCTTTTGTTCTCTTCACTGAAGCTGTGTTTATATTATTGATTGTTGTGTATATCCATTGTGGAATACTAGAAATCTTTTAGGTTTGACATTTTGTGTTCTACCGCAGTACACGGTGGTTTCAACTCTTTAACTGCAGCATTTATATTTAAAAAGTTACCAACTAATAGTAATAGATCCAAAATATGGATATTATTAATTTTGTGTTAGAACAGCCAATATATTCTGGACACTACATTATTTCATTTTTATAATATATCATAAAAATTATAATAATCATAAAGCAAACTCTTATAGATATTTGTTATATTCAAAATTTGTGCATTTGACTTCATGAATTATTCTGTTTGGAGAAAAAGGGTAAGATTTGGCCCTTGAATCACCAAAGGCTCATGGTGGAGTGGTGGTTAGTTTTTACCAACAAAAATGTAACTTATTCATATTACCATCTCCCAAACCCGAGATCAAAATGTGCATGCTCTACTAACTAAGCCATCTAGGTGCCCCTGTAAATTGTTTTTATTTTTTTAATATTTTATTTATTTATTTATTCATGAAACACACGAAAAAAGAGGCAGAGACAGAGGCAGAGGGAAAGGCAGGCTCCCTATGGGGACAGTGATGTAGAACTTGATCTCAAGACACCAGGATCATGACCTGAGCCAAAGGCAGACCTCAAACCACTGAGCCACCCAGGTACTCCTGTAAATTGTCTTTAAATCAATTTGGTATAAGTTAAATTCTGAAGGCACAGTAGGGAAAAAAAGATATTCATATGAGTGTTGAAAAGTTTGGATCTGAAAATCTTTAAAAATGAAACTTCCTGGCTCTCAGACATAAAATATATGTTTTTAATAAGTGGAAAAGAAATTACAAAATACCAAGTCAGTTCTCTCTCTGATTGTTCCTATTAGAAAAATTTAAGTGAGTTTTCTGAGATCATACTGCTTGTTAATTCATATCTGCATTGATTTATTTGACAAATATTTACTTAGTGGGTATCATATATTAGGAATTATTCTACACACGAGGGGTAGAACAATCAACGAGGCAGTCTTGTTTCCTGTTCTTAGTTTATATTCTACTAAAAAAATATAAAAATTAAACAAATTTCAAAGAATAATTTCAAGACATCAGTTAGAATATTACCAATATTTATTTACTCCTATCTGAAAGAGATTAATCACATATTGTCTTTCCAAAAAAAAAAAAAAAACAGTGTTTATAAAAGCTAAATCTACAGATACTCTATATACTATATTCCATAGTCTTTTTCTCTCTTGAATATGCTGACTGATTGAAAAGTATGAGGAAGAACACTTTGCCTTTAAAGAAACTAAGTTACCAGAAAATGCATGTTATGGTTATTGATGAGTTTCCCAATAAACCCTGCAGTTTTGCCTGTGAGGTGGAAGTAAAGTCCCCTTCTCAGTGTGATGGTTTTTATTGCCTTCCTTACATGATTCTGCTTTACTAAGCCCAGATTTGTACCATTTCCCACATTAGGACTACTTTATAACTATTTTTTTCAACTTCAACTCCAAGAATTGTGATACCAGACTTTTTTTCATTATGAAGAAATATCAGCTGGGTGTTTGTCAGCGATAATGGCTATGTAATAAAATCAAAGCATCTAGATATTAAAGAGTAGAGGAAGGCAAGAACTGTGAGGATAATTACACACTTCTTGAGAAACATTAGATTATATCATATTCACCAATGTAGGCCAAAATAAACTGTTCATTACAAAAGAAAGATTATATAAAGAGGTGGGAGAAAAATATATGAACAAGAAAATTTACAGTATTCTGAATGGGCATTTTGATCTGAAAGTCTCTGGAAAAAGCTAAGTAGCTGTTTGGCACTGATGTCATCTTGTTTATCAACAGGTTCTTGAGTAGCTGTCTACACTCAGCGGTTGTCTGGTTCTGTAGGCGTTTTAATGAATCTCAGAATTAAATTTCTAGTGGAAATGTTTTGTGATGTAGTAAAATAATTTAGAGGGAGCAAATTACAAAGCTCTTATAGGCACTGGTGTGATAAATTGGAAACTTGGCATAATACAGATTTTCTCCGTGAGTCATTTACTGCCTTCTGGTCATGGGCAAGACCCTGGGAAGTCACACCAAAAGCCTAGAACCTTGTGTGCTAGAAAATAAATACATTTTGGAATGCCTGAGTGGCTCATCCAGTTGGGTTACTGACTCTTGATTTGGGCTCAGTTCATGATCTCAGGGTCTTGAGGTAGAGCCCCACACTGAGCCGCACATCAGGCTCCATGCCTGGTGGGAATCTGCTTGAGAATCTTTCCCTCTGTCCTACCCCCATTCGCACTTCCTCTCTTTCTCAAATAAATAAATAAATCTTAAAAACATAAAGAAAATAAAGACATTTCAGGGAAAGAAGTATAGGGATCAGTCTCCATTTAAATATATTTCCCAAATTTTGACACTACATAGTACTAAAAGATAGAGATCTGGTCTGTAAAACTATATAATAAACATGTACAACACAGTAGCACAAAAGATAGGAAGAGGAGAAAATGTGTTAAAAGGTTGTTAAACTCTAGCAATATCAGGAAATATTAAAAAATATTTGCTTTATATGCTCATGAGACAAGGATACATACTATGAAAGGATAGATAACTACAAAAAGTAGAAAGATGAAATGTAACTGATAATTTAATAGAAGGTAAAAAATGAAATGATAATATATGTATACTTCATTAACTCCAAAGAAGCCAAGCAAAAGAAAAAAGTTTGAACATACAGGTCAAACAGAAAATAATCAGACAGTAGATATAACCAAGCCTAAGTATATAACTCATTTCATTAAATGTAAACACTCCAAGTAAAAGACTAAGGTTGTCAGATTGAACTTTTTAAAAAAATCTACATACTATTACAAGAGACACATTAAATATAATGAAACAAAGAGTTTAAAATTAAAGGGATGCCCCCTAAAATACAACAGACCATACAGACCCAAAGATGTAGCTATTGTAATACATGCATATCTAAAAATATAGTATCAAATTTTAAGGTCAGATATTGACCTTGTTTATTAGAGATAAAGAAGGACATTTCTTAGTAAAACCTAAAAAGTCAAATGAACAAGAAGATATGAATATACAAAATCCTTTTGCACTCAAAAGTTGAAAAACAGAATTATGTTAGGAAGCAGTAATAAAAGTAAAAGTAGATGGAATATTCCTAACTCATTTGATGAGGCCATTATTGTTACCCTAATAACTAAGCCAGACAAAGATATTACAAGAAAAGAAAGCTATAGACCAATCTCTTGTGCACATAGTTGCTAAAATCTTCAACAAAATTTTAGCAATTGAATCCAAAAATGTATAAAAGAATAGTACAACATAACCAAGTGAAATTTATCCCAGATATTGAAAGATGTTTCATTTAAAAATCAATTATTTTAATACATTACATCAACAGACTAAAAAAGAAAAATCACATGATCATATCAATAGATGCAGGAGAAGCATTTGAAAAAAACCCCAACATTAATGAGTATTAATGATAAAAATTCTCAGTGTACTAGGAATAGAGGGAAATTTCCCCAATTTGATAAATAATATCTACAAAATCCTATAGCTAACATCCAAACATACTTAGTGATGAGAAACTCAAAGCTTTTCTACTAAAATTAGGTACAAGGCAAGCGTGTCTGCTTTCACCATTTCTTTTTAACATCATACTGGAGGTTCTAGCTGATGCAATAAGACAACAAAAGGAAATAAAAGGTATATAGACTAAGAAGCAAAAAAAAAAAAAAACTGTTTTTGTTTACAGATGACATCATCATCTATGTAGAAAATCTGAAAGAACTGACCAAAAAAAAAAACCCTCCTGAAACTAGTCAGTGATTATGCCAAGGTTACAGAGTACAAGGTTAACATACAAAAGTAAATCACTTTCCTACATACTGGCAATGAATACGTAGGATTTGAAATTTATTTTATTTTTTTAAATTTTTTTATTGGTGTTCAATTTACTAACATACAGAATAACCCCCAGTGCCCGTCACCCATTCACTCCCACCCCCCGCCCTCCTCCCCTTCTACCACCCCTAGTTCGTTTCCCAGAGTTAGCAGTCTTTACGTTCTGTCTCCCTTTCTGATATTTCCCACACATTTCTTCTCCCTTCCCTTATATTCCCTTTCACTATTATTTATATTCCCCAAATGAATGAGAACATATAATGTTTGTCCTTCTCCGACTGACTTACTTCACTCAGCATAATACCCTCCAGTTCCATCCACGTTGAAGCAAATGGTGGGTATTTGTCGTTTCTAATCGCTGAGTAATATTCCATTATATACATAGACCACATCTTCTTTATCCATTCATCTTTCGTTGGACACCGAGGCTCCTTCGACAGTTTGGCTATCGTGGCCATTGCTGCTATAAACATCGGGGTGCAGGTGTCCCGGCGTTTCACTGCATCTGTATCTTTGGGGTAAATCCCCAATAGTGCAATTGCTGGGTCGTAGGGCAGGTCTATTTTTAACTCTTTGAGGAACCTCCACACAGTTTTCCAGAGTGGCTGCACCAGTTCACATTCCCACCAACAGTGTAAGAGGGTTCCCTTTTCTCCACATCCCCTCCAACATTTGTTGTTTCCTGCCTTGTTAATTTGCCCCATTCTCACCGGTGTGAGGTGGTATCTCATTGTGGTTTTGATTTGTATTTCCCTGATGGCAAGTGATGCAGAGCATTTTCTCATATGCATGTTGGCCATGTCTATGTCTTCCTCTGTGAGATTTCTGTTCATGTCTTTTGCCCATTTCATGATTGGATTGTTTGTTTCTTTGGTGTTGAGTTTAATAAGTTCTTTATAGATCTTGGAAACTAGCCCTTTACCTGATATGTCGATGACATGATACTCTACATAGAAAACCCAAAAGTCTCCACCCCAAGATTGCTAGAACTCATACAGCAATTCGGTAGCGTGGCAGGATACAAAATCAATGCCCAGAAATCAGTGGCATTTCTATACACTAACAATGAGACTGAAGAAAGAGAAATTAAGGAGTCAATCCCATTTACAATTGCACCCAAAAGCATAAGATACCTAGGAATAAACCTAACCAAAGATGTAAAGGATCTATACCCTCAAAACTATAGAACACTTCTGAAAGAAATTGAGGAAGACACAAAGAGATGGAAAAATATTCCATGCTCATGGATTGGCAGAATTAATATTGTGAAAATGTCAATGTTACCCAGGGCAATATACACGTTTAATGCAATCCCTATCAAAATACCATGGACTTTCTTCAGAGAGTTAGAACAAATTATTTTAAGATTTGTGTGGAATCAGAAAA
Source organism: Canis lupus baileyi (assembly GCF_048164855.1). Lineage (NCBI taxonomy): Eukaryota > Metazoa > Chordata > Mammalia > Carnivora > Canidae > Canis > Canis lupus. The sequence goes on from NC_132859.1 coordinate 10,745,725, forward strand.
GACCCCGAATAGCCAGGGGAATTTTAAAAAAGAAAACCATATCTGGGGGCATCACAATGCCAGATTTCAGGTTGTACTACAAAGCTGTGGTCATCAAGACAGTGTGGTACTGGCACAAAAACAGACACATAGATCAGTGGAACAGAATAGAGAATCCAGAAGTGGACCCTCAACTTTATGGTCAACTAATATTCGATAAAGGAGGAAAGACTATCCACTGGAAGAAAGACAGCCTCTTCAATAAATGGTGCTGGGAAAATTGAACATCCACATGCAGAAGAATGAAACTAGACCACTCACTTTCACCATACACAAAGATAAACTCAAAATGGATGAAAGATCTAAATGTGAGACAAGATTCCATCAAAATCCTTGAGAAGAACACAGGCAACACCCTTTTTGAACTCGGCCACAGTAACTTCTTGCAAGATACATCCACGAAGGCAAAAGAAACAAAAGCAAAAATGAACTATTGGGACTTCATCAAGATAATAAGCTTTTGCACAGCAAAGGATACAGTCAACAAAACTCAAAGACAACCTACAGAATGGGAAAAGATATTTGCAAATGACATATCAGATAAAGGATTTGAAATTTAAAACAATACCATTTATGTTAGCACCCTCAGAAATGAAATAGATATAAACCTTAAAAAATCTGTACAACATCTATATGAGGAAAACTACAAAAAAATTGATGATCAAAATCAAAGAAATCTAAATAAATGAAGAGATTCATCATGTTTATGGATAGGAAGACTCAATGTCATCAAGATGTCAGTTTTTCCTAACCTATCTATACATTTAGTGCAATCTCAAACAAAACACAACACATTCCTTTATGGATATAGACAAAAAGTTTCTACAGAAAAAGAAAGATCTACAATAGCTAACACAATATTAAAGGAGAAGAACAAAGTTTGAGGATTGATGCTACTCGACTTCAAGACTTACAATAAAGCTACAGTAATTAAGATACCATGGTATTGGCAAAAAAAAAAATACATGAATAAATGAATTAATCAGAATCAAAATCCCAGAAATTGATCCACATTAATAGTCAACTGTTCTTTGACAAAGGAGAAGAAATGTTACAATTGGGCAAAAATACTTTTTTTCAACAAATGGGCTGGAACAACTAGACAAAAGGGAAAAATGAATATAGACACAGACTTTACTTAAACCCTTCAAAAATTAATTCAAAATGGATCATAGACCTTATTGAAAACACAAAACTATAAACCTCCTAAAAATGACACAGATGACCTTGGGGATGGTGATGGCTTTTAAGATATAACACCAAAAATACAACGCATAAAAGAAATACTTGATAAGTTGGAATTCATCAAAACCTGAAACTTCTGAGAGAGCCTGGATGGGGCAGTCAGTTCAGCTCCTGACTGTTGGTTTTGGCACAGGTCATGATCTCAGGGTCACGAGAGTAAGCCCTGTATCAGGCTCCATGCTTAGTGTGGAGTCTGCCTCTGATTCTCCCTACCATTCCCGCTGGTGCTCACTTGCTCTCTCTCTTAAATAAATCAATAAATCTTTAAAAAATAAAACAAAAAAGTAAAAGCTTCTGCTTTGTGAAAGGCAATATCAAGAGAATAAGACAAGCCACAGAATTGGAGAAAACATTTACCAAAGACACAACTGATAAGGCACTGTTATCCAAAATATACAAAGAACTCCTAAAACTCAACAATAAAAAAACAAACAATCCAATTCAAAAAATATTACCAAAGAAGATATATAGATTGCAAATAAGCATATGAAAAGATGCTCCACATCATATGTCATTAAGGAAATACAAAGTAAAAGAATGAGATACCACCATGCATGCATTAGAATGATCAAAACCCAGAAGACCAAAAGCACCAAATGCTTGTAAGGTTAGGGGGCAACAGGAACTCATTTTATTCATTGCTGGTGGGAATTCAAAACAGTATAGCCACTTTGGAGGATGGTTTGGCAGTTTTCTTATAAGACTAAATATAATCTTAGTGTACAATCCAGCAATCATACTTCTTGATATTTTCCCAAAGGGTTGAAAACTTAGGTCCTTACAAAAATCTGTACATGGATGTTTATAGCAGCTTTTTCATAATTACCAAAACTTGGAAGCAATCAATATGTCCTTCAGTAGGCAATGGATAAAGTGTGGTACATCCAAACAATGGAATTCTATTAAGAGTTAAAAAGAAATGAGCCATCAACTCATGATAAGACAATGGAGGAACCCAAAATGCATATCACTAAATGAAAGGAAACAATCTGGAAAGGTTACATACTATATGATTTCAACTATATGACATTCTGGAAAAGGCAAAACTGTGAAAACAGTAAAAAGATCAGTGGTTTCCAGGAATGAGGGGAGGAAAGGGACAAATAGGTGGTACACAGACTTTTTATTAGGGCAGTGGAAATACTCTGTATGATACTTTAATGATGGCAATAGGTCACTATACATTTGTTTAGACCCACAGAATTTACACTACCAGAAGTGAACAGTAATGTAAACTATAAACTTTGGGTAATTATGCTATGCCATGTAGGTACATCAATTGTAATAAATGTTTCATTGTAAGTGGGGAACATTGATGATGGGAGAGGCTGTGCATATGTGGGAACAGGGGGTCTATAGGAGATCTTTGTACCTTCCCGTCAATTTTACTGTAAATCTAAAACTACTCAAAAAAAGTTTTAATTAAAAAGAAAAGAGTGAAGGATATTCTCAAAACATATATTCAACAAAGAACTCACACTTGGAAAATATAGAGAAAATTCATACAAATCAATAGGAAAAACAACTGATTAAAAATTCCCAAAATGGTAGGGAAATGGAATACTATAAAAGGCCAATGAAACATCTTTTCAAATCTTCTAGAATATCTTATATTTCAAAGACAGAATACACCAAGTGTTGTTAAAGATGTGGGTTAAAAATGAGAGTTAAAATTAGTTAAACTACTTCAGAAAATTATTTAAAATTATCTGTGAGAGCTAAACATATAATTTTTATGACCCAGCAAGTTCATACAGTCTGATGAGCAAATATACTAGATATACTAGCAAATAATACCATATCAGAGGTGTTGAGGGAAATACAAACAAGTCATTATGGGAAATATTTGAATTTTGAGCAGTTGTTAAGCGGTCAAAAAATTAACTTTCATTAGGGGAAAAAAGTAATGTATTTCTTAATTTTTATTACTTATAAAGGAAGGAGACAATAAAAGAATTCCACAGGTAGAAACCCAGATGATTGAGAATTTCTCACTACCATCTAGGTGCTCCTTTGGATCTACTGCAGCACTTATAGAGGTCACAATTCCCATAGGCTGCTTCCAGCTTATCTGAGCACAGCAGGGCTATTGGTGCTGGTCCATTACTACTAGATTCATGACTCTTCTAATAGATTACTCTGGCCCCCAGCATGATAAATCTTTCCTGGAAATTGCACTGCTGTCTGAGAATCTTCCAACCAAACCTCATTTCTTTCCTTCTAGCTTCATGGTATCAGCAAATACAGACAACAGGAAGTTGAGTCAAACAAGACTAGATTCCCTTTATGACAGTAACCTGATGGTCAGAGGATATGCATTAAGTTTCCCAAGGTTACTGCTGCCAACAGAAGGTATAAAATGGCTGTGCCAAAAAAATTTAACCAGATTTGTTCACAACCCATATTCTATGCATAAGATCTGAAGAGATTGATCACTGTACATGAGACTCATCAGAGGACTGCCAAACTATGTGGTTTGGGCAGCACTAGAGAATAGATTGGGGATGCAAATTTTGGTAGGACCTCTCCAAAAAAGTGTCAAAGAATAACTCAGAGACATTTAGTTAGAATTGATACTTGTATTGAGAAAGACCAATCTTGTTATAGATCTCTTCTCTTAACAAATGCAAAACAGTATTTATAAAAGAAAAAACACAGATGGTACACAGAATAGTCTTGTTTAGTTTTGTTGGCTTTTCACTGCCTTGGACCAGCTGATTGACTAAAAGCTACCAAAATGTCTGTTTGTCCTTAAATAGGCTAAAAGCTGTGAGGGAAGGCTGTTATTCCTGGGCTTTATGCGCTGCCTGAGGAACTGAGGAATTATGTGATTTATGAAATAGCTACTGCTATCTTTTGTTGAAATAAACACCTTAACTAGGCCATGTCTTTACCATATCCTCAGTGTATTTCTCACAAATTTATAAATCAATTTCAGCTGTCACTAAATTCCACTCAAAAAATAAATAAATAAGGACTATGTGCTAGAGTGAGGTTTATATGTAGGGGGAATGAATTTTAAGTGGATATTCATAGACATCCTCTCTATGGAGAGGAGGTGATCTTTGAGTTGAATCTTCTGTGATGAGACGAATCAGTCATACGAAGATCAGAAATATGCTCACCAGGCCAAGTGACAGATATTAGAACCCGTTGGTCTTTTTCTAGAAACAACAACAATAACAACAAAAGAAAGATGCTTGACCTATCTATAAGACAGGAAAAGATAAATGAGCTTAGAAAAGCAGGACACAGTAAAAAGTTTTCATGTTTTAAGTTCGATTGGAAGCCACTGGAAGGTGTTAATGTAGTATAGATATATGACTTGCTTCCTCTTTTAAAAAGGTTACTCTTACTGCTTTGTAAATAATGAATTGGGGGTGGAAAACAGTGGAAGCCAGAAACACAGGGGATACTAAATGATTATGTCACTGGAAAAACAAAGTAGAGAAAAAGATCACAATATATTTTAAGACAACAGTACCAGGTATCCTGCTAGACTATTGTCTGTATGGGGAAAGAAAGAGGGGAAATGAACATTGGCTTGGGATTTTGGCATGAACTACTGGTGGATGTGCTTCCATCAACAGCTATCAGGATGCTTAGGTGAGAAATCTGAATCCAAAGTTCTTCTGTGCTAGATCTAGGCTGCCTAGCAGGCATCCCAGTGAAGATGTCAAATGGACTGTTTTATATAGTCTGAGGGTCAAGAGTGCTAGGGATGCTATTTGGAATGATCAGAGTATGGATAATATTTTAAAGTGACAGAGATATGTGAAATTTCCTTTTGGGGAAAAAAAGGACTGCCCAGGATGGAGTATTGGGGTACTTAAATATTTATTTAGAGACTAAATAAAGACAACATAAGAAAGAAAGATGTCAAGAAAAAAAAGAAAGATGTCAAGAGAAGACAGTATGTCAAGGATTATGAAAGATCAAATAACATGAGGACAGAGGAGATAGCCATTGTTTTGAGCGAACTGGTGCTTTTGGTTGCCTTAACAACAGCAGTTTCATTGAAGTGGTGGGATGGAAGTGCATATATGTTCCACTATAATATGAGCGAACACTTGGAGAATGTTGGCTACATGTAGGTTGTTGGAAAAATATTTTGATGGAAGTTGGTTCATCAAATTGTTCCTATAAGATTGCCTAAATCCTAAAAGACTTTCTAAATGAAATGTGGCATAAAGCTGGGTAGAAGTAGAGGATGCACGCTCTATACTAGGGGAGAGATAGGGAGATCAAATCTTTCCTGGGAGGAATTTACCTGCATGGGACTAGAATTGGCTGACACTTGTTACTAATTTTTCCCTCCAAAATAGTAATTTGAGGTGATTTTAGGGGAGTAAGAATAGTATGTTGGGTCACAACAAGTAAATGTTTGAGAATAATTGGGGGCAAGATGGCAGAAGAGTAGGGTCCCCAAGTCACCTGGCCCCACCAACTTACCCAGATAACTTTCAAATCATCCTGAAAACCTACGAATTTGGCCTGAGGTTTAAAGAGAGAACAGCTGGAATGGTACAGAGAGAAGAGTTCGCTCTTCTAACAAGGTAGGAAGATGGAAAAAATAAATAGAAAAGAATCCAGTCCGGGAGGGGCCCCCGCGAGGAGCTGGGCTGAGCGCCCCGGAGAAGCAGGAACTTTACCAAACTTCCCTGATGGAAAGGCGCTCACAGGGAACTCAGGTAGGATCCCAGGAGGGGTGGTGGAGCCCCCAGGTTCCTGGGATCACCAACAGAGGAGGGGCACCCAGGGGAGAGCACCCACACACCCGGGCGAGCTCCCTAAAGGGCTGGAGCATACGCCAGGTGGGGCTCCAGGAGCAGCTCCGGTGGTGGCTCTGAGCGGAGGGGGCTGCATGGCCCCGGTAGCGATCCCAGTGGCGCAGGCCCCAGAGCCCAGGGCACTGGGGAACACTGCCCAGGATCCAGTGCCCCCCTCCCCCCTGGGACAGGTGGGCACTAGGAGGACACAGGGCAGCAGGGACACTCCTGCCACCGGGCGTCCCGAGCTGTGCAGGTCAGCGCTCCCCGCCCCTGGAGCATCCAGGCCCGTGGGGACCGGGAGCTGCAGTAGTTGCTGTGGGGCCAGATTCCAGGGCTGGGGAGCTGGCTGTTGCCACCTTGTGCCTGGGATGGAGCGGGGCCGCCAGGGAACAGGGGCCTCACAGGGTCAACAGCGCCCACTGAGTCTTGCATCTGGCAAGGGGCGGGGCAGTTCCCCTAGGTGCACACACCTGAGAGTCAGCACAGCGGACCCTCCCCCAGAAGACCAACTGGAAGGACAGGGGAAGAGTAAGTTCTCGATGGAGCAGCGCTGGAAAGCTCCAGGGGAAGTCGAGGGATTTACGGTATATAGAACCAGAGGATGCCCCTCTTTGTTTGTTTGTTTTTTCGTTTTGGTTTTTGTTCTTTGTGAGTTTTTTTTTCCCTTTTTCCTCTTTTTTTTTTCCCTTCCTTTTTCAAGTACGACTTGTTTTTAGCCACTCTGCACTGAGCAAAATGACTAGAAAGAAGAACTCACCACAAAAGAAAGAATCAGAAATAGTACTCTCTCCCACAGAGTTACAGAATTTGGATTACAATTAGATGTCAGAAAGCCAATTCAGAGGCAGAATTATAAAGCTACTGGTGGCTCTAGAAAAAAGCATAAAGGATTCAAGAGACTTCATGACTGCAGAATTTAGATCTAATCAGGTCGAAATTAAAAATCAGTTAAATGAAAAAAAAAAATCAGTTAAATGAGATGCAATCCAAACTGGAGGTCCTAACGATGAAAGTTAATGAGGTAGAAGAAAGAGTGAGTGACATAGAAGACAAGTTGATGGCAAAGAAGGAAGCTGAGGAAAAAAGAGAAAAAAAATTAAAAGACCATGGGGAAAGGTTAAGGGAAATAAATGACAGCCTCAGAAGGAAAAATCTATGTTTAATTGGGGTTCCAGTGGGCGCTGAAGGGGACAGAGGACCAGAAAGTGTATTTGAACAAATCATAGCTGAGAATTTCCCTAACTTGAGGAGGGAAACAGGCATTAAGATCCAGGAGACAAATAAAAAAAAAAACATTCAGGGATCCCTGGGTGCGCAGCAGTTTGGCACCTGCCTTTGGCCCAGGGCGCGATCCTGGAGACCTGGGATCGAATCCCACATCGGGCTCCCGGAGCATGGAGCCTGCTTCTCCCTCTGCCTGTGTCTCTGCCTCTCTCTCTCTCTCTCACTGTGTGCCTATCATAAATAAAAAATAAAAATAAAATAAAAATAAAACATTCAACACCCTGACATTTCATGGTGAAACTTGCAAATTCCAAAGATAAAGAGAAGATCCTTAAAGCAGCAAGAGACAAGAGATCCCTAACTTAGATGGGGAGAAGTATTAGGTTAACAGCAGACCTCTCCACAGAGACCTGGCAGGCCAGAAAGGGATGGCAGGATATATTCAGGGTCCTAAATGAGAAGAACCTGCAGCCAAGAATACTTTATCCTGCAAGGCTCTCATTCAGAATAGAAGGAGATATAAAGAGCTTCCAAGATAGGCAGAAACTGAAAGAATATGTGACCACCAAACCAGCTCTGCAAGAAATATTAAGGGGGACTCTGTAAGAGAAAGAGGAAGTCCAAAGGAACAATCCACAAAAACAGGGACTGAATAGGTATTATGATGACACTAAATTCATATCTTTCAATAGTAACTCTGAACGTGATTGGACTTAATGATCCCATCAAAAGACACAGGGCTTCAGACTGGATAAAAAAGCAAGACCCATCTATTTGCTGTCTACAAGAGACTCATTTAGACCTAAGGACACCTACAGCCTGAAAATAAAAGGTTGGAGAACCATTTACCATTCAAATGGTCCTCAAAAGAAAGCAGGGGTAGCAATCCTCATATCAGGTAAATTAAGGTTATCCAAAGACTGTAGTAAGAGATGAAGAGGGACCCTATATCATACTTAAAGGATCTATCCAACAAGAGAACTTAACAATCATGAATATTTATGCCCCTAATGTGGGAGCTGCCAAGTATATCAATCAATTAATAACCAAAGTTAAGACACACTTAGATAATAATACACTTATCCTGGGAAACTTCAACATGGCACTTTCCGTAAATGACAGATATTCTAACCACAACATCTCCAAAGAAGCAAGAGCTTTAAATGATACACTGGACCAGATGGATTTCACAGATATTTACAGAACTTTACATCCAAATGCAACTGAATACACATTCTTTTCAAGTGCACATGGAACTTTCTCCAGAATTTGTGGGTCACAAATCAGGTCTTAACCAATACCAAAAAAATTGGGATTGTCCCCTGCATATTTTCAGACCATAATGCTTTGAAACTAGAACTAAATCACAAGAAGAAATTTGGAAGAAATTCAAACACATGGAGGTTAAAGACCATCTTGCTAAAAGATGAAAGGGTCAACCAGGAAATTAGAGAAGAATTAAAAAGATTCCAAGAAACTAATGAGAATAAAGATGCAACCGTTCAAAATCTTGGGATACAGTAAAAGCAATCCTGAGAGGGAAATACATTGCAATACAAGCAACCCTCAAAAAACTAGAAAAAATTCAAATACACAAGCTAACCTTGCACCTAAAGGAACTGGAGAAAGAACAGCAAATAAAACCTACACCAAGCAGAAGAGAGTTAATAAAGATTCAAGCAGAACTCCATGAAATAGAGACCAGAGAACTGTAGAACAGATCCACAAAATGAGGAGTTAGTTCTTTGAAAGAATTAATAAAATAAATACCCCATTAGCCAGCCTTATTAAAAACAAAAGAGAATAGACTCAAATTAATATTTGAGAATAATTGATCGAATATTTGAAGTGATATAAAAATGTATTTGAATTTGCAAATATTCTCAAAGTTTAAATATTGAGATCTATGATAGGTGGCTTAACTGTTATATCATTATGTGATCAGGTGGTTTATACTATTTAAAGAAGCAATATCTTTTTTTCTCTAGTTAAATAAAAAATTAAAGTTTGGTGGTTATTAAATACAAATACATATTCATACTCGTATATAGAGAGATAAATTGAAATCCAAAGTGGTAGTTAGGCACAAATCAGAAAAGATTCCTAAAATCCCAGGAGGAGGAGGAGGTTTTACGTAGAAATATTCCTGTAACCAATGTGACAACCACTCAAGGCACACAAAAAATTGGACTTTCTTTTCCAAGTAACAAATAGAGAAATAATGGATTCTTCAATATATGCTATTTCTTGTATGAATTATTACTAAATCTTTTTATAAGACTGAAGAAAATTATCATCAGTCCTCATTTTATAGATGAGCCAACTTCAATTCAAGGACACAAATGACAAATCTGAATTCACACAAGTATTAAAAGATAGAGCTTGGATCCAAATTCAGGTCTTCTTAATACAGCATTGTGCCTTTTCCACTATGTTACATTATCTCCAAAAATATATATGAATTAATTTGAGTGTTCCAGTGGTGACTCTGTGTACAAAATCATTTCAAAAGAGGGTACCTATGTATGTACCTTATCAAGACCAGAGGCAAAGCATGTCCTAGCATATTCTGATAACTGCCAGGAACAAGCCAACATGAATAACAATTCCTACTGCATAAAATTTCCATTGAACAAGATAATGACTTATTGCATAGAAATCATAAAGTACAAATTCCCAAAGTTTTAAAATTACTCCCTATACACACATACACATCTACTCCCTAATACCTACAAAGAGTTGGGAATGGCCAATCTCATGGTACTCTGGGGCATCTGTCAAAGCCACAAGAAAAGTCATGGTTGACCATTGATAACCAACACACCCATTCTTCAATGAGAATGTTCAATTCTCATTCTTTGTCTTTAAAATCTGACAATGTTTAATCACTTGGTAAAGGGAAGTGTCATTTCTAAACAATGATTTTAAGAAAGGATAAGACTTTACTGTTTGGCTGAATGTTTTAAAAACTGAGATGGTCTGTCATTGTATTCCGTTCCACATGCATTTCATTTCTGAACTTTGTACAATTCACTTCACTGTGTGTTGATGGTTTTCACCTAAACAGTGAATAACAAAAAATAATAATTAGATTCTCTCTGGAACCATAAGACCTTGGATGAGAATGGACATGCTGGAAAACACTAATGACTAAAAGTATTATTTATTATTTTGGGCTGCAGTTGCATTTAACAGTCCCAAATGACATAGCCTGACTGGCCAGATTTTATGAAACCTGTTACTGTTTCTAAAATTATGTTGTCTTAAGATTGACTGTTGCTTGTAAGGCATTGATGTTGGGGATCTCTGGGTGGCTCAGCAGTTTAGTGCCTGCCTTCAGCCTAGGGCATGATCCTAGAGTCCCGAGATTGAGTCCCACATTGGGCTCCCTGCATGGAGCCTGCTTCTTCCTCTGCCTGTGTCCCTGCCTCTCTCTCTCTCTGTGTCTCTCATGAATAAATAAATAAAATCTTTTTAAAAAGGCATTGATGCAGGCATTGTAGATGATAATATGTCTATATTTAATAGTAAATTCTAATCACTTTTGATAGAGGCAATGACTAATCAGAGATGGAAAAAGAAAGTGAATGAATAGGAGACAACATCAATGTAAAGTCAAGCTGCTTCTTCTGAAGGTAGGAAAGACACTCCAGACTCAGCATTTCACAATATAGACCATAGCTTCCTGTAAAGGAAGTGAGAGCTGAAAGAGCCAGTGCTAACAAACTGAGTGTTGTGATTGAATCCTATTATCTACCTGTGCTCTCCAGTTATTATGACAGACAGGAGAGCCTTTGTAACTTTATTATGTGTGTCTTTTTATTTTTAAACATAAATAAATTTCTATCTGCCTGCTACGTTAAGTACTTGCAATCTCAGAATTGCTTTTATGTGTGTCGAGATACTCCTTGAAAATATACCAATAAGCATAATTTCCTCTGCAATCACTACATAAGTCACAAAATTCGAACAACCAAAGAAAAGCTCACTGTGTGTACTTATGTGAGAAACAATATATTAATATCTGTAGCTTGGTGGTAATATCATTCAGTAGCAATCCAGCCAATCAAGACATAGCTGGTGAATCAAGAATGGCAATTGAGTGCTCAGTGATAGTCTGAGAGTTTTATAGCTGAAGCTAAAGAGGATTCCTGCTTGGTAGTGTACTACTTTATTAAATTTTTTTTTTATAAACACTTGGTGAGTCTGCAAAAAAGAAAAAAAAAGAACTATTTAAAACTAGTTGCTTGTTCTCATCTCTAATGTCAATTTACATAAAAAATTAGCACATATTTGACAGGCTGCTAAATATTACTCTTAGAATCTATTAGGAAGAAATCAAGATTTCTGAAATTTAATTCCCTAAGCTTAATGAACCTAGTAAATTTGATCTGATGTCTTCCCAAGTTAATATGTTAAGTCTAAATTGACTTATTTTTCATAGGAACAAATTTTTTCACATTTAAATTAATCTTGAGGAAAATATGTATTGCTATAGAAATGTGTTATTTATAGTCCTCATATATGAGGGTCCCTATTTGATTTCATTTATTTCCTGATTTAAAAAGAGACAAAAGTAGTTAGCTCAACATGTAATGCTTGTATAGCAAATGCTAATTTTTTGCAAAAGTTTCTCAAGATAACACATTATGGATGACTGACTGCCCATTAGGGGCAGGCCCTCATCCTAGGTTTTGCAAAATATACAGCCATACTTCATATATAAAACTTCCCCCAGAAACTTTAAGCCAACAAAGATGGCTTCTATTCATTTGCACATATTTCTTCAATATCATTTCCTGTTTATTTCATGGTTCCTATAGATGATATCACATTTGCTTAACGCTCATATCTATTTAAGGATATAGATGCCATATAAAAACCACATTTGTAGAAAACTTAAATATTACCCATGTTTATCTAAAAGAAATATCCTTACATTGAGAATCTTAAAATGTAATAACACAAAATCATAAAACCACAAAACAGAAAATGTATAATCAAAGATCATAGTATAAACACTGGCGAGGGGAATGGGGAGACAACAAAACTAATAAGATAAATGGGAGAAGTAGGATTCAGGACCCAAAATGGTTAACAGAAGAGGATTTTAGGATGTATCTCCCAGGGCCCAGCAGAATGGCTCGTGATGGTAAACACGGCAACATAAATCACATAAATTGCTGCTCAGCACCGCGGCCCCACTGGCACGTGTTCCCTTCTGCACGTGGGCCATGCCTTCCCCCCCACTGGGTCGCTGTGCAACTGCTTCTCCTATGTGGGACCCTTTGTACTGGCTATATTTTTTTTACCATATTCAAAAAAAAAAAAAAAGACCACAGACAGACCATAGCCATATTATTCATGTAGCAGATGTACTGGTCCTGTGCAAGGTACAAAGGAAAAAGTGGTTTGAGAGGGACATTGATGCTACCTTTATAGAACTTATAGCTGCAAGAATGAGAAGGACAATATTCACCAAGTAATCATTCCACACAGGGATACAAACTATGAAAAATGCAAGCATAGAGAAGTCTTATCTTGGCTGAGATCTGAAATGTGAACAGTTAACTGGGTGCATTTGAATGGAGAAAGGGGTTAGGAGGTGTTCCCAGGCAAGAAGGAAATGGCATGGGAAGAGGTCTTGAAGCAGAGGCAGCAAGGTACATCTGAAGAAGAAACAGAAACCTGTGTCTGAAATGCTGGGAGGGGGAGCAGAGGGTATCATAAGCTGAGAGCAGAGAGGTATTGAGGGTCAACATATGCAGAGTCTGTTGGCCACTGAAGCATTTGGATCTTATTCTAAGGATGTGAGGCAATTACTGAAACGTTTTATGCAGAGGTGATTCTTTTTAAAGAGTTGTTCTAGTTGTAGGGTGGAAATTGCACTGGAGGTGTAACGAAATGAAGGAGAAACCAACCAGGCAGCTGCTAGGATAGTTGGGGCATGAGGCTGTCATAATGTGGATAAATAGGCTGTGCTGGAAATGCAGATGGGGTAGAAACAGATTAATTTGAGAGATGTTTAAGCGAAGTAATCAAAAGAACTGTTGAATTGAATGTGTGAGAGGGTGACAAAAATTGTGTCGAGGATAACTCTAGCTTTCCAGCATGTTCAACTGGTGATACTACCTACTGAAAGTGAGAATCTTAGGAAAAGCCAAGGTTTCAGAGAGGACTGTGGGATGGGATGTCATTGGGGTTTTGGCATATTGGAGTTTGAAGCATCCAAGAATAGATGTCATGTAAAATTTTGGATAAAGTCTTACAGAGTTCAAAGGAGAAATCTGGACTAGAGATGTCATTAAACACACTGATTAGCCTTCTCCAAAGTTTAGCTGAAGAATGAACAACAAGAAGGAAAGAAAGGGTGTGTTGTAGTGTGGAAGATGAATTCAGAGGTAAAAATGTTACTGGAGACTCTGCACGGGTAGCAGCCCCAAGCATGCTATTTATGTTCATGATTTCAACATCATATCAGGATATGAATTTCCTCTCAGATTTCTTCAATTTCACTTTGGTCTAGGTCATGAGACAGTTAATTGCTACTAAAATGCCAAAAAGAGGGATGCCTGGGTGGCTCTGTGTTTGAGCATCTGCCTTCAGCTCAGGGCATGATCCCAGGGTCTGGGGATCGAGTCCTGCATCGGGCTCCCCGTAGGGAGCCTGCTTTTCCCACTGCCTATGTCTCTGCCTCTCTCTGTGTCTCTCATGAATAAATAAATAAAATCCTTAAAATTTTTTTTAATGCCAAAAAGAAATTCAAGGAGAGAGCTCCCATTGAGGGTAGGTATTTGTGAACATAAGAGCATATTTTGAGAGAGAAAAAGAGAGATTACAAGTAGGGGAGGGACAGAGGGAGAGAATCTTCAAGCAGACTCCCCACCAAGCCTGATATGGGGCTTGATCTCACAACCCTGAGATTATGACCTGAGATGAAGACAAGAGTTGGAGGTTTAACCCACCGAGCCACCCAGGCACCCCGCAGCATGTTTTTTCACTGCAGAATGATTATGTAGGAAGTTTAGCATGCTTCATGATAATGAGATCTTAGTTAGGTAAAGTATAATGGCATTGAGATCTGATAATCTTATGCATTTCTCCTGGAAATACCTAGCTACCTGTCTCATGAGTCTTTGGACCTTGGCACTTCTCTTCCAGTCATCGTTTTGAGAGGCTTACCTACTCCTCATTCTTTGGGCTTTCCATTTCAAGTTCCCCATTCTAGAATAAAGTTTTTGTTCATACACATTTCTCAAACAGGATTTCTTGCTAAATCTTGTTGTGCTTCCCTTTCCCTATAAATAAAATCATGGAATTTCCCATTATGAAAAAACATATCCATATTATTAAAAATCTGAAGCTAAAGGTTTAAAGAAGTAAAAATCATTTGAATACTCACTACTTTAAGATAGTTATTATCAACAGTGTAATGACTGATTCATGTATCTTTTTGAGCACTGTACCTACCAGGTCTCCTCTCCCCCCACCCTGCTCCCCCTTATTCTTGATCTCATTCCTATTCTGTTCCTCTACCCTCTTCTCTACACTTCATTTTCTAAGACTATTAGAATCTAGGTAACCAGTTTTAAAAGCCTACTGCGTACCTTTTCATACCTTATGTAGTATTTATTTAATGAAATACAGTTAAGTAGATACATAATATAGATGACAGGTAGATGCATATATATATACTTATAATATATATTTTTGTTATTTATATTCTAAAAATAGGATCACATTTCTTCCACTGCTAAAAATATTTTTCTTATTTAATGGAAATTACTTCCTTCTTTTAAGTGCTGTGTAATAATAAAGATGGCAGATAAACCATGGTATGAATATCATACCATTATTACAGTAACTTTTATTCAATCATTCTCCACTGCCTTTACGAATAGTTTTTTGTTTCTACTTTTTACCAGAAAAATGTTACAATAGTCATGCTTGTAAAAAAATACTTTTATAGTTTAATTTGTTTGGTATACAGTCCCCAGAGTCCTATTGCTTGGTGCAAAGATCTGTTTATTTTTCAAGAAAGCTGCAACAATTCACATTTCCATCAGCAAGGTGTGAGAATACTACATCCCTGTGAGCAGCAGGTGCTATCTTGATTTAATTTTCCCAATATGAAGTGCATAAAGTGATATGACTTTATTACTATAATTTAGATTTTTTTTGCTACCCAGAGAAGTAGAGAATCATTTCATGTTCCTGTTTGATGTCTTCTAAATTTTTTCTAAAATACTTATTTTATTTACATATTTACATTTGAGTCTGTTTAGATTTGTTTTTCATCCCAGATGCAAGTTAGTTGTATGATTACAATTTAGTGAATAAATCATCTATATCACACCAAACTGAAGTATCTGTTTTATATATGCTTTATCGTATATATTTATTCTAGTTCCAATATTTACAATGGTTATTTTCCTATTTCAATGTATTTATTGAAGCCTCTAAACAATAGACTCAAAATGGTTGAAAGAGCTAAATGTGAGACAAGAATCCATCAAAATCCTGGAGGAGAACACAGGCAACAACCTTTTTTAACTTGGCCACAGTAACTTCTTGCAAGATACCTCCATGAAAGCAAGGGAAACAACAGCAAAAAATGAACTATTGGGACTTAATTAAGATAAAAGGCTTCTGCACAGCAAAAGACATAGTCAAAAAAACTAAAAGACAACCTAAAACCTCTAAACAATATGGAATAAGAAGGGAGAAAAGAGTCATTTGTGCATTGTTTTTAGTTTTAGTAGAAATTTGGTTTAACATTCCATTATTTACAACAATGCTTGTTGGGGGCTTTAGAAGTCTCTGTGATATTTCGATAGTTGGCCTCTTTTGCCTATTTTATGAGAAATTTTAATTTAGAATGGCTTCTAAGCATATCAAATGATTTTTAGCACATATCAATAATGCTCGTGTGGTTTTTCTTCATTGATTGAATGATACTACAGAGTAGGTTGAAAGATTTATTGATATTTAAATATTTTTTTAAAGATTTTATTTATTTATTCATGAAAGACACACAGGGAGAGGCAGAAACATAGGCAGAAGGAGAAGCAGGCTCCATGCAGGGAGCCTGACATGGGACTCGATCCCAGGTCTCCAGGATCAGGCCCTGGACTGAAGGCGGCGCTAAACCACTGAGCCACCCAGGCTGCCCGATATTTAAAGATTTTTTGATACTTCTACACATATGTTTATTTTTTTCCAAGTTTTTATTGTAAATTCCAGTTAGTTAACATACAGTAAATTCATCAGTTCCATACAACCCCCGGTGTTCATCACAAGGGCCTTCCTAAATACCCATCACCTATTTAGCCCACCTCCCCCCTACAGTAACCATCAGTTTGTCTTCTGTAGTTAAGAATCTGTTTCTTAGTTTGCCCCTCTTCCCCCCACCATGTTCATTTGTTTTGTTTCTTGAATTCCATATATAAATGAAATCATAGGGTATTTGTCTTTCCCTGATCGACTTATTTCACTTAGCATTATACTTTAGCTCTATCTACGACGTTGCAAATGGCAAGATTTCATTCTTTTTTTTATGGCTGAGTAATATTTAAAGGTTTTTGCATTCCCTGATATAAATACTAATGTGTGCAATGTATATTTGTCTTATTACACTTAGTCTTGATTTCCCAGAAGTTTTTTCAGAATTTTTGTGCATACATTGAGATTAGTCTATAGTTTTTATTTGTTTTTTTAACTATGTATTAAATTATCAGTATAAAGGTAATAATGGCTTTATTAAATGAATTGGGGAGATTTCCATCATATCTAATATCATACAGTCTTGGTAATTTTAATTTTTTAAATTGAGAATCTTTAATTGTTCTTCTAAACTTTTCATAGGTAATTTCTGTAACTAAGTTTTATTTTCTCCCTAGGTAAGTTTTGTAATTTATAATTTTCTTTTTTAACAATATATTTCTTAATATGGAATACATTGCATTTTCAAAGAAATATATATTTATATAACATATGCTGTGTGTGTAAGTTTTTTTAGATATATTCGATACGAGGGGCAAAGTTGACTCATGGGTTTTTTTCAGTTTCCTGTTTTCATGGCTATTAGCCCTCTCTCTAATTTTATTTAATTGTGCTTTTCCACTTGTTCTATCTTTATTTGGGTTAACAAATAGTTTATTTATCTTTTCAGTTACTACAAGTAACTAGTGTGAATTTATTAGTTCTATATTTTACCTGTTGTCTAATTTTAAAACTTTTGCTTTTGCCTTTATTAATCCCTTCCTTGTCCTTCATTTTGTATTTGTTTGTTTTTATTTCTCTAAATTTTCCATTTGTGTGTTAAATGCATTTAATTTTTAAAATCGTATTAATGTAGTCTTTCTGATCTATCTCAAATTCTTATTTGTCATGGTTTCCTAAGTTTCATTTTAAGAAATTCTTCAGTTTTGCTTTTTATATACCTTTTGAATTGGATGAACTCTTGTTTTATATTTATAGTTTATAGGAAAATTAGCTCACTAAAAGAAGCTGTTTTATGCATCCATGAATACTTCAATATTAATTGCTAAGCATAAGGACTATTTTTAAATGTGTTATAATATTCCTAAAATATTAACTATAATTTATTGATATTAAATTTTCTAAATTTATCATTAGTGAATTGCATCAAAAAGTAGAACTTTTTGGGGTACCTGGGTGGCTCAGTTTGTTAAGCATCTGCCTTTGGCTCAGGTAATTATCCCAGGGTCTTGGGATCTAGTTCTGTACCTGGCTCCTTGCTCAGCAGGGTGTCTCCTTCTCCTTCTCTGCCTGCCACTCCCCCTGCTTGTGCTCTCTCTCTCTCTCTGTCAAATAAATAGATAAATAAAATCTTTTAAAAAAATAAAAGGAGAAAATTTTCTTCATTAACTATTTAATTACCCTAAGGTACACTTAGTACATGAAAGTAATATATGTATGTGTGACCCTTCCTCTTTACTTACCAGTTGACAGAATAATGAACTTTTTTTCTAGTGTTCTGCAAAGGAAACCAAAGAGATTTTCAAAAATCAGATCTTTATTTTATTTTTTTAAAGTTTTATTTATTTATTTATTCATTCATTCATTCATTCATTCATTCATTCATTCATGAGAAACAGAGAGAGAGAAAGAGGCAGATACACAGGCAGAGGGAGAAGCAGGCTCCATGCAGGGAGCCCAACGTGGGACTCGATCCCAGGTCTCCAGGATCACGCCCTGGGCCTAAGGCAGATGCTCCACTGCTGAGCCACTCCGGTGTAACTAAAAATCAGATCTTTAAAGTCAGAGGAGTTTAACTTCTATAAGAAACAATTTGAAGATTCTTGCAGCTTGACACTTACTGCTTGATCATATCGTAGGCAGTCCAGTATGTTTGTCAGAGGGGGTATGATCCCTCCACGGGGTCAGTTAGGACACAGGTTCCTTTCATCTTGAGATGCTTCCATTTTCAACAAAGTTTCCAGTGTCTGAAGGAAGGAAAAGAGAAAGTGCAAAGATAAGATCTGTCTGTTCTTAACTTTCTTAATCCAGAAATGGTATAGCATTTCTGCTATATCTTCTGCTGGTAATACTCCACTACCTGGCCACATCTATATGTAAGGGAATAGAAAACATAGATATCTGAGTTCTGGGGAGGGAAGGAGATAAATTGAGACAATATGTAACATAGTCTCTGTCACAAGAACTACTATAGTCAGAAACTATGAAGAGTCTGAAAATGTACCCTACTTATAAGCTAACAGGTTATTTTCTTACATATATATGTAGTACTTGCCTATATATTATACTATATACATGTTTATCCATGTGTGTATATACATAGTAGATATATGATAGATAGATAGATAGATAGATAGATAGATAGATAGATGATGATAGATAGATAGATAGATAGATAGATGATAGATAATAGAAGAAATGTATGGCAAGATAAAATATTTCATATACAGAAAACATATTTTATATGTTTTATATACTTATAGGTCAGAGACAAAAATAGTTTATTACTGAAAGCAAAAGCAGCAGCCAGAGCAACATTTTGCATCCATTTCCCAAGCCCCAAGGCCCAAGCTCCAATCCCCAATGGACAGTGTATTAGGGGCCAGATAGTACTTACACATGCAATGGGATACATTACAGAAGAGGAACCCTGAAATTAAAAAAATGATCATATATAGGGCTGCTAATGATTTTCCCAATCCCCCCTCCTAGAAAAGGATGACTCTCATCTTCACTTTAATATAAGCAAATATTTTCTGGATAGGGATGGGATGTCTCTATCTTTACTGTCCTGGACCATGTCTGGGAAGACAGATGTCTCTAACCTTTACTATCCTGGACTATCTCTTGTTTGAATATTCTTAAATTAGCCATAAATGTCTTTGTTCAGAGGACCCAGGCATAAATATGAAGTGTTCATGGAGACTTGTCCTCCAACAAGAGTCAAACAAATTGTTTTAAGTCAGACTTTTATAAAAATTATAAAGTTATTAATGGCCTTCCCAACACCTAGTCTGGCAGAAAATATTTATAATCAAACACCTTGAATAAAAATATCTATATTATCATATTTGGGTTATTTACTATCACATTTTCTATTATGTTAATCTAACTTACACTGTTGATACATTGGTATGTCTCTATTACATTATTCTGTTACCCCCTGGGTGGCACAGCAGCTACTCCTTTCCTTGCAAATTCTCTTCTTACCAAACAGAACTGTTTGGTCTATTCCCTGTCCTAGCCTATGTGCTACAGTGTATTCACCCTTCTCCCAAATGTAATTATTTCCTCCTTTCTCTTAAAATTCAAATCCAACCAGTTCTTTTTGACTCATTAATCATCATTTACTGCACAAAATCTTTTTCATCCCATCTGGGATCTGGATTAATAAGGTAATATATGTAAAGTGCCTAGCATAGTGCCTGACATTATAATACAATACACTGTAGTTTATTTTCATCCCTATAGGGATACCTGGGTGGCTCAGTGATTGAGCATCTGCCTTTGGCTCGGGTCGTGCTCCCCAGGTCCTGGGATCAAGTTCTGCATATCAGGTTCCCACATGGAGCCTGCTTCTCCCTCTGCCTATGTCTCTGTTTCTCTCTGTGTGTCTCTCATGACTAAATAAATAATATCTTTAAAAAATATATTTTCATTCCTCTAAACACTCACAATATTAAGTACCTACCACTTTTAATCACATGTTACATATTGGCATCTGTATGAATTCTCCTACTAGACAATTGATTCTTCAGTAACATAAACCATTCTGTATATACATTGCAGAATCTTCTGCAGTGATATACCTAGGAATAAACCTAACCAAAGAGGTAAAGGATCTGTATTCTAAAAACTACAGAACACTTATGAAAGAAATCAAGAAAGATGGAAAGAGATGGAAAAACATTTCATGCTTTGGATTGGAAGAATAAATATTGTTAAAATCTATGCTACCCAGAACAATTTACACATTCAATGCAATCCCTATAAAAATACCATGGACTTTCTTCACAGAGTGGTACAAATAACCCTAAGATTTTTATGGAACCAGAAAAGATCCTAAACAGCCAGAGGAATGTTGAAAGAGAAAACCAAAGCTGGGGGCATCCCAATGCCTGACTTCAAGCTATATTACAAAGCTATGATCATCAAGACAGTATGGTACTGGCACAAAAACAGACACATAGATCAATGGAACCAAAATAGAGACCCTCAACTCTATGGCCAACTATCTTTGACAAAGTAGGAAAGAATATCCAATAGAAGAAAGGGCAGTCTCTTCAATAAATGCTGTTGGGAAAATTGAACAGCCACATCCAGAAGAATGAAACTAGACCATTCTCTTACATCATATACAAAGATAAACTCAAAATGGGTGCAAGATCTAAATGTATGACAGAAATCCATCAAAATCCTAGAGGAGAATACAGGCAACAAGCTTTTTGAACTTGGTCTAGCAACTTCTTGCAAGACACATCTATAAAGTCAAGGGAAACAAAAGGAAAAATGAAATACTGGGACTTAATTGAGATAAGAAGCTTCTGCACAGCAAAGAAAGCAGTCAACAAAACTAAAAGGCACCTTACAGAATAGGAGAAGATATTTACAAATGACATAAGATGAAGGGCTAATATCCAAGATCTATAAAGAACTTCTCAAACTCAACACCCCCAAAACAATCCACTCGATAAATGGGCAGAAAATATGAACAGACGTCTCCAAAGAAGACATACACATGGCCAACAGACACAGAAAAAATGTTTCACACCAATTGTTATTAAATAAATACAAATCAAAACCATAATGAGATACCACTACCTTACACCAATGAGAATGGTTAAAATTAACAAGATAGGAAACAATAAATGTTGGCAAGGAAGTGGAGAAAGAGGAACCCTCTTACACTGTTGGTAGGAATGCAAGCTGGTAGCGATCCTCTGGAGAACAGTGTGGAGGTTCCTCAAGAAATTAGAAATAGAGCTACCCTATGACCCAGCAATTGTACTACTGGGTATTTGCTCCAAAGATGTAGATGTAATGAAATTATGGGACACCTGCACCCTAATATTCATAGCAGCAATGTACGCAATAACCAAACTGTGGAAGGAGTCAAAAGATGGATGGATAAAAAATATGCGATGTGTGTGTGTGTGTGTGTGTGTGTGTGTATGGAATATATGTGTTGGAATGGAATATTACTCAGCCATCAGAAAGGATAAATGCCTACCGTTTATGTCGATGTGGGTGGAACTAGAGGGTATTATGCTGAGTGAAATAAGTCAATTGGAGAATGACAATTTTATGGTTTCATTCATATGTTGAATATAAGAAATACTGAAAAGGTCCATTAGGAAGGGAGGGGAAACTGGGGAAAATTTAGAGAGGAAGACAAACCATGAGAGAGTTATCATTCTGGAAAACAAATGGTTGCAGAAGGGGAAATGGATGGGGGGGATGGAGTAACTGGGTGATGGGCATTAAGGAGGGCATGTAATGTGATGAGCATTGGGGTTATACTATATGTGGGCAAAATGAATTTAAATTAAAAAAAAAAAAAGAATCCTCCACAGTGCTTAGTTTGGTGCCAGAATGAATTCATTAAGAATACAGTCAAAGGTTGGATAGATTCAGCAACTAAATGAGTGACTGAATAAATGGATTATAGTACTGTTAATAGAAAATGCTTACATGGCACATAATATGTAAGACATATTGTTTTAAATTCTGGATATGCCTTGCTACTTTAATCTTAAAAATAATCCTATAATGTAGATTCTATTTTATTTAATCACAAATGACGATACTGATGCCTAAAGAGGTTAGGTAATTTGCCCTAGTCACTCATCTAGTTAATGGCTGAAGAGGCTTCAATTCCAAGCAGAGTTGATGCCCTTAGCATTATATTATCCTAAATAAATTATTATGGTGAGCAAAGGATGTCTTAACTGACCAGTAGCTCTTCTTCTATGATACTGTATAAGGGCAGGCATCCTCTTAGTAAAGACAGAAACAAAAGGCATAATTTTCTGTTACTTAAAAAGAAATAGAAACGTACCTAACACAAAATCTTTTGCAAATATCTGCTGTTGCTACTGATATTCCTGCTTAATAACTCAAAAGAAGATTTATGCAAAACAGCTGATCCATGAGGAAGTAAAATTTATTACTGCTATACTGCATTGTATGCATGAAAGTTGCTATGAAAGTAAAGATTTCATGTTCTCACTATAACAACAAGAATAACAAAATGGTAATTACATGAGGCTGAGGATGTGTTAACTAACCTTATAGTAATAAATACTTTTCTGTATATGTGTATCAAGTCATCACATTGTATACTTTAAACTTAAACTACATTATATGTCAATTATATCTTAATAAAATTGGAAAAAATATTGCTAATTATGGCTATGGAGTCCAAACTCAGTGCCCACACCTGTTGAAAGATGAATTATGATCAGCCACAGAAGTCTTTCTGCATAGACCATCATCTGGCTTGTTTCTTGCCCTGTGCTTCCTTTCCTCAGGCTTCCAGTTTGATTTCTGTATTGGATCACAACCCAAAGATGGAAGACAGTTTTAGGCCCTGCCTTATTATGCCAAATGTATGAAATTCAAGAGTATAATCCAAAGGAAAATTCAAAAGTTGCTGCTAACCATGGTCCAGAATAATGTGTCTTTTTCATGGTAAATTAAAGGGATAAAAAATTTTGAAATACTTCATAGACCTAAATGGTAAGATGAGACTTAGGCAAATACTTGGATAAATATGACATTTCTTTCTCCATCACCTAAAACAAGAATAGTTCCAATTCCATCTTTTTTCATTCTCTTTTAAGTCCAACCTAGAGTGGACTGCTTGGGCAGGGGCCCAACTCTGTTTCCAAGCTAACTCAACAGATCTCCTCAGCAGTCTGTTCTAATTGCAGCCTACAGGAGAGCACTCTAATTTTAAAGGACTTTAGAACAAGACTTCACTTTTACATTTTCACATTTTCACATTTTCATGAGTTGACTTTTACCACATTAAGCCAATGGGCTTTTTAAATCTTAAGGAGGAAAGCGACAGTTTGAAATTATAATAAATTATTATCGATGTTTATTTAAATTTTAGATTTTTGGAAGATAACAACATGAAAAATAGTCAATAAACTGTAATACCAAGGTCAACAGTTTTTAGTATTAAAATCAATTTACAGTTTGTTTGCTTGAGGTGCACATAAATTTGAAGAGGCAGTAAGTGTAAACAGAATAGCTGATTTCTTGGATGCACTCCAATATAATTATAGCTATTCACCCTTGTGACTATATGTGTGTGCAGCTTAAAGCTATTTCCCTGCCCCAAGCCACACTATTTTTTAAGATAGGTTTGCAATTGATTGAAATGCAAAAATCCCTGTGAACTAAAAAAAATTGCTATCCAAAATAAATATACAAGTAAATTTAAATAGTAGATTAAACATGTATTTTGGCATCCATGTCAATTCATAGCTTGTAATCTCATGACTTGGAATTGAGTTATCTCTAAGTATTTAATCACAAAATAGTGTATTTCTAATAGGCAATTGTGAAAAAAATCATCAATCACATTTATTACAAACATCTCATAAAACAGCAAAACGTTTATGGGATTGTAGAAGGCAGCTAGGTTGTTCTGTAATGTATAAAGATTTGCATATATAAAAAAACCAGCAGGCAGCAAACAAGGTTTCTCTGTTTTCCAAAAAGTAAAATTGCATTTGATACAATATCTACTTAATTTTTATTAAAATATATTAAATATATTTTTCTGGCAATAGCATTGATCATCACTATAGTCTAATAAGTTTGTATTTTGAAATAACTAAGCTCAAAATCTTAATATATAGAAAAGAACTCTTTATCCAGCCCCAGGGGTAAATCAGAGCTTCTCAAACATATTTGTGATGTTAAGAGATATTACCTTGTATTTCATGCAGATATATGTATATGTGAAATTGTTATTGTTTTTATTATTGGTTTTTTTCCATGATGAACATATTTAAGTGAATATAGTGTTCTCAAAGTAATTCTGCTTATTAGTTTACATAGCTGGCATTGTTTGTATGTGGGTAAGAATAAAATGTGATTTCATGGAGAGAAAGTGGAGCTCTTTTTATCTGTAGCCTTAAGGCCACCAACTGTCTATACCTTAATCCACTAATCCTCTCTGTAATCATGTGTTTACGTGCTGTGCCAACACTCAGAAATCATCCTAAGAAACTCTTTTTTTCCTAGTCAAGAGTACATTCACTATAGGTTGCATGTTATAAAATGGCTACTAAAATATTTGAATATTTATATGCCATCATTGAAAGCCATCATCTTTAGGCATATCTTTTCCTTTAAAAAACCAAATGTCATGAAAATTGAAGAAACAAATAGAACAATAAAGAGAAAAATGAATGGCATCACACCATATAAATCTGCAGGACCTTTTACATTTGGTTTTCAACTAATTTTTTTTAAGGTTCTGCCTTCTATTTACTTGTCAGTGACTAGATTTAATTTTCATATGCTGCATAGAATTGTCCATGTTAAGATATTGATATAACAAATTGCTGAATGTTTTAGTGATTGATTCTTGCTGACCAAAATGGGCTTTCACATTAGAAGTCTTTCTTTTTTTTCCTAGAAGGCACCTGCTGAGACAGAAGTCTGACTGCCACACAAAAGAAATATATGGTTTCTTCAACTGGCTCCATGTAGCAATTTGCAATGCTATCAAAAATTGCATTTTTTAATGAAAATTACCTAAGGATTTGGAAAAAAAAAAACCTTGGTTAAAATAGACTAACTACCCATTCTCGGACAGTATTAGCATACTGATTGGCCGTTACTTCTGTCACTCTTCTGCCTACAAAATTATGACAGGCCCCACAGCAGGAAGCAAATGATCATTAATACCCTGTCCTCTGGGACACAATAAACTGCCATTCAGTTGCATACAAATACAATACACGAGGCTTGTCAGCAAGGGGACAGAAAGGGAAAGATGCTTTTGCAAAATGGTGTGATAACTACTGTGGGATGGGATCACTCAAAGGGTTCTGTTTTTCTGTCTTATTGTGGTAGAAGAATTTTTATATATAGATTTCCTTTTAAAATACCCTATCATTCTCTACTTGAGCTTTTTGAGTTCTACACTTAAATAAGATCTTACTTCCGAGGAGAAAAAAAAAAAACAACAACAACTTTATAATCCCATAATTAATTCCACAACACAGAAAGCACTAAAAAATTCTGAAATTCCATTAAAACATAAGACAATGCATCTTTTCAGTTCAAATATAATGTGCAAAAAAACAGTCTGGTTAATGCATTGAATCACAATTAGTCAGGAAGAAATGTACCTCAATATCACATATTTGATATGATGGGATCAATAAAACACAATTGAAAAAAGATACATGCATGGCACTACAGTTGAAACTCTACACTATTTGTTACACTAAAAGGTAAGGTCAAATTCAAGTTTAATAAATATTATCATATGACTGAAATTGTATAATCTTAAATCTTTAGTCCTCAATCAGGTTATTGAGGACTAAAATGATGGCAATACTTTGTAGAGAAAGGTGAGTAATTTCTTTGATATTATTAGAGTAACAATTGCTCAGATAAATGTTCAATTTTTTATCATATAACCTAAACTTTTCCTGAAAGCATGTGGAGAATACAAATACTCCTGAAGACTCAGATGCTTGTTATAGATTGTACACTCACCAGTCTAAACCTATAAAGGCATTATTTTTAACTTGAAAAGGTATAGAATGAACATATTTAGATCCTTCGAATTTGGTTTGCTTAATTAGTTTAATTTATTGCTTTTCCTAAATTTTTATTGTCCTTGTGAATTTTCAGTGAAACAGACAGATATTATGCCTAGGGATTTGAAAGTAGGTATTTATATTCTCCCAACTTATAAATCAGCTTTAACAGAGTTTGAATAAGAGAGAGTTACTGATTACACTATTTAAACTCTAGGCTAAAATGAACAAACCACTAATACCCCAGCAACATAGATGAATATCAAACACATTATGCTATACGAAAGAAGCCAGACTCAAAAGGCTATATAAGGGCAGCCCCGGTGGCTCAGCGGTTTAGCGCCGCCTTCAGTCCAGGATGTGATCCTGGAGACCCGGGGTCGAGTCCCATGTCTGGCTCCTTGCATGGAGCCTGCTTCTCCCTCTGCCTCTTTCTGTCTGTCTGTCTGTCTCTCTCTCTCATGGATAAATAAAATATTTTTAAAAAGGCTATATAAAATAAGATTCCATTTATATGACACTATCTAAAAGGTAAAACTATAGGTACAAAAAAATAGATCAATGTTTTGCAGGAACTGGAGGTGGGAGAAAAAGCTGACTACAAATAAGCACAAGGATTTTTTTTTTATGTTATGGAGCTACTCTATATCTTGATTTTAGTGACAGTTACACAATGATGTGCATTTGTCAAAACTCATAGAACTATACACTAAAATGAGTGAATTATGCTGTATGTAAATTATACCTCAATAAATCTTACTCTAAAAAAAGAACAACTCTAGTCTTAGGAATGTCACAAGAACACCAGAGTATTCTGAATTGAGGTCATTTAGTCTGGGTAAAGTAGCAGAAATGACAGCCTTATCTTTAGAATTGGGCAGTTAGAAGCAGTTTTTGTAATTGCCCGTAGTGATACAACCCCAATGTTGAATGTTAGAAGACTGAGAGTAGATTAAAAATACTCAATGCTATTTTAATGTCTCCCTCATGTAGCATCAAGCAACACTTCAATGTATTAGTTAACACATTTCACCAGACATAGAGATTATCATCTTCAATGGAAAAAAGAAACAGTGGCAGAGAATCAGTTCTGTTAGGCACATTAACTCCCCCTTTTCTTGACTTGCTTCCCGCCTTTGGGCCGTAGGCCCAATTTTGTCACAACACAGACTACTATTAAAAATATTAAATTGAAATTATGAAACTGAAAGAAAAAGACCAATAGTAAAATTTCCATGAATGGACTTAATAACAGATTAGCTATGTTTGAGATAGACCAGTAGGAAATATGTACAATGAAGCATGGAAAGAAAAGAGGATGAAAATTTGGAAAGAAAAAAAGAAAAACACATATATGGAAATGAGAAATAGAATTATATTTAACCAAAGTCACAAAAGAAGAGGAAAGAGAAAATTAGGCAAAGTTACATTTGAAAAAAAAAAAAAACTGGCTCATAATTTCCCAATTGTGAAAATAGACATCATGCCTGAGATTCAAGATGTCTGCAACCACCAAGAAACATAACTACAAAGAAATGCCACCCGTGGGTATTATAGTAAAAATGCTGAAGATTAAATAAAAGGGAAGAAAAAGCCATAAGAATAGATTTTTAAAAAGCAAAATAATGACAACCAATTTTTCAATAGAAAAAAAAAATGGAAACCAGACAATAATATAGCAATATCCCCAAGTGCTATAAGAAAATAATTGTGAAATTAGAAGTTATACTTCACCAACACTCAGAAAAAAACAACATAAAGATATTTTCAGTCAAAAATAAACTGGAAATGGTTGTTACTAGGCATTCTGAAATAAAAGAAATACTAATGGGAATTGTTCAGGTAGAAAAGATATTATCCCAGAAAGAAAGACAACCCAGAAAGAAGTAGGAAGGAAAAAAGAACACCAGAAAAGATATTTGAGAAACTCTAAGTAACCATTGACTGTTTCAAACTATATTAACAATTCCACATGGGGATAAAATATTGAAATAATTCAATTTTATGAAATAACATCTCAAAAGCAGGAAGAGGTTAAATGGAGTTAAAGTTTTGTAGTGTTCTTCCATTATCCAAGAAATGGAAATAGAATTCATGGAGGGGGGAAATTATATAATTTTTTAAAAACAGGCTTCATTTAAAATGAGACAGGAAGGGTAAAAAAACAATTTAAAAAAATGTAAGTGGTAGATTTAAACCCAATTAGAAAAGAAATTACATAAGATGCAAATGGAGGAGATACCCACAAGAAAAGTCTATAATTGTCACACCTATAAAAGAAAAATACATATTTTTCTTATGAGACACACTTTAAGTATAAAATTACAGAAATGGTAAGTATAAAGTATTTGAAAATATATACCATGTATACACTGACAACCCCCCCATCCAAAAAAAAAAGAATAGCCTATAAAATGTCAGAAAAAGATTTTAAGGCAAAGAGTATTATTGGAGATTTAACTGGACATTTTATAATCTTAAGAATCAATTCAATAGAAAGATTATAAAATCCCAACCTTATATACACCTAATAGCATACTACTAAATACTGAGGGGTCAACCAAGAAATCAAAGAAATTTAAAAATACCTGGAGACAAATGAAAACAAAAACACAATGGTCCAAAATCTTTGGGATGCAGCAAAAGTGGTTCAAAGAGGGAAATTTATAGCAAAATAGGCCTACCTCAAGAAGTAAGAAAAATTTAATATAAACATCATAAGCGAGCTAGAAAAAAGAACAACAGAGAAAAAACTCAAAACCAGTAGAACAAAATAATAATAATAATAATAATAATAAAGATTAGAACAAAAATAAACAAAATAGAAACTACAATAATCAATAGATCAATGAAACCAAGAGCTTGTTCTTTAAAAAGATCAACAAAATTGATAAATCTTTAGCGAGACTCATAGAGAAAGGACTTAAAACCAGAAATGAAGCAGGAGAACCAACACCACAGGAGTAGAAAAGATTATAATAGAAAAATTATGAAAAAAATATATGCCAACAAATTGGACAAGCCAAAAGAAATAGGTAAATTCCCAAAAACATATAATCTCATAAATCTGAATCAAGAAGACATAGAAAATCTGAACACACTGGGTGCCTGGGTGGCTCAGTGGTTGAGTGTCTACCTTTGGCTCAGGTCATGATCACGGGGTCCTAGGATCCAGTTCTGCACTGGGCTCCAGAAGGGAGCCTGCTTCTCCCTCTGCCTGTGTCTCTGCCTCTCTCTGTGTGTCTCTCATAAATAAATAAGTAAAATCTTAAAAAAAAAAATGAAAAAAAATCTGAACACACTAATTACCAGCAATGAACCTTACAATGTCCACACTACCCAAAGCATTCCACAAATTTAATGCACTCTCTGTCAAAAAACTAATAACATTTTTCACAGAACTAAAACAAATAATTCTAAAATCATATGAAATCACATAAGAACCAAATAGCCAAGCAATCTTTAAAAAGAAGAACAAAACTGGAGGCATCACAATTCCAGATTTCAAGGGACACCTGAGTGGCTCAGCGGTTTAGTGCCTGCCTTCAGCCCAGGGCCTGATCCTGGAGACCTGGGATTGAGTCCCACATCACGCTCCCTGCATGGAGCCTGCTTCTCCCTCAGCCTGTGTCTCTGCCTCTGTGTGTGTGTGTCTCTCATAAATAAATAAATTTTTTAAAAATCTTTTTTAAAAATTCCAGATTTCAAGATCTTCAAAGCTGTAGAAATCAGAACAGCATGATAGTAACACAAAAGTACATACCTACATCAATGAACAGAATAGAGAGCCCAGAAATAAACTCAAGCCAATTAACCTTTTGACAAAGGAGGCAAGAATATGCAATGGGGAAAAGACAGTCTCTTCAACAAATGGTTTTGTGAAAACTGGACAGATACATGCAAAAAAAAGTTAAACTAGGCCCGTTTCTCACACAAAACCAAAAACTCAAAAGCAATTAAAGACCTAAAAATGAGACCCGAATCCATGAAAATCCTAGAAGAAAAAACAGTCAGTAATTTCTCTGACATTGGCTATAGCAACATTTTTCTAAATATGTCTCCTGAGGCAAGGGAAACAAAAGCAAAAATATTGGGACTTTGTCAAAATAAAAAAACTTCTGCGTAGCAAATGAAACAAACAACAAAACTAAGAGACAACCTACTAAATGGGAGAAGATATTGGCAAATGCCTTCTCTGATAAAGGGTTAATATCCAAAACATACAAAAACTTCGACAACTCAGTACCAAATAAATAAATAACTCAATTTAAAAATAGGCAGAAGACATGAAAAGATATTTCTCCAAAGAGGACATGTAGATATCCCACAGATACGAAAAATGTTCAACATCACTGATCATCAGGGAAATACAAATCAAAACTATAGTGAAATGTCACCTCTCTGCTGTCAGAAAGGCTAAAATCCAGAACATGAGAAGCAACAAGTGTTGGTGAAGATGTGGAAAAAGAGAAAGCCTTGTGCACTGTTGGTAGAAATGCAAACTGATGCAGCCACTGTGAAGAACAAGTGGAGGTTCCTCAAAAAATCAAAAATAGAACTACCTTATGATCCAATAGTTCTGCTACTGAGTATTTACTCAAAGAGTACAAAAACAGTAATTTGAAAGAATAAATGCACTTCTGTGTTTATTGCAGCATTATTTACAATAACCAAATTATGGCAACAGCATAAGTACCCATGGATAGATGAATGAATAAAGAAAATTATATATATAATTATATAATTATATATATAATTTTATATATATTATATAAATTTTTATATATATTATTATAATTTTATATATATATATATAAACACACACACAATGGAATGTTACTCCCATTGTGACAACATGGATGAACCTAGAAGATATAACACTAAATGAAATAAGTCAGAGAAAGACAAATACCATATGATTTCACTCATATGTGGAATTTAAGAGACAAAACAAATGAGCCAAAAACCAGCCTCTCAACTATAGAGAACAAACTGATGGTTACCAGAGGGGAGGTAGATGAGGGGATGAGTGAAATTGGTGAAGGAGATTAAAAGTACATATATTGTGGTGAACACTGAGTAATGGATAGAATTATTGAATCACTCTATTGTATACCTGAAACTAATATACACTGTACTAGAATTAAAAACTAATAATAAAATAAATAGTCTGTGTTCCTTTTTTTTAAAAAAAAAAAGTGAACAAATTTGCTGATACATTGGATGTGCTGTGAGGAAAAGATTCAAGGATAATTCCAAGTATTTGACTTTCAGCAACTAGAAGAATGAAGGTGCTAGCAAATGAGATGGAAAAGGTTTTAGTGGATCAGATTGTGGGGAATATGATTTGGATTCAATTTTGTAGCTATTGGGTTTAGCATAACTGTTCGGCATCCAAGTAGAGCTGTTGAGAACATCACTGCTTTTCCAAATCTGGATTTCAGGGATGAAATCTGGGTCTGGGATATAAATTGGGGAGTCTACGTCACTCTGATGTTTTTTAAAACCAGGAAATCAACAAGGAAATGAGTGATGTTAGAGGAAAAAGAAGACCAAGAAATGACCCCTGGGACATGTTAACATTGAGGGAAAATTGAAAAGAGGAGGAACCAGAAAAAAGACAGTGAGAGACAGAAGGAAGGAGGAAAACTGCAAGACGAGTTTTCTGGCAGGAAAACGAAGACCATGTACAAAAGAAGAGAGATCAGTGGGTCAGGTAGGGTGATGCTTGACTAGTGAATTGAGCAATGTGGGATTACGTGTGACTTGATGAGAGCAGTGTTGGTGACGAGGGACAAGGGCCACATTGCAACATACTGAAAAGAGACTTGATGGACTTGAAAATGTCTATATCTCACACACGTGAGCAAGCAAAGGCAAGTACAAAAGAATAACTCCATTTATACAAACAAAAGTAGGAGAAGCCAATGAAGTGTACATTTCTGGTAACTGTACTTCTAGTGACTGTAGAGTTTGAAATTTTCTTTTTTTTATCAAGTTTTATAAAAATGCAGAATTTGGGGGCATGGCTGGGTGGCTTAGTTAAGCGTCAAACTCTTGTTGGTTTTGGCTCAGGTCATGAGTCTCATGTGTAGAGTCTGCTTGTCTCTTTCCCTCTGCTTGTCCCCCCCCCAACCCTCTTGTAAATAAATAAAATCTTTTTTTAAAATGCAGAATTTTGGGGCACCTGGGTAGCTCAATGGCTGAGCATCTGCCTTCGGCTCAGGGCGTGATCTTGGGATCCTGGGATCAAGTCCCACATGGGGCTCCCTGCATGGAGCCTGCTTCTCCCTCTGCCTGTGTCTCTGCCGTTCTCTGTGTCTTTCATAAATAAATAGATAAAATAATAAAGTAAAATAAAAATGCAGAATTTGGGGCAGCCCGGATGGCTCAGCGGTTTAGCGCTGCCTTCAGCCCAGGGTGTGATCCTGGAGTCCTGGGATCGAGTTTCGTGTCAGGCTCCCTACATGGATCCTGCTTCTCCCTCTGCCTGTGTCTCTGCCTTTCTCTCTCTGTCTCTCATAAATAAAAAAAAAATCTTTTTTTTTAAAAAATGCAGAATTTTGTTTTACTTTTTTTTAAAAAAAAAAAAGCTACGATGTTAGCACACAGAACACTCCATTGTAGTTTGGGGGGAAGGGCAGATGTCATTAATAGAGTATCTCTAAAGCCAGATTGATACATTGGGGAGGGTG
This sequence comes from Canis lupus baileyi, assembly GCF_048164855.1. Classification (NCBI taxonomy): domain Eukaryota; kingdom Metazoa; phylum Chordata; class Mammalia; order Carnivora; family Canidae; genus Canis; species Canis lupus. Next base: position 10,778,992 of record NC_132859.1, read on the forward strand.
GAAACACCTTTCTCTTCTAGCTTTGAGAAACTTCCTCTTGGTTCCAAGGAGGAGGCATTCCTTGCTGACACACATTAGCCACTTTGGCACAGATACCTTATGGTGTGGATAAACTAAAATTCATTTTTTATATCCTCTTCTCCCTCTCTGCCTCCAACATAGACTCCCTTAAGCCCAGAGACCTATTGGAACCTGACCCCCCCGCAAAAAAAAATGGTTCCCAGTATGTCCAGCAATCTGGACCTTGCAGTGGCACCATGGGGATGGTATCCCCTCAAAAGAGTTCCTTGTGTAGCTTGTGGGATCTTCAGACTGATAATTCTACCATTTTTATTTTATTTCCTGAAAGTCAGGGGAAGTTTGTGAAAAGTTATTAAACAAGGCCAAAAGTGAACTGTCACCTCACTCTAAACTTTCCCAGTTCAGAGCATCACATGAAGACTTCATGGGGTTTATGGTGGCTTTCTGGTTGTCATAGCCCATTGAAGAAGGGAGTTTGAAAGTTGTTGTATACTGTTAATGATTGTCTTCGCATGTCCTGCCTGAAATACCATGCCTGCTTATGAAAAGTATCTTTAGAAAGGCTGGATACAGTTTGTCTTGGAAAAAAAAATTAAAAATAAAAATAAAAAATGAAAGTAAATGCAGTAACTATATGGTGTTAGAAGTCAGGAAATTTGAGAGTTTAGGACAATTGTTTCTCAAAGGGAGCATAAAGAAGCACAAAAAAAAGCCATTATTATGTTCAGGGTGCTATTTTCATGAGTGTGTTCAATTTGTGAAAAATAATCAAGCTATACACATATAATACGTGCATTTTTCTGTTTTAATAGCAAAAAAATGTGTGCACAAGAACTGTAGATTGAAATATAGAAAGCTCTTTAAAAAAACTGGCCATGAATGGAAGCAAAGAAATAAAGTGGTTGCTGGTAAGGGAAACAAAGTCCAGATTTGGTTTTTTGTTGTTTCCTTTTTCTTTCCTTTCTGTTTGGTGGGAGAGAGAATGTTTCTATGCTACCAGGGCAATGCAGTTAGGAAGAGAGACATTGATCATGTAGGAGAGACAGGAAATAATTGGTTGGAGTGATGGCCCTGTGTACGTTAAGAGCAGATCGGACACAACACACAAGAGGACAGGGTGGCCACAGATAGGAGTGTAGAGTCCATTGATGGTATTAAATGAAAAGGCAGTTTGCAGATGATACAGATGTGTACATATTTTTCTTTAAAATACTTTGATTTTGGGGGTGCCTGTGTGGCACAGTTGGTTAAGCACCAGACTCTTGGTTCCAGCTCAGGTCATGATCTCAGGGTCATGAGATCAAGCCTCACATGGGGCTCCACACTCAGCGAAGAGTCGCTTAAGATTCTCTCCCTCCCCACTCACTCCCTCACTCCCTCTCTCTCTCTAAAATAAATAAATCTTTAGAATAATTAATTGATTGATCTTTTAAATTTTTTTTATTTTCCCAGTGAAACTGGAAGCAATATCAACAACAGAGAATGAGACCCATTAGGACCTGATAAAGATGTGAAGATATAGAGAAAAGAAGTCGTGGTCAGCTAAGACAGTGCTGGAGGAACAGAATATAGAAATAAAGTATGATTACTGGGCAATATTTGGGTCTCACTTAAGTTTTGTTGTCATTAATATAGAGTAAAATTAATCAGCATGGTAGCTTCTCTTTCTCCTACAATTCAACTGCAGAGATGCAGGTATTGAGTGAGTGGTGAGTTAGACTGGAATTATGTACTGACTTTGCCATGAAATCAGTGCAAAGAAATCAGTGACGTCAAAAGACTTCAAGACTATGTGCATAGTCATATTTGTAATGTTTAAGCTGTGGAATAAGGAGAGGGGACAGTGTAAAGTATCAGGATCCACAGAGTAGAGGTCTTAATAGATTGAAAAACTTTTCGGAATCAGGGTATTAATTTATATTATAAGCCTATACTTTATATATATAAATCATTATAGTTTTATGAGCCCATCTTAGTTATCCTTAGTCACTTTTTTTTTGCATATAAATTCACTCTCTTCTCCCTAAAAATATCTTTTAGAATTTTTTTTTAAATGAGAGTCTCTTGGTAGTAAACTGGGTTTTCTTCCTGAAAATGTCCTGATATTTTCTGAAAATATCTTGATTTCTGAAAATATCTTTGATTTTCCTGAAAATAGCTTGAGAGATGTTTTTGCTGGAAATCTAGATTGAGAATTATTTTCTTTCAGCTTTTTGAAGATATTATTCTTCTATATTGTAGGTTCCAAAGTTGCTGTTGATAAATCATCCTTCATTCTAACTGCTATTCTTTTGTAGGCGAGTTCTCTTTTGTCTCTGGCATTTTTTTTTTATAATCTTCTCATTTTCTTTGGTGTTCTATAAATTTACTAGCACTACAGTAAATTTATTTTTATTTATCCTAGATTAGATAAGGTTTGTTTAAGAAGGAGTGACTGTTTTAAAAAGGGGAAAAGGGAAGGCTCCATAAGGAACCTGTAGCAGCCTACCTATATTTGGGAGACTCAGAATATTTTCAACATAACAACTCACATCTATTGTCATGCTTGACAAAAAATATCAATACACAGCATGTTTGTATACACAAGTGTGTAGCTTCAGGGTCAGCCAAGTTTAGTCCTTTTACTTGAAATGTTTTTCTAGATTGATGCAATCCAGAAAGAATCAACTATCTCTGTTTACAGTAAATGAGTTCTAGCTAAAATATTGTAGGAGTTAGCATTCTAGCCTTGGCATTTTGAGCCTTTCAATTAGCGAAATGGAAAACTTTGCCAGGAGTTAAAAGAATTTCAGTCACCAGCAAACAGGTAAAGAGAATTGGGGACTAGATGGAGGAAGTAAAAAGTACACTGTACCGTTGTTTAAAGGAATTTCTTGAAATACCTGTGTATAAATCAGGTTTATCCCTTACACACATTCCTATTTATTCTTTTTAAGGTAAACTAAAGGTGAAGAAGTGTATTTACACATGGTCCATGATCTGTCTTATTTCTGATCATCACTAGCTTCCCAAAGAAAGAGGAATAGGATAATTTTCTACCTTTCCTTCCTGGATCCACATTACCAAAGAGTTGTTCAGGATGAAAGAAGGTGTTTCTTTGTTTCTGTGAATTCAAAGAACCTGTGCATGTTCATCTGACAAGATTCCTTTCTCAAAGCCTCCTCCAACCCCACTCCTTCCCCAAAGCATCCCTCACCCTGTACTTTTTACCACTTCTCACTAACTCTTACATAAAATCTGTTGTATTTAAGGACACAAACCTTTTTTAAAAACTTACTGAGTTTAACATACATATTTTACTCCATTTGCTTGATCTGCACTGAAGTGAACACAGGAATGAATAAAATATGGCCACTGCCATGCCTAAGCTTCTCATATAATTTCTGGTTTTGCTAATGAAGTATCTGATAAAGCATAATAGAATTGTTAGAAACACTGGTTTTGGAATCAAAAAAAAATTAAATTGGATACTGATTTCATCACTTACTTTCTTACATTTTATCATCTATATAGTAGGACAGTCACCTGAGGTAAATTTACCATAAGATAATGAAGGTTAAGGGTTAAGCCTCAACACCCCTCATCAATGGACTCCTTTTGAGGCTCTGGGGAGGATCTTCACAATGTGATCATAAAGTCTTTTATTTCTGTAAAACGTTATAAAACTAAGATCTTTTTGTCTTTTCCTTTAGAAGCTCTTCCCCCAAATTTTATGGGCTTCTTGTCCATCCCACAAAACTTTGTCCTTCCATGATGTTAATAACATAGGTGTACATTTATGAAGAGAATTAAAAAGGATGATACTATTTCTCTTCCTTTTTTTTATTCTTCTCCTTTTACCAACTAGTTCCTCACCATCATCCATATTTTAGCTTACTATCACTCCCTCAGAAAAGATTTCCAGACCACTCCTCCACCCATGTCAGGTATGGGATTCAATGCTCTCTAAGTTTTCTGCACTTCTACCTATTGACATAAAAGTATAATTGAATAATTATTTCTCTAGTTGGTTGCTTTCAAATATATGTCTTTTGCTAGAATATAAACTCTATGAAAAAGAGAGATCTGCATCTATCATATTTATCACCATGTTCCCTATGCCTACAAATGAATTAATAAATCAATTAATTCATTCTTCACTAATGGGTTAATAATCAATGAATTAATCTGGCACCCAGTAATTGCAAATAAATAATATTTTCATTAATGAATAACCACTTCACTAATACACAAGTAAAGCCATAATAAGTATTATTAAGATAACAAATAAGATGAATTTTTTCAATTAAGATGTTTAATTTTATATTTGGAAAAATTATAGCAGCCTCATATGCAGGGGTATGTATGGGGATGAAAATGCCTAAATGTATGCAATTACTGCCATATTTTACTTTAGTTAATGGCTGAATTTCTTTTAAATTTTATTTTTAGTTGATCTTATCTTAATTAATGGCTTGGCTTTTTTAAATTAGTACAGATAGACAATTACCACACAATTCGTCTTAAGCAAAAAAGGACAAAATTTAATAAATAGGTCGATTCAACTGTTAATGTGTAGCTATGAAACTGTCAGTGACTGTAAAAAAAATTCCTATTCAAATTCATGCTATAGTACTGTTAGAATTGGGTTCAAATTCTAATTCAGACACCTACTGGTTGTAGGATTTGAGGAAAGTCGCATAATTTTTCTAACTTTCCTCATAAAGTCATAACAGTACTTACTTTGCTCTGGTAGTCATTAAATAAGTCAATGAATAAATTCTCAGCACAACACTTGGCAGAGAGAATGTGTTTATTAATTATTAGCCACTTTTATTTTAAAGCCATAAATAATTCTTTTTTTTTAAGCCATAAATAATTCTTAACTAAAAGTTCCAATCAGATTAAGCTATTTGGCATTAACAAGTAGATAATGCTTTCAATTTATTCAAAGAAAAACTCTGGAAGTTTGGACTATTTTAAGCATATTTTGGTTTGAGTTTATATAATACCTGACTATTTTTTCATGACTCTGAGAGTACACAAGAAGGTAAACTTTTTTTTTTTTTTTGTAAAGAAGGTAAACTTTATAACAAAATACGACTTTGTTAGTCACTATGGTAATCTAAGAAATAATGATACTGATTAGGAACACATGCAGGAGTAATCATCAGGAGCAGATGCAATCCCTTACATGTTCTTTTGAAGCAAGTACAGCATTATATCTGAACTGTATACGTTCAGTATCAAGGCTGAACATATTTTTCCAGCTATGATTTGAAAATACTGTACTGGACGTACTAGAATAAGAAAATGCTGCTGAACATATTTCAATAATCTTATGGGCAATGTGGAATGCTGTATCCTGAGAAAGTAGAAAACTTCTCATGAGAATGTTTGAAATGTCACTCCGGTTCAGTTTAGATCAGAGTGCAGGTGGCTCTACAAAGCCTTTGCTGGAGGCTTTGTGTTTATACAGTTGTTGCTTCCAGGATGGTATTGATTGGTTAGGCAACTAATAAAACAAGCAGCCTTGCTTTCATCTATGTGCATTGGGGGGATTCTAAAAGATAGAAAAGTGGTTTTAATTAGGACATGTTCCTTTCACTTATTTTACTTTTTAATTCTTTTTTCTTTCTTGACCATTCCAACCCACATCCTTCTCCTATTTCAAAATTTCTCCCTGCTCATGGTTCCAAAGCCACAGATGCTTTGGAAGGCAAACGATCCTAAGTAAGACATTCTTCTTGGATCCTTAAGATAGAAATTCTTAACATTAGAAAAATCAACAACCTTTAATGTCCCTATCTCATCAATTTCTACTCAGAGTTACTCATTTATAACCTAAGGCAATATGGATCAAAGTTTCTCAGTTGAAAAGAAAATTTATAATGGAATTGATAAAAAATACCCAATATAAAATGTTCTACAATTTATATGACAACTTCAACACATGAAAGCACATTGTGCACTAAATCATTACATATATATCTAATCATATATATATAATCATTATATATATCAGTGTGTATATATATGCATATATAGATATATATGACATGTGTAGATTTTTAAATTTATGATACATTTGTATTTTTAAAATATGTTCCTCTATACTCTAGAGATTATCTTTATTTTTTTCCTCACACCTTTGTGGTATTGCTTTTTATCTCTAATTTCTATATCTCCTTTTAAACTATTCAAAAATTCACCTTTGATTTTATAATGCACATCCAAGGAAAACTAAGCACTATATTCAAAATCTAATTCAAAAATCGTAAATAGAATTTCTTGTCAGATAGCTGTAAAATATAAGCTGGGGGGGGGAGTGATTTTTTCCCCAACAAAACTTTTTAAAAAATGGAAGAAGGTGGCAAGTATCAAAAACTGACCACATAAAGTAGCACATGATACTGGAATTAAAGTGTTTCCGAAGATGAACATAAAATGTAAAAGTACTAGTGTGGATCAAACGGTAATCAGACAGCTAAGAAAATGAATTATCACATAATTACTGGACCTTTTGGCTCAAATAAGACAATTATTTCATTTATAATTCATTTACAGTATTTCAAGATTCTAAAGAAAAAGACACAAAATTATTTTGATAGCCCTTCAACTAAGCTGTTGTTGTTGCTGTTTTAAGAGAGGGGTGCAGGAGAGGGCGAGAGAGAATCCGAAGCAGGCTCTATGCCCAGCACAGAGCCAGACATGCGGCTCAATCCCATAACCCTGGGATCCTGACTTGAGCTGAAATCAAGAGTGGAACACTTAACTAACTGAGCCACCCAGGAACCCCGACCTTCAATTATATTTTTGAAATACAAGTCTTAGTATTGAAAATATTTTCTTATAATGTGATTCAATTTATTCGAATGATTTCTTTTGGAAAAGAAACCACAGATGATCAAAATTCCAACAGAGCTTCTCCCCCTGTGGTGCCAGCAGCAGCAGCATCAGTTGGGAACTGGTCAGGAATGTAAATTCTCAGGCACGATCCTGGACCAACTACGTCAGAAACTCTGAGGGTGACACTCAGAAATTTGTGTTTTATAACAGCTTTCCAGAGGACTCTCATGCACTCCAGTCTGAGAAGCACTAGTAAATTGATTAATAGTATTTACTCGGGACATAAGCTGACAGTTCAAATCTCAAATTTGCTAACGATTAGCTGAGTGATTATTGTCAAATAATTCTAATATATTGTTCTTCTGTTTCCCTCTTATAAAATGGGCCAACATAGTATTATCTCATAGTGTTGTAGTAAAGATTAAATGAATTAATACATAGAGAGCACCTAGGCCATTTTTTGGATATATAGAGACAACACCCATTAACTGTTATCAATTGTTCTGTATATCAGAAGCTAAATTCTACTGAAAGTAAATGACTTGGTCAAGGTCGTACAGCTAGTATCATTCAAGGAATAAAAAAAAATCCATTTTCTTGACTCATACATAATATTTATTTCACAGCTTTGATTGGTGAAAATCACCACATTTTCTCTAAATGACCAAGTAGTAAACTAACCATATACACATACAGTATCTTTACAAAATATGTCTTAGTCTGAATCTTCACTTTGCATTGTTAATGATATGTATTGAAAAGCTATCAGCAAACTTTCAACAAAACGGTGAAGACACAGTAAGCTTTTCGTCTCTTTTTGCAAGATAGTGATAACCATATATCAGCGTTATTTCGTAATCATGATGGTTAGCATGTGTCAAAACTTATGGAAAGTTTTGTGGACGGAAGATAAGAAGAGCAGCATCTACTATAATAACAAATAGAAACTTGTATCTCCTATGTTACATCAACAGGAAGAGAATTAAGTGGCCCTAACAGAATATGTTATAAAGTTTGGGCAAAGGAAGCAAGGAAACAATGAAAATAAGCACGCATTACTCTAATACTACTGCTTTAACAAATAAACAATACCAGAACTCACACCCTAGAGGAAGTGTTGCTGGAGCTCCTTGGTCTGTCGGTAGATTTTCTCCTTGGCAACAAAGGCTTCTTCTAGCTTTCGGGTCCAGTATCTTGAAAGGCTTCTTCACCCTGTTGGAAAAAGTGGAAAAGCACATGGTGTGTGCATACCCACTTCCTAAATGCCTTAGCCTGAAAATGGCCCACCATCTATCCTCTCCCTCTTCCTCTAGCAGAACTCAGGCATCTGGCCACACCTGACTGCAGAGAGACTGGTATACAGCTGTGCCCTCACACAACCAGCCACGCTACATTCTCTTGTCCGAGGCCAGATGCACTATCAGATAGGTGATACGTAAATGCTAAGTTTAAACATAACTATTTGCATTGTTTTTGTTCCTCATTTGTGGAGGTAAATCAGACTATCTGTTTCAAATTCTTCATCCAATAAAATAAGAAGCAAAGCCCTCTCATACATTATAGGAATATCGTGAGGATTCAATAGAGAATGCATGTTGTTTTGTTTTAGCCTATATCTGCATAATAAGAGGTCAACATACTTCTTACATGAATGTATCTGGAAAAACAGGCCTGGAGGTCAGGTAAGGAAATAGAAGGAAAGAAAATCGTGTCTGAGTTCAAGAACTGAAAGCAAAAACAAGTTTGGAGATTTGAATATTTATCAGAATTTTTTAGATAATCGTTTAATTATGAGCTCTCTTAAGCTTTTCTTCCTTAAGTTACTCTATAGCATTAAAGCTTATTAGCATTTTAATTAGAGAACATTCCCTTTCAACTTTCTGCTGTTTTAATTTCTCTAGTTTAGAAATTATATATGGCTTTAGAGCCTATGAGTTCATGACCAAAAGGCCTGTACCTCGAAAAGTGCTGTTTCTTTCTTTCCAAATGGGAATGAACATAGGAAGCACTATCCCAAATAGTCCAGCTTACTTTCATAAGAAAGCTGTTTTAAAAAGCTGTTGTGCTTTATGTAATCCAGTGGAATATTTTTATTCCAGAGCAAAATCTTCCACTAAAGGACACTTTTCTTTTTTTTAAATTATTTTTTAAAGATTTATTTATTTATTTATGAAAGACAGAGAGAGAGAGAGAGAGAGAGAGAGAGAGACAGTAAGAGGGAGAAGCAGGCTCCACACAGGGAGCCCGACATGGGACTCAATCCTGGGTCTCCAGGATCAGGCCCTGGGCTGAAGGCAGTGCTAAACCGCTGAGCCACCCGGGCTGCCCTAAAGGACACTTTTCTAAATAGACTTGTGGAATTGAATTTTTAACTCTTTATGGATTAGAAGAGAACAAATAGAATATTAAGTCATCATACTGAGCATATGCCACTCGACCTGTGCCAGTCATTGAGCATCTCAGTAACAAAGAATACATGAAGCCCCCTCCTATGGTCAGTGTAAACACTTAAAACCAAGTTACCTTCATTCTGATTCTGGATCAGATGCCTTGACCTCTGTGCCAGAAATTCTATTAATATTCAATATTAAATTATGAAAATATTTCCACCAAGCCAACGTAGTAGTGAATACTGTAGTCACAAGTTAATGGAAAAGAAAATTTTAAGGAATGTTATGATCTAGCTTGGACGGCTGAATTCACAAAATAGATGAGAAGAAATCTGAAAATACTTTAAAATCCTAGTAGGAGAAACCTTTGTTTAGAGAATCTTGAGGGTTTGTTTGTTTTCTCTATTCATATTGAAAGTCTGCCAGAAAGTCAAGAAAACGTTCTCAAGAGAAAATAGGAAATATGTAATCGTTGAACTAAAATAGCTAGTTCAGAATACATGACTTCCTTTTAGTCAGATATCTCAGGCCTGCACACAGACCTCCCTCCCTCAAGCATCCTGGAAATGAGAAGACCACAGAGCCAGCCATGATGTTAAGCTTTACCAAATGAAGACGGATGAAGGTCAGTGGAGGGGAGGCTCACTCTGCATGAGCATCAGATTAAATACACAGCCTCCTCTCCATTCTCACCTTCTCCATTGGGCTGGCAAGATTATGCCCAAAGTTATGCTACCCCATGTGACCCAAATAAAATGGAAACTCTGAGGAGTTACATACAGGGCAAAATCAGGAAGCCACTCTAATTTTGATTTTGAATTCTCTAAAAGCTCCTGCCACACACACACACACACACACACACACACACACACACGACATTACTATCCTCTGCTGACATTTGCTCACCATGACACTAAGTGGCCTTCAGGATAACTCAACTCTTTTAGGGCGTTGGGCCAGCATTTTGCAGAATTTTAATAATGAATGTAAAAAGAACTCAAATAATAGTTGTTTAATAATGTAAGTTCCTATCTCCCCTCAGAAATATCTGTGCTGTTAAAAAAGAATCTTAAACTCTGATCTTTAAATCTGATGATTCTAAGAAATAGAATTCTCATTATAAAATCAGATTTCATGACAAGTGCTTGGAGACAGATATGGGGGCAGCCCCCCTCTCCACAAGTCAGACCACATAGCTGGTTATCTGGTTATGCACAAAGATTTCACCTTAAATCGGTCTGTGTGAATTACTGTAGTGAGGGGTTCCCCTCTACCAGTCCCCACCAGTACTCTTGTCAAATCCTAAATCACATACCTACCTGTCCGGGCACTCTTAAGTTCTGTACTTACCTCCCCGTGGAAGACAATCAATTCAAGGACAGGGCGCTGCCGCCACCCCAGGTGTAATTAGCATCATTTTAAATACTCAAAGCTGTATTGGCTTCGAGGACACTTTATGAGGGAATTAGTAGTGCCTGAACTTCTAATGATTCTTAATTGTATTAATTGTCAGCAGAAAGTAAATGTAGTGTCCGTGCTATTTTAAGTATCAGGGCTTGCAATTCTATAAACAATAAAGTGGAGTACATGAGCAGGCTGGGAAGAAACTCATTTTTAAAAGTCTTAGATGTCAGTTCTAATCAGAAGTGACCCTCTCATGGTTGTTTCCAGGCAGCTAACTCAATAACCTGCCAATCTAGGAGATTTTCTTGACCAGATACAGCTGTAACTTCCAGAGTTCAAAAATCAATAACCATTTTCTAAAGGGCAAGTAGGTTGGGTTTGGAAGATATGTATACATTTTGATTCAAATAGCATCAAAATGTAAAGGTTTTTAACTAAATAAGAACAAACAGGGATCCCTGGGTGGCGCAGCGGTTTGGCGCCTGCCTTTGGCCCAGGGCGCGATCCTGGAGACCCGGGATCGAATCCCACATCGGGCTCCCTGTGCATGGAGCCTGCTTCTCCCTCTGCCTGTGTCTCTGCCTCTCTCTCTCTCTCTCTGTGACTATCATAAATAAATAAATAAATAAATAAATAAATAAATAAATAAATAAGAACAAACATACTTTGAGTACTACGTACTATGCACCAGGATTCTTCTACGCAAGTCGTCTCAGCCTTAACACAACTTTATAACTATTATCGTTATTTTACTAATATATAAACATAAGACCATCAGCAATGGAATTCTATTCCTATTCTAATTATATTTCTTCAGAAACACACAGACACACACATACACAGAAACCCACACAAATCTTTATTCTTCACCCCCCTGCCCAGGACAGAAGAAATAGGCTGCTCAGCCCTTCGTCTCTTCACTAGAAAAAATGCAGTAACGATAATGTCACCACAAAGTACATCTTTTCACCTTCTGGCCAAATTCGGAGCAAGGAGAAGAGGAAAAAAAAAGGTTAAGACATAAAGACTAGTTCATACCACTTAATGGGAATTCCTTAACATTTAATAACAACAAATTTCAGACCCAGATATCAGTAAGTATTTCAGCATTTCTATTCATTTTGCACAGATCCACAAATATATGTCTTCATGTAAGGGCGGGAATTTTGGTTTACTTAATGGCCCATTTACCTTGGGCAAACACAAGGTGCCAGAATTTGTTTCTGAGTAGTTATTTTAAAACAGTCAATATAAAACACTAGTTTTCCATAGTTGTAGGATGGCTACTATCAATATGAAAGGAGTATATTTATTTGATTTTGGATTTGTTTAGCTTGTATGCCTGTGGTTGAAGTGAACTCATGCTGTTCCGCTCCCTGTATAAAGTCGATCCACCTGTACACTAACCACGTTAAACTGGGCATTCAGATTTCTTTATGAGAATCAGAATCCCCAATACTAAACTATCAAAATAAAGATACTTTTTTTTTTAATAATACTTTCATAGTAGATCAATGGTTGCTTGGGGATGAGAGCTGAGGAGGGGTGTGAGGGCAGGGTTACAAAAGGTACAAGAAAACTTAAGAAAACTTTTATCAGGTAAATATGGATATGTTCACTGCCTTGATTTTGCTGATAGTTTCCTGGGGACGTGGAGATATATATATCTGTGTGTGTGTGTGTGTGTGTGTGTGAAAACATCAAATTATACACATTAAATATGTGTGATTTATTACGTATCAATTATGCCTCCATATAATTATGGAAGAAACAAAATGAAAAAAAAAAAAAACAGAGGGAGAGAGACAGACAGACAGAAACTTTTCACTATTTGTTAAAGGGCAAGTAGGTCTGAATTAGGTCAGGAACGAAAATAATAAAAGACAAGCCAAGCTGCATGCTTACTGTGGTTTGTCACTTAGAGGTGATCACTTACGTGGTGAAGAAACAAGTTGAGCAGATAGTAGGAGTAAACTTTTTTGCTCTTCCTTGAAATAAAGTAAAATAGAAATCTGCATTAATGAACCCTACCTTTTATAATGAATTGGAGTGAAACTGATGATTCGTTCAAGTTCTGCTCACCAACTTCATTAACTTAATGTAATATACAATGAAAAGGACCTTACCTACCATGTTTATAATTAAAATGTAAATGTTCAGTATATCCATCTCATACTCAGTTCTAAGTACCTAAACACATCTCATGGTACAATTCACCATCTTGCAAAATTATGCAAAATAATTCTCGTTGCATGATATTATATGTGTCCTATTACTATTTGGATGTTACTATCTGTACAGATGATAAATAATAGGCGAAGACAAACCCATAATTTTGAGTATTCTGTAGGCTTTGATGTAACTGGGTTTTTTTCTTCACTCACATCTCAATTTCTTCCACGTACTTTTACCCGTCTCTTCTGCTAACTAGGACACCAACAAGCAGGAGGATGAGAGGTAACTGAAAAGAAAACTGAATTTGGACAAAAAGAAAATATAAGCAGTATCCAAAGATCTAAGAATAAAACCCCAAACATTTCAGAATGTCTTTGTTTTATTTAATTCCTTACAGAACACCACGTCTGTTAAAATACTGTTGTTGTTTTTTATTTTAATCAGCACACTTCCATCTCTTTGGCAAGTTTATCTGCAAGAGCAAGTGTCTTTGTTTATCTGCAAGAACAAGGTAAGTAGAATTGGTAATCCAAAATTTGCTTGGCCAAGTCAAGTCCTCTGGCTACAATATTCTGGTCTCTCCACTCTTTGTATGTTGGCAACTTTCATTGTCTCCCAGTTTAGGGGAATTACAGGGGCAGAACCTTAGTAAAATACACACTGATAGGAATCTAAATTGTCATTAGATTCTCTGATAAAATTTTTAAAAACACATTCAATGCAAAGGCTACTTATTTGAGATGTTAACATCTTGTGCTGTTCTCTGCCATCTGGGGTTGTTAAAAGGCATTAGAGACAGGCTCTGCACCCATTCATCCTTTGGTTTTTGAAGTTACATATACTTCCATAGTACTTGGCAAATAACCACTGCCGTTGCTCCCTGCGTGTTTCCCAGCCACCACAGCAGCCAGGGCCTTGGGACACCTTGGAATTCTACAGGATCCAATAGCTAAAGGATTAATGGACAGCATAGATAAGCTCCAAACTTCAGCATTGGCCAGCATGTTTGTTTGTTTGTTTTTAAAGATTTATTTATTTTAGAGAGACACAGAGAGAGGGTGCAAGTGGGGGTGGGGCAAAGGGAGAGACACCCCACATCTGTACCAGTTGCTAAATATTTTTAGTATCAACCCTGATCGTGATGGCAGTCTAAGTGTCCTGGGAAGAAGGTGCGTGGGTGCCTCAGTCGGTCAAGTGGCTAACTCTTGATTTCTGCTCAGGTCATGATCTCAGGTCCTGGGATGGAGACCCCTGCCAGGCTCCATGCTTGAGATTCTCTCTCTCCCTCTTCCTCTGCTCCTCCCCATCCCCACATATGTGTACACATGTGCTCAAAAAAAAAAGTGTTCTGGGAGATGAGAGAATGAGGTGATTAACTCCAACCCTGGCAATTTAAGGAAGCCTAAAAAAAGCAGTTGAAATGTGACCTAAGTCTGTAGGTAAGAGAAATAATCTTTCTTTTCCTGTCTAGTCTTTTCTCCTTTGATGTTTTCTAATTGCCCCTGTGTTAGGAATTAAAGCTGTTCATTTGCTTGTTTATGTTGGTTTGAAAGAATGGTGTGCTGAGTAAGAAGAAAGAAGTTCTGATCAAAAGTGAAGGACCTAGGGGCACTTGGGTGGCTCAGTAGGTTGAGCGTCAGACTCTTGGTTTCAGCTCAGGTCACAGTCCCAGAGTCCTGGGATTGAGCCCCAGTCAGGCTCTGTGCTCACTGGGGCGGGGGTGGGGGGGCTGCTTGTCCTTCTCCCTCCCCCTTTGCTTCATGCCTTACCTCCACCCCTGGCCTCACATGTGCAAGCGTGCATCTCTCTCTCTCTCTCTCAAATAAATAGTTGTACAGGAATCGTTTTAGTTCCTGGTCCTGGTCTCTTCTGGCTGGTTGAGATTAGAGCCAGGAACTTCCATGTATGTGGATATTAAATGGCTTTTGAAAACATTTGCAAATAAATGATTATTAAGGCAATTTTATAAAATCAAGCCCTCTGAACTCAGTATATTTGATATGTCGTTTTTGTATGCTACTGTACCTACTACATTTAGGAATGTTAACGAAAAGACAAGATTTTATCCAACATTTTTATTAGACCCATAACTTAACCAAGATTTCTTTCCTGTTGTTGATACTCCTCTCTTATGCCTTAGAATATGAAAATAGTAAAGAAATAATTTTAGAGAAAAAGGAGACAAAAATTTTAGGCATAGTATTTAAAAGATTCTGTCGAGTAGGAAAGTCTAGTATAAAAAATAATAAGTCATATTTTTATACAACATTAAAATGAAAAAACTTCAATGATAGTTGCTTAAAATGTCTACAATTACATGGAATGCATAAGGGCCACCCCCTACTGTTTTCCATTCAAATGAATGGAAAGCACATGGGTAAATTACCACCTGCAGTGCATGATAGCGGACATGGTAAGCAGCTGTCACTGTAGCCCTGTAATTATGCAAGTATCTTTCCACTATTATACAATTAGAAAGACCTATCTTTCTTCTACAAGGTAATGTTTCTGTTGATGTCAAGAGCACTGAACTATCTATACTTGTTCAATCACGTATCTGAATATTACTGGGAACTTATTATTTTTTTTATTATTTTGAGAGCCCTCTGAGAAATTTCTATCATACTAAGAAAACTTATCTTATTCTAGTTAACTCTCATAAATAAAAATTTGTCAACTTTGTCTATCTTCTTTCCAGCGATCAGCCGATCAAGATGGCAGGTAAGGAATCAAACCTCTTAGAAATGCTTTTTTAGTATCATAAGTGAATCAGAGGACAGAAGTAAAAACTAAAGCACATTTATTCAATATTTTTTCCATGTCACCTTTATGACTTAAAAAATTAGATTTTAAACATCTAGAGTTTAATCAAGCTTTAAAATCTGAAATGTTTCAAGATTACCAAGGAATGGAGATTTCATTGAAACTTAGAATATCAAAAAATTATGATTTACCATAAATAAAAGTATAACATTTTGCCAAAGTTTATGAATATCAGAAGGCACTTGACTAAAAAGAGAAATGTTTTGACTTGACTCAGAGCTAATCAGTAATAGTTGCACACAGTGACTTGAGCTATAAATTTATGAGTCTCTTGTATAAGAGAAGCAGAATTGGGTGGTTGGTTGATGATACAAAGCCATAACACTTGCATGTATACTAATTGCAATTCATCTATTTCTAGTTTGGAGACTAAAAATATATATTTTATAATTCATAATCTCACTAATTATACTAGCATTTTAAATAAAGACCAACCAAATAGAAGGTCACACTGTAAACTAAGAGTCACTCCTAAATGCTGCTAACCAGATTATTGAGGATTTGAATTTAGCATACATTAGAAAAGCCTGAATTTCAAAACAAGTTCAATATCATGTGCTAATAAAACCTGTATTTACCACTTGATAGAATCAACTGAAGAGGTTGTTTTTTAATGTACTTAATTTTTCCCTATCTCTATTCCTTGAATTCTTTAAGTCAAATGAAAGCCACGTTTACTGCCATGTGTCATAGATTTGATGTTCTTCATTCCTGCAGCTACTGCATGAGCACTAGCCCTTAAAAATCTTCTATCTCTGTATCAAGAAGGAATTTTTGTTTTTAAAGTAGCAGAAAAACCTGGAGCTCTTGGGTGTCTTAGCTGGTTAAGTGTTCAGCTCTTGGTTTCCGCTCAGGTCATGATCTCAGGATCGTGAGATTGAACCTTGTGTTGGGCTCTCACCCAGAGTGGAATCTGCTTGAGATTCTCTCTCTCTCTCTCTCTCTCTCTCTCTCTCTCCTTCTGCCCCACCCCCCACTCACACACAGTCATGCACACATGCTCTCTCTCTCTTAAATAAATATTTCTTTTTTTTTTTTTTTTTAAGTAGCAGAAAATCCAAACAGGCTTGAGCCCAAAAGGTTTCTACTGCCCAAGGTAACTAAAAAGTCCTGACACAGATCTGGTTTTAGGAGTCCATCTCTCACTACCTCTTGGCTCTGCACTCCAACATCAGCTTTGTGTCCAACCTGGCAGTTTTTTCAAGGTGGTACTATGGTCTCTACCGGTTCTAGGCTTGGAACCAACAGTCCCAAGTTCATAAAAAGAGAACTATTCTTTTCCAGAAGTTTGAGCTAAAATCCTGTAAAATCACTCTCTTTGGTTGAAATTACATCATGTAACCATCCTCAAATAGTTAAGACACAGTGTCTTCTGATTGGTCAGGACTGACTCATTGCCTACCTCCAAAGCTGCAAAGGAATCAAATATGTCAGAACTATGGTGCTTGGCAGGCTCAGTTGGAAGATCATGCAACTCTTGAACTCTGGGGTGGTGAGTTTGAGCCCGACTTGAGTGTAGAGATTACTAAAAATAAGTAAACTTTAAAAAAAATATCAGAATTGCATGGACCCACAATAAAAAAAGAAATGATTCTTTCTGGAGCCACATTATCTAATAGGAATATATTGTAAACTATGTATATAATTGTATATCTTCTAGTAGCCACATTTTAAAAAGTAAAAAGGAATAGATGAGGTTAATATATAATTATAAGATACAACATTCTTTAATCCAATATATTCAAAACATTATTTCACCATCTTATCAAAATTTTAAAATTATTAAAATTATTACAATTCTTTCATTAAATTTAGAGTACATTTTCAAAATTCAGTGCATATTTTACACTTGCAACATAAATCAATTAAAAATTCATTTCCTCCATTGCACTAATCTTATTTTGAGTGTTCAATGCCATATGAGGCTATTGATCACGAAGAATGAAACGATATGGATCAAGCACCACACCTCTGAAGTCCAGAGGGCACTTGAGGTACAATGTTATCAAAAGAAAAATGAATGCTACCAATTGACAAAACAGGATATATACTATAGCTTCCTTAACCCAGTTTCTTGTTTTTGGTCTCTCCACATTCTGGTACTACCAATAAGCAGACCAACAAAATGACGAAGAAGCGAAACAATGTAGACTATAATTTAAATCTGTTTATAGGTCAGCCCAATTTATTTTTTCTAAACTAACTTGTTACCTTTTTCTGCATCTAAATTCCCCCAGCCTGAGAGTTTTCATTACCTACTGCCACATATTTCTTAGTTATCTCTGCAGGGGTGGGTGTCATTTGCAAGGGTTTAAATGGTTTAGGGAACATGTGGAAACATGGGGGCATTTTTAGTGGTTTCAGTGAGTAGGGTTTTCTATCCTGATGTTTAATAGGCAGGAGCCAAGGATGCTAAACATTCTGCAATGGGTTGAAAAACCCTGCAGAAGAAGACTATTTTAATCAAAATACCGATAATGGTCCCAAGTAAGAAACACTCACTGGTGTACTGATGACAAGGTCTTTGTGGGGCAGGAATTTGTTGAATTTGCTGATTTCCGTGGTGTAAATACTCCCACAATGGCTAAATTCAAGCTATGAGCATGCAATTAAAAAAAAAGTTACAAATATTTTGTTGAATATGGGTTCTAATGCCTTGAAATATGCAAAAATATGTGCATCATAGTGACTTTCACCAGAATAATTAAAAATTCAGGATATCCAACAAATTCACAATGATGATTATGATTATCCAATATAGGGGACTGAGATTGGAAAAGCAAATTAAAAGTTGATGTTATTTAATGTTTTAAGTTTTAATAAAGAAATAAAGAGAACATAGTAGTGCAATACTTGCATGTATACATATGTGCATATATATAATTTCAGTAAAACTTCTAAAAAAGCATTGATAACTGTTATATAATTTTGGATGGAGACAGAAATGATCTTTGAAGTTGCCTCATATTCAGTTTCCTTCTCTCTGCTTCATGAAACATGAAAGAGATGCTTCCCATTGAGAAATATATTTTCTTCCATCTAAAACTTTCAGTTTTAAACTTTAATATTTAATCTACTAAATCCTGGTTTACTCTGTATCCTGTCTGAAACTTAAATCCATGTAAAGCTTGAAAAAATAAAACACCCAAATGCTATACATTTAAAGAACTTCCTTAATTAACTTCATAAAATCAATAATTTTGAAAATGTTTGTGTTTTAGCAATTTTTACCCTAGTTGTCTAAAGATTTCAAATTTTTGTAATGCTAAGAACATAGTTTCATGATTTTTAAAAACATTTTATTTATTTGAGAAAGACCATGAGCATTGGGGTAGGGAAGGGAGGGAAGGGGGAGGAGAGGGGAGAGAAAGGGAGGGGAAAAGAGGGAGGGACACCAGCGAGGGGGAAGGAGAAACAGACCCCTGCTGAGCAGGGAGCTCAATGAGGGGCTCAATCCCAGGACCCTGAGATCACAACCTGAGCCCAAGGTAGATGCATAACTGACTGAGCCACCCAGGCATCCCCATAGTTTCATGATTTTTATACTTAAAATTTAACTTAAGAAAAGTTTGCATTTATGATAATACATGATGAAAAAGATTGACTTACGAATACTTGAAAATGCCAACATTTCTCAATTTAATAAGGAAGTACATAAACCTATGTTTTAAAACTATTATATCTGGATTAAATATAAATTGGTTTGGATTTTTATATCAATTTAGAAATGCATGCAATTATTGAAATAGTGATAAATTGGTGTAGTATTTTCTCTTAAGAAATTAGGTCCCCCGAGGATGAAGCTCATGTTCATTGCCAGTACTGTCAAAATAAATATGTTTTTGGATTTAGAGAAGTATTCTTATCAAGAAGACAATCCAGGATTTTTACTATGAAATAAAATACTTGCCATCATAGAGAAAACCAGAAACATGACATCATAATGCCCCCTATTGTTTAAAATGGGGTATGCATTGGAAATAGCTCCCAATATATACAAATAAATGGACATTTTGGTAACTTGTGCTGACATTCAAAACAACTACAAACATGGGGAAGAAAAGTCATCTGGACTCTTAAGAGAGCACTTCCAAACAATTTAAGATTCATAACTTGAATAATCTGCCCATGAAAAGGGGAATTCTAAGAACTCCAGAAGACACAGATTAAAATCCCATTGTGTGGGAATAACAGTAAATTTATTTCAATGTCTATTTTTAATTAATATGCTTAAGTATTTGTCATCTCTTTATATTAATGAACCTAACAGACACCATACCTGCCTCCAAATACTCAAGCATCATATATAAAAATAGCTAAAAATTCAGGTTAACCCTGTGGAAAGAGAAAGATGTGATAGATGGACTGGCCACATGATGGCAACATTTCACCATATAAATGCAAATAAGCCAGAATTTGACAGTGGAAATCCCCCTGATTTAAAGGAAGTGCTTAAAATAAGGAGTAAATAAAGGCCCACTTCCTCTATAGCACTTTATTACTTTTATAGTACTACTTTATTTTCTCCATAGAAAAGGAAATATTATCTAAAATCCTACTCACTATCTCCATTTCAGTATGGAGATAGTAATTTTATTTTGTGGCTGAACAGGTCAATTCCCACATAGAATCTGGTTTACATGCAAGGCATACTTTATTTCAACCTTTTAAAATATTCTATTAAATTTAAATTTCAATGTGTGAAGGATTTGTTGATTTTTTTCCCCTTGAAACTGTTATGTATTATGGAAGACTATTTTAAAGCAGCACTGTCTCCCTAATCTATTCCAAATCTATATCCTTGCTCAGCTATTCCCTGAAAGCCCTCCCTGGTGAGAGAATCCTACAGAAGCCTTCTGGACTCCACAGCTGTTCCTGGCATCCAAACTGCAAATAGCCCTGGGGTTGGAGGGAATCTGATTATGCTTTAGTGGAAACACCTAGAGCGGGGAAATAAGACATTCCAGTTCTCCTGACAGCTGGGCCCAAACTGGTTTCCAAGAGAATCTTCAATTGTCTATAATATTATTGACAACTAAACAAATAGGTCCACAACATTTAAAAGAATCAAGAGGTTATATCTGATTAAATACTGTGGTAAAGCTTAAAGTAAGTGGTATACTTTTCTATTCAGGAGACATCTTCAAGTCCCATATTGAACTTTATATGCAATGGAAGCTAAACAACCCATGTTCTGAAATGCCCTGATATATGTACTAGTTGTTCCTACACTGATCTATGAGGTGATAATGGGTGGTAACTTCCCTATTCATTAACATATAAACCTAATCAAAGATACAATACTCTTAGAAATTAACCAACATTCTTGTATTCTGTGGTCGGAGAGTAGAGACACAATACTCCCACAGATGGGTACCCTGAGTCATTAAATAAAGGCAAAAAAATAGCAATGTCTTTTTACAAAATTAACATTTCTATGAGAAGAGCAAGCCAACCCTCACATTCCCAAAACTGACAAATAGCAATATTTTGACTTTAAAAATATGTATGTTTTATCACTCAAACATGAAGCAGAAACAAAGAAGGTAAAAATTAAGTATAATTAAATTACAATTTGTATCACAGGTTAATAATGGCTAAAGCGGGTAGTAATGCATCTCCAGGAAATCATTAGACATGAAACAGTCATGATTTGCCACATAACAAGTAATTTAGGCTACTGTGAATATCACAGTGAAATATACATATGTAAATATATATTTGTAATATAGACACACAAATATGTAATTGAAATTATAGAGCAAAGATAAAAGAAGACATGCTGAATTATTTACAAAATTTTCTTTCTGTTCTGAGCCTACTTCTACTCATGATCCCAAAATCTGTACTCCCAGAAAAACTGATGGAACAAATATGGTACAATGATTCAAACATAATAGAGGACCACTATTTATACTCGTGAAATATTAGCATATTTTCTAGTCACGACTGATGTTACAAAGAAACAGAAAAAAAAAGAAATTTATTTCATGAAGAAAATTTGTATTATTTGTGATTTCCTTTTAATTCATTAGGCAACCAGGAATCTTAGGATGCTTGGCTAGCATTGCTCCATAGATCAGGGATCCATGGAAATATCAATAGCCCCAATCTACACGCAGGATAAATAATATGTACAGAAGATAAGGTTTAGTTTTTGTATGGTGATCTGTGGTAGAGAAAAAATAGGGAAAGAATCATAAAAATTTGTACAGGGAGATTTGTTCGTTTGAGAGTGAGAAGCACACACGTATAAATATTGGTATTCTCATTATTTACTGCTACTATATGTGTAGTTCCAAATAATTTTAATTATACAGATTATAATTTATATTTTATATTATTTATATCTTATAAAAATAAAATCCTCCCTTGCATCTTAAATGTTACTTCATAAAATCACTGTGAAATCTCGAAATCTGTAATTTTTGCCTCCATAACACAGGTTTCTCACCACTAGGTGGCTCTATTATGAAAGTTCCACCTTAGTTTTTAAATTATGAATATTTATAGTTCTTTTCAATGTACTATATGAAAAAGCAGAAAGGAAGAAACAAGTAAACAATATTAGCTAATTGTTCTCTGTCAGCTATTTCATATTAAAGGACCAAATTTTGACCCTAATTACTGATCCCCAGGGAGAATCAATTCCAATTTCTTACCTCCTTTTTCTTTCTTTTCGGTAATTTATTTGTATCTTTAATTTGCATGTGTTTATATCTATTTATTAACTTTTTGTTAACATTATAGACATTATCTATATACTTCCCATAATGGTTAAATTCAGGATCAGGCATTTTTCATCTCTTCCTATATTCTTGACTCTAGGGTGTTTGGGAATTTCACAAGCAATATGTAAATTCTTCAGGTCCTTCTAATAAAATTTATATTTGCCTTTTGCTGATACTTCACAAAAAGAACATATGTCTTTATCACAAAGCAACATTAAGTACTCTATTAGGTATTTATTCTTAAAGGTAGCTGAGTAGCCCAAAGCTGGTAGTCTGCTGGTTTGTCAAAGTTCTGTGGTCTAGGCTCAGTGACTATTATAGAAATTCATCCAGTGCCATTCAACCATTATGCCTATTTTACCTAAAATTTTACTATCAGTTGAAGCTCCAAAGCTGTCAATAAAAGAGGATAATTCCGCCTGTGTTTAAAATAGGGATCAGAGAAACTATGCTGAACTTGCTAAGCAACATCCCTCAAATAGTCAGACACCTTAGCCCATCACCCATGCCAAGTATATAAGAGGTGAGAGGAACATTCAGGAGTCACTGAGAGAGTATAGATTTTTGGAGAGAATGGCCAGAGGGCCATGCAATCTCCCAGCCCTGGGAGGAGGGAAAAAATATGTTTCCTACCCACAAAATAAGTGGGAGAAATTTAACCCAATCATCTGGGGAACTCGAGCTGGATGGAGTACACATAGCACTGGAGCCAGCATCTAGCTCTCAAATGGAGATCAGTGAAAGTCAGAAACCAAGCAGGAGTCATCTGAACATATGAATTTTGAGTGAAAGCCAACACACATGTGTTCCTGTAGGCCACAGTGACCCAGGGAGATCCCCAGGTAATGGGGTGAATTGATTTCAAAAGGATTCAGTAGACACCTTTGAACTACCAGGATATAGAAGCTAAAGGAGAGTCTAAATCATCAGGAAAAATGACCTTTCTACTATGCCTGTGGTTATGCTACCAACAAAGACACAGATTCATTTACTGATTTTTGAATTTGACTTTTTAGGGATTTTTTCAAATTTAAGGTAGCTTTATAATTATTGAAATATATAAGTGGTAGAAAAGTCGAATCTATAGAACAAAGTATATTCAGTGAAGTCTCGTTGCCATCCTATCCCTTCTGCTCCGCTACATCCTGATTCAATAAATATATAGATGAATATATCCATAGACATATGCATACATTTATGTGATATACATGATCTATATATAAATAACACACACGTACATCTGCAGAGAGAGAGGGATAGAGATTCTACAGCTTCATAGCACTCCATTATGTGAATACGTCAATTTCTGATTGATAGGTATTTGGTTATTTCCAGTCATTTTTTTTTGCCATCAAAAACAGTGGCTGATTTTTAGAGGATACTTTGGCAAGAAACAGAACTTGTAACGTTTTGAAGGCCCTTGTAAGAATTTTGGAGATTATTTTAAGGGTGCCCATATGCCAATGAAAAGTTTCAAGAAGAGGATGGCATAAAATGCACTTTGTTTTATCTAAGACCACATGAACAGAAGAAGAGAAGCCCCTTAAGATGACTATTGTACGAGTTGCAAAAGCAATGCGCTGTTAGGAAAATCATTTCTATTTATGAAGTATGAAGTATGGCCTTCGCTTACCCTGAAGCCTACAATTTGAGATAATTTCCTCGGAGAGCAGATTGATGTAGCAAACTAAATTTTGCAAGATATTTCAAAATAGGTTTCCAAGAATAAAATTTTGATATCATATTACCTGGTCCCAGTGTTTCTATTTATTTAACAGATATAGAGTATATGTAAAAATCCCATATAGATTATAAATTATTTAAGAAAAATGCAGAGTAACTTCTATATGTAAACAAAGGCTGAAATCTGAAAGAGTTTTGTGGTCAATGAGAGTCCTGACGGTCATTTAACTTTTTCAGAATCTGTAAATTTTTGAAACCATATCATTTGCTCTCCTATGATACTACACGTTAGAACTAATAATGTAATTAAAACTTACAGAAGTAAACAGTGATACTGCTTTTTCCCTCAGAAGTTCCTTTTAGACTTACATAGTCATCTTCATTGTGCAGTTGTATGGGTTTATATTGTAGCATCCAAAGTAAAATTATCAATAAATATAGGTTCTCTGTCATAGTAAATGCCAGATTTACCATCAATTACCAAATACTGAACTTCATGAAAGCTCAAACACATTTCAAAAGAAAATTGGTAGTGTTTCCAGGCAAAAACTCAGGTTATTTTCTTTCTTTTTATTCAGGTGGCCTAATCTTGAATAATCTAGATTAATAAGGAATAATCTACAGAGGATGTTTTGTTTCCTTTTTGGTTGGTTTTTGTATTTGCCTTCTTTTGCCTTGTGAAAACATGTAAATTCTCATTCCCCCCCAAAAAGGTAACAGTTGCATTTTAATATTCTAGCTACAAATAATAAATCTTACTGAGATCCCTGGTCTATGAAGTAAACCTTTATACTACCTAATAATAAAAGTATCTATTTCTAATCCTGACCAAATGCTAGATGCTGTTAAATCACTGTACAAAAAGCTTTTAATGATATTTTGTCCTTAAAATAACTCTGTTATATATCTATCATTTGCTTCTCATTATAAAATGTCTGAGCTCGGGCAGCCCAGGTGGCTCAGCGGTTTAGTGCTGCCTTCAGCCTGGGGCCTGATCCTGGAGACCTGGGATCGAGTCCCACATCAGGCTCCCTGCATGGTGCCTGCTTCTCCCTCTACCTATGTCTCTGCCTCTGTGTGTGTGTGTGTGTGTGTGTGTGTGTGTGTGTCTCATGAATAAATAAATAAAATCTTTAAAAATAAATAAAATAAAATGTCTGAGCTTCCTAAATTCGGTTTCTGTTCTGTAGTTCAACTCACTGTATATGTATTCCTCTTTCAAACCCCTTTTGGAATTAAGCCTGAGGAAGCCAACACAAAAATAATGACACTTAAACTACTGCTATGGCTGTACATATTAAATTGTCCATTGCCCTTGATCCAAGAGTCTCACATCTTCTGCCAAAATCTATGAAACTATGGCAGGCTAACTTAGCTTGCAAATACAGTAAAATCTCAGATTCTTCACAGTTCCTGACAACAAACACAACTCTCCTACACGAAAAGACCAATGGACCACTTGGAACCATGTTGACTATGTTGGCTCTCACATACTGGAAAGGCCAGCAGTCCATCCCTCTTAGAAAGACAGATTCCTGTTCTGGGTATAGCTTTGCCATCCTTACCTGTGTGGTTTCAGTAAGCACCAACATCTTGGGGTTTAGGGATTTCATATAGCATGACATCAGACCAGGGGACCTACTTTGCAGTGAAAGAGGTATGGGAGTAAGCCCATTACAATGGAATCCAATAATCATATTACATACCAAACCATCTAGAAACAGCCAACCTCACAAAATGATGGAACAGTTTTAAATGTTTAACTACAGCACCAGCTCAGAGGCAATTCTCTGAGGAAATGGAATACCATCCTTTTATACGTATTAAATGCATTCAATCAGAGGTTTCAACATGGCATTTTGTTTCCAATAATAAAAATAGATTCACATACCAACAGGTAAAAGCAAGAATGACATTATGTACTATTACTTCCAGTAATCCAATAGGAATTTTGTGCTTTCCATCCCTACAACTAGACTATGCAGGAGCGAAGGTCCTGAAACCCCAAAACTAATATACTCTTACCAATGGAATTGGCAAGAATACCACTACATTATAAGCTAAAGCTGCCACCAAGACACCTTGTCCACTAGAACCCCTTGTGTTGAGATACCAACAGGTAATATGGAAGTCACCGCACCAACAAGGTAAGTGATTCTGCATGGCATGAGAAGGCAGTGGGGCAGGGAGGAATTCATACAGAACCCAAGTTTTCCAGTTGGGCATTTCCTGGTATTCCCTTACCCCCTTGACTAGATATATGCAGAAACTAGATATATGTCAAGAACTGTGAAAAATCTGAGATTCTGAGGAAAGTATGATCACTGAGCACTCAAACCCTCAGGAATGAATGTTTGGATCATACCACCATATAAGCAACCAACATATGCTAAGGTGATAGGGGAGGGCACGGAGATTTAGAATGAATTGTATGGGAGGAAATGGGTGAATGAGGACCAGTGGCAGTCTAAGATCAACTGCAGTGTTTGGGACTATAGTTTATTAAACAAATTTCACTCTAAAAGTTTCCCCTCAGGAAGGCAGACCCAGAGGAACTATGGAGGAAATTCTCCCCAAGTAAATATGAAGAAGTAAACTTATATGGAACCTGTGCTGGACTGTGGCAGGATGCTTCCAGCCAAAGATGGAACACAGAAGGGACTCCTCTGATGGGTGACTTTGGCTCAAGTACTCCAATTGGCTCGCTGAAACCTTCCTCAAACTGCTTGTAAACCCCCTTTTCATTCTTTTCCTCCCTGACAGGAGTCAGAACTGCATTAGAGCTTGAATGCTCGCCCCACCTTCTCTAGCTCCTTCCTATTTGTGCCTCTCCGATGTTTTCCCCCGTACGTTTCTTGCACATCTAAACCCACGTTGGTGTCTCTGCCTTTTAGAGGACCCCAACTAACCCAGTGACATTGTGAATAAGTACATAAAGAATAAAAGACTTTCTATTAGATAAGTCACTACCATAGTTGTCAACAGTGATCTTCATTGGCTTTCATGGATTTGATCATCATCAATTCTGTGAATGTGTGTCAAAAATAGACATTGACTACCCTGACTTGCTCTACCACAGGGCAATTATATAACTTGGCAGGGATATTCTATTGTGATTTTCTTGAGCTGAGGCAAGGTTAAAACTTTTGTGATCAAGAACCACCCTCAGGGTGCCTGGGTGGCTCAGTCGGTTAAGTGTCTGACTCTTGATTTCAGCACAGATCATGATCTCAGGGTCATGAAATCAAGCCCTGCAAGACTCCATTCAACACACAGTTTACTTGTCCCTCTCCCTCCCCAACTGATCCTCCCTCTGCTCACTCACATACACTCTCCCTCTCAAATACATAAATAAAATATTAAAAAAAGAACCACCCTCAACCACTACCTTTGAATGCTGAACAGAGTTGGAAATAACTTTTGCTATAGACTATAATATTTTTTCATTAATTTGACCTAGAATTAAAAGGCAAAATTATGAGTATTAATAACAGTACTTAAATGCAGAACTTATACTGCAGGAAAGTCATTTTGATGACAACTAATATTGTTTGAATCATAAGTAATGTCAAGCTGCCTTATATATGCCTCATAGATTGGCAGAAGTTAAGATAAAAAGAAATGCCTTCATTACCACAGTTTTGCAGGAGATACACATTTTAAGCTTAAACTAAGTTCTAGTAGTTCCAAGTTCAAAGGAAATTTCCACACCTCAAAGTTCATTTAACTTCCTCAAAGTGAGGAACTTCCCCACAACCTTCAACTGGAAATGAATAATCTGAAATGCAATGACATGCCAAAAGGCAAATATCTAGAGAAGAATCTAACAGGATTCTGTGTCTTCCATATGCTCATGGGTTAATATCAATATTTGGCAGACCTACCTCTGTGAAAAGATATTTTCAAAGATGAAATACATAATATCTCCTTATGGATCAGCATTGGCAGCTAAACACTTGCAGTTAATTTTGATGATAGGAAACACTAATCTGAATGCCAATTAAGTGAAATATTATTTATAAAGAAGAATTCCATTCTTCTCATTAGTAGATTTGTATTATCAAAAATTGTCCTCAATTATTACATTTTGAATGCCATCAATAAGATTTGTGTAATTCTGTTTTCTCACTTGCCGTATACTGACTTCCATAATATTCTCAATTTTGCCTCTTGGCCCACAAAGCCTAAAACATTATCTGACCATGGTTTAGGTTATAAGTATGAAAGATTGAAAAACAGCAACCATATACAAAATACTGATTTTTTTTTCTTGCATTCGGGTAGTAAATGCATACACTCCATTTTCCAGTGTTTTATTTGAGAACTATTCTATGATGCCTTCAAATGCAAGCCTGTTTACAACAAAACAGATATGAAAGTGAAAAAGTTCTAAGGAGGATTTCCAGTAGGATGCCATTTAAGCTCTTACAATCCAGTCCCTCTAATTATACCACCTGAAGCCATCATTTGTGGCTTGATGTAAGATGAAGTTATTTGAAATTGTTCAGCATGCTCCATTACAGTAATCTTAATATTGTATCAGACATACTATTAATCTAATCTGTTAATTTAATTTTGCCTAAAATGTTTTAGCTATATTTAAAATATAAGGATATATCAATAAAAGCAATCTAGAGTGAAATATATGATTAGACAGAAATTATATGTTTGGGCAGAACAGGGAGTTATTACAAATTCCATGTGCCTTGTTCCTAGTTGTACTCTGGCATACTCAGATACTTCCATAAGTTAGTGAGGAAAAACACTTGGAGTGAAATAAATATGAGGCTCGCACCCAACAGAAAGTTTAATAATATCACATAATAAATGAACTTGTGCTCACATTAATAATCTTTAAAAGATACAATGTTAGAACTATGGTACTACTAATAATGAGGCTTGTAAGAAATATGCACACCCAAAATGAAGCTTTAAATTAAAAATAATGAATATTAGTTATATTACTCTTCTGGATGGAATTTCAAGACTGTTATTAAAAGTATAAAACAAATTAGATTGAGATAGTTAATGCTCTTTTTATTATTTTGGAAGATAAATGCTTTTCTAGAATTAAATTCATCTCAAACTTATTCCTTCAGCATGCTAATTAATAGAACAAGATCATGGCTTTGTTAATTAAAATAAGATACCTCAGGGAATTGAAATTAATTTTGATGTCCTACTAGATATCCTTATCTCAATAAATCTCCCAGATGTTTTGTTAACATTATCTGAAAGTGGATAAAGCCATTTTGGGGCTGATTTTGGCAAAAGTGAGAGAGAATTATCGGTTTTAGGCTAATCACAATACATGAGATAGATTAATGTAGTTTTTCATTAAGACTAATCTCCATGGATATGTTAGAAAATTCAGAATAAGCTTTCAAACACTATATATCTAAGTCATTTGTTCAAATGTGATCCAGTTTAATAGTTACTGAAAGCTATAACCATCTGGCAGATGTTTTCTGGCCTATGTGGAATGAGTTGAGGGGCTCATTTCTATTTCTATTGAACACATGTCCAGGTCACCAGGAATACCACCACGATTTGCACCCTAATTAGCAATCTCAAGCATGTTGTGGGCTACATGGTAATGGAACATGGGCTACTCTCCAATTTTGGAAATGAATCTATTCAGATACAAATAGAAATGCCCTTGTAGGGTCAGCATCAAGAGAGCTTGCATTTCTGTGTAGTGTAAATTTCAAAAACAAAAAGACTTTTTTTTTGGCTTAAGGTATTCATTTGATATTTTCCCTGAAAAATTCTTCTTTCTTACTAATAATTTCCAGATCTGGTATAGAACAAAGAGTATGGCTTTGTGGTTCTTAACATTTTGGGAAAAACAGACCCCTCTGAGAATCTAACAAAAGCTACAGAGCCTACTCCATATAATTAAGTTATGTACATATTCCAACATGTGTATACAATGTCAAAGACTTTACAGAATATCATTGCCCTGACACAAGTAAAAGATCTTAGAAAAAATGATCAAGATTTTTCACCGTAATGCATAGGCTAATATCAATAAAAAATGTGTTTTTCCACTACAAAAGCAGGTCCGATAAAAATACATATTAAGAATTTTTTAAAGATTCAGTAAAATTGTGACATCCTCCTTAACCTCCCTGGAATAGTACAAAAAAATAAATTCTAGATGCTTTCTTAAGTTGGTAATCCTTTAACATCTGAGGTTAAATTTCTCCAAATATATTTCTTTGGTCCCAGAGGCCATACATTCACTAAAAGTCACTTGCAACTTTACATGAGTCCATTTTGTTTATAAATATCAAATACATATTTTGAAAATGAGTAAAGGAAATCTTATTTAAAATGGAGTGAAGAAGCCCTGAAGGGGGAGCTCTCATGCACGGAACACTAGTTGCAGCCTGTATAACCAGTAGCAAGAAAGAAGACAATTCTTAGCTTGACAAGGAAGGACACATTCCACACAATAATTTTATCTCCTGCTTTTAAGAAAAAGATCTCTCTCAGCCCAGGCAGCAATGCATTAACTACCACTTACAGACAATGAGAAACCTCCACAACTTCAAACTCTTGTTCTTTCTCCAGTGAACTTTTGTTCAAAATAATCCTCCCCATTTCCTCCTAAAATCTAATAAAAACTGTCCTTCTCTTTGTCTCTTTGGACTTGACTATGGTTTCTCATAGCTTGTCTGTCTGAATTGCAATTCCTCTGCTGTTCCTATGTAAACTCCTCTTGCTAGTAAAATAACTGACGATTTTATTTTATTAAAAAATAAATAGAATGTTCTTGACCTGCTAGAAAAATAATTCCATAAGTACAAAAAATGAAACTCTGGAAAGCAAATAATAATTTTCTTTTTACATCAAATTTATATGCTTAGGTGGGTATACGGCACTGGGGAAAAGCCATTCAAGTCAACAGATCTATATTAAGTTAGAAAGATATATACACAGGACAGAAGGAGTTCCTGTCCTTTTGACACTATGTGTGAGAGATGTACATGAGGA
This sequence comes from Canis lupus baileyi, assembly GCF_048164855.1. Classification (NCBI taxonomy): domain Eukaryota; kingdom Metazoa; phylum Chordata; class Mammalia; order Carnivora; family Canidae; genus Canis; species Canis lupus. Next base: position 10,810,046 of record NC_132859.1, read on the forward strand.
AACAGGCAGATATAGCACAGTGTGTTATAAGCCATGACGGGGAAGGACAAGATGGCACTACAGCCCTTAAGGGGTAAACCCAAGAGACAGCTCAGGGTCTCTGGACCTAAGCTCCTGGAGGACCATGTATGTATTTTACTTGATTTTAAGTCTTATGTCTAGCACGAAGAAAGGACAAGAGAATGGCACATATTAGAGATTTTTGTATTGAAAATTCGATTTTTCAGTGAGGTATTGGTGATGGTATGTGTGTACAATTAATGGAACATCAGAGATTTTTAACTAATCAATACACTCTTATAAAATGTTATACAAATCTGAAAACCAGAAGAGAGGTATGAACTAATACGGATTTGGAGTTGACAGAGACTAAAACCAGTCTGTGGATAAAATTGTTCAGGGAGACAGTATAGGGTGAGGAAAAAAAGAGATCAAGGACAGGAGGGGCATAGGTAACACTAAATTTAAAAGTTAGGTAAATACAGAAAATCCTCAGAAATGTAAAAGCAAAACCAAGAGAACATAACGTCCAATAAATCAGGAAGGAAAATGTTTTGAAACAAGGGAGTTGTCGACCCAGTCAAGTGCCAACAGAGGTTAAATGAGTAAAGTTCAAAGCATTTTTAGGTTTGGAAACCAGAGGGCATTGTGTTACCTTGGAAACAGTTACTTCAGAGAAGCGATAGGTCTTTGAATTAGGAAACAGAAGCCAGATTGTCCTTGTCTAAGTAGAGAATGGTGATAGTGGGTAGGGGAGGAAGTGGAGAAGGCAAATATTGACATATTTCAGGAAGCTTCTATTCAAATGAAGGAGACAAAGGCCCTGGTTGTAACTGACCCAGACATAAACGGGACAAATGCTGCATCAGATTTTCTCTCATGTGATATTTAAGTTCCTGTACCAAGCGTTTCACACAGATTTAAGAACTTCCTGCCAATAAGGGAAGGTCAGTTAAACATTACAATGAATTACTAGCAATGGTTTGTGAAATCACCTTTCCTGTAGGTTTATCTGTCCAAATTACTTGCAAAATGTGCCTGAGGGTATGGAGATGAAGCACAGAAACCCTGGAGACCCCTTACAGCTCTGAGCATTAGAGTTCCTTTTTTTTTTTTTTTTTTTTTTTAATTCAATTAGCCCTCTGAAAAGCAACTTTAAAAAAGGCCAGTGTAACAGTTCTCAGACTCTTCCCGGTTATAAAGAATATAAAATATGAGGGGAGAAATTAAACACAGATAACATATAAGTCCTTACTTCAATTTCCTTATCTGTAAATACTTGCAGTCAAATACTTACAATTTCCCTCATTCTTTTCTTGCCATTATTTGTTAGCTTCAACTTAAATAATTGGTTTCATTCGGTGAGTTCTCTTGTATGCTAATATATGCAAATATACATGGATTAAATCAGCCAAAGAATAAATTAGGTGAAAACTTGTGTAATTCTCCTCACCCTCTTTTTTTTTTTTTTTTTTTTGCTAAACATAACACTTTTTAAAACAGAAAACTCTCAAATGTAGCTTTTTTTTTTCTGCTTTGTTTAAACTAGTAGACTATCTACTCTCTTTCCCTTTGGCACGCTAACGTAAGGAGAGTTCCTTCTGTGAGAGCCCCTAGGGCCTCTTACTTTGGTAAACCCATTTTACTTATGAGCAAAAATAAAAACTGAAAATTCTGCCCCTTGGGACAAACTGGATGGACCTTGGGGCCATTATGGTAAGTGAAATAAGTCAGAGGAAAACAAATACTGTATGGCTTCACTGATATGAAAAATTTTTTAAAGTCAAACTCATAAAAACAGTAGGATGGTGGTTACCAAAGGTAAGGGGGTGAGAGAATTGGAACTGGTAGGTATGTAAATCCTGGAGGATTAATGCACAATGGTGTGTTACAGTCAACAATACCATAGTATCACCTTCCAAACTGCTAAGAGATTATATCTTAATGGTCCCCAACACAAAGAAGAAATAATTATATGACGTGATAGAGATGTTACCTTAAATACTACAATCTATACATGTACTAAATTAACACTTTGTACATTTTGAGCTTACACAAGGTCATATGTCAATGACATTTGAATTAAAAAAACACACGTAACAAAGATGATCACATGAGAAAAGAAATCTGTTTCAAATTCCTTTTCCCTCAGTCTTTCAAGGTGTCTCGGTGGCAAGGTCACTTAAGGTTGTCTGTGTACCTGATAGGCAGGATTCACACCTCCACGTGCCTGGGCAAAATTGCACATCCCTTCTAAACTCAGTATTGCCATCAAAATGCAGAACTCATACAACAAACGGACAGATTGTAATTGCTTATTAATTTGACAAATTCCTCGAAACTGTTCTCTTGGTAAGTTGAAGGCAGCAATCGAAAAAGAGAGCCCCAAAAGAAAAGACAAACGCCGTATCCTAAGAAAGAACGTGAAAAGAATTTTACCCTGGGAGGTCACATTCTACTGCGGGGTTTCTCACTTTCACTTTCTGAAAGAACTGCTTGTAGCTGATCACATGTTTGTTTAATGAAGTGTCTAGCTTAAAATGAGTTAATGAACCTTTGTGGAGCAAAATAAGCAATACTGCTTTTTATGTGAATAGCAAGCTGATTATTGCTTCATTTCTACTTAACTGTAATATAGTCTGAAAGGATTATGCCACTAACATATTAGAGGGGATTTTGAGTGAATATTAAGAAGCCGATTATACAATTTTTAGAATTTTCTAGACTAGTTTTCTTTTGAAAGACAATTTTGAAAGCATATCACATCACATTTCTCTGTTTGAAAGAAAAGAAACAGTCTGAAATCTACCCATCCAGCATCACTTGGGCCCCCAAATCCTGCCCTGCCCCTCACACCTCAGAAATCCCAGAGGCTTATTCTTGGAACATGAGGATTTCCCAAGACTTGTTTTGAAATGCACTGATCTAGTTAGTCTATTACCTTCTCACATTCCTTTCTTCTAGCTTTGGCTATGTTATACCTCATAATTGCCTTCAACTGAACAGCAACCACAGAACATGATTGGAACCAAATTTTGTGGAAAACATACACAGTAGTTTTAAAATAAAGGAAAAATTACTTGCCTTATCAATTTGCCATGATTACCTAAATTAAGTCATATATATGTATTTGATTCCCTCCCAGAGCACCTGATGCAAAAGATGTTAAAGGCATGTGAATTTCCTTCCTGGTCTTTTTCTTCCTTCAAGTATTCCCTTTTTCAAGTGAAACAGGACTCTAGTGATGCCCTCAATTTTTTGTTTTTTAAGAAGAAATCTTTATGGTCATTGTTTCTACAGTTAGAATCATTTTGTTGTGTTTCCCATCAGACGTATAAATTTTATGTAGAAAATGATATTTGAAAGAATTCTCAGACAGTGGAACTTGGGGACCTACAGCATGTTGATGAGACAGCTCCACTCTCTGGATTCCGTCTATGTCACCCTGGTGATGCCATGAAATTTGAACTCATGGTAGCTCCTTTTTATTGATAATTGTGACACTGTAAATAAAAGACACCATTCATGGAATCCAGTCAGGTTCCTCATTCTCCATTTTTACTCAAATGTAACGCAGTAACCCATCACATTGTAGGTGCTGCATGCTCAACGTTGCCATATCTAAGAGGAGGCCGTTCATATTGTAGAGATGGCAGATTTGTATATTGATTACAGCAATTTTTTCTGACAGATGAGAATAAATCCCAGTTCTAGCAAAATCACAAAAGGTCTGAAGACGGGAGTTACATGACAGATGTCTTCCTTTTGCCCCTAAAAATCCATTCTCTGCCTATCTCCACTTATCCCTATTCTGTCTTCTGCCCAGAGAAACTGACTTATTTGTTCCACAAAACAGAACTTTCATGTCTTCTGGCTTCTTGCTGGAGTCTAGCCAGTAAAGAGCCAGGAGATAAGAAAGTCAAAGATGGGTGAGGTCAGAATAGCTGTCTCCCCTTTCTTGGCAACCAACCCCACACAAGTCACACACTAGTGACTTACAGACTTGGCTGACTAATAAACTGAGGGGTATTCATCTTGGGTCTCCACACCCACAAATTTAAAAATAATGTCTTCATAAATAATATTTCTGATCTTGTTCTATTTTGAAGGTGCCTAGACTCCCAGGGTTCCCAGACTCCCAGAGGCCCCATCCTCAATCACATAGAGACAGTGCACATGCTAGCCCTTCCATGTGTTCATGCTCCAAATTCAGAGCCTTGGTTTCACCGATTACATGAGTCCATAGTTTCTCTATAATAGAAAAAAAAGGGGACAAAGGGACAATTGGAATGAAGTATTTTTGAGATTTATGAAGAATAGGACTCTCCTAGAAAAATCTAGCACATATGCTTATGTTTGTATTCAGTTTAGAGAGAAATAAAAATTCTTAGACATTCCTTTTTACTGTGAAAAACACCACTCTAAACTACAGAATAACAAAATCTTGATTCGATGTTTATTTATATTGCTGGTGTATTAAACACAAACATCAGGGATCCCTGGGTGGCGCAGCGGTTTGGCGCCTGCCTTTGGCCCAGGGCGCGATCCTGAAGACCCGGGATCGAATCCCACGTCGGGCTCCCGGTGCATGGAGCCTGCTTCTCCCTCTGCCTATGTCTCTGCCTCTCTCTCTCTCTCTCTCTCTCTCTCTGTGTGACTATCATAAATAAATAAAAATTTATAAAAAATAAAAATAAAAAAAATAAACATCAAACCATATAAAAGTTTAAAATAATGAGTCTTACATCCAAACCTCCAATTCTGGTCCCCTTTTCTTTTTAACAATTTACTTTTTCCCCCTTTTGGATGCACATCAGAGGATATTCTTAAAATGTTTTAAAATATTCAAATACCTAAATATTATAAATATCTGGAAATATTTATAAAATTATTCTGAAATATGTTTATGCTACCATTTCCTGGATTACCAATTTAAACAGTAGTAATTGATTTCCAACAATATCAAATTAGCTCTTTATAAAATCACACTTTCACCACACATTATAAAGATACAATTGCTTTTATGTTCCCAAGATATCTATAATTTATCTTCTGTTATTTATCCATAACCATGTCCTTTGTATTTTATCAATATGTTGATTATATAAATTGAAGGCCAAAAATAGCATTTATAATATCAAGGCATATAATATAGCAAAATCAAGTTGTATGTAGGGGGGCAGGGAGGGAATGCACCTTAAGCTACTAAATATGTGCCACTAAAGACAAAATATGCTCAGCATCAAGGTCAAATTAATTCTCTTCAGGCACTCAATCAATTGCTTAAAATATTGCCACTTGAATGTGCTTGTTCCTCCATCATGAACCATACATTCAGTTGTATATAATTTAAAATGAGAGAGATTTAAAAATAAGCCATAAATTATACACAAATATAGCATTATTTATGTTAAACTTCCAATGAATTTATTAATCTTAGGAAAAACTGATAATGAGAGAAATCATTGCTTCAGGAAGGTTACCATGGCAACAGTTTGGCTTGGTTTCCATGGTTACAAAGAGTACAGCTGAGAGGCTCAAAGAATCACAATTTCCTTTGATTGGTAGATTCTTAAAAATGATGATTTGGAAAGTGACAGGGGATTAAAAAAGAAAAAGATTTCCCTCATGAGGAACAAGACATTAAGTGTAATAATAGCACATTGATGGTCAGACACAAGACAGGCTTTGAAATTTAATGAAACATCCCTTTGCTCCTTTATAAAAAAAAATTGGACAGAATATCTCAATTTATAACAGCATGAAACTGTAAATCAAAATCGCTGCTCCTGATTAACTGGCCAAAATATGTTACATTGTTTATAATGAACTTTCAAGAATTAGCATAAAAATTACTAGTTGACTTATATTGTCAATGACCCAAATGACTAAAATAAATATTTTAACACCTCTCCATTGTGTTGTGTAGTTTAACAAGAAAAAAAGTATAATAGAAATACAATTATAAGAGCATTAATAAATCTAGAGTCAGAGAATATCTCTCTAGTTGTATGTACTTAGTCACATCATTTTATTTTCAACTTGCCAAGTAACTATCAGTCCTTACCATCAAAAATAACACAAATATTGAAAACTACTTAAGTTTCTGGTTAGGAAACCATGATTTTAAGATCTCTTTCTGTGTCTCGAAGCCCAAGATTTTAAAATATTTTCTCCCAACTTGAAGGGCAAATTGAAGAGACGTTTAGGCAGAGAAGGAAAAAAGGTCTAGATACGTAGCCCCTCCCTACCACACTGGAGTCTCTTAAGAGACAGGAAAAATGTCTGAGACTCTTCATTTAGATTTCCCCGGCAGGAAGATGTTTAAAGGGAAAAAATGAATTATATTTCCCAGAGTTGTGTCCAGTCAGGAGGCAAAGCAGTCAAAGACAAAGAATTAAAAAGCAAGGCAGATTGTCTGGGAGAGGCGAATGAAGCCTAGTGAAATGCATGTGCCAAAGGCCATGGGTCTAAACACCTTATCTGCAGTCTCTGAATTGCCTTTACCATGCAGTGCTGCAATCCCTCAAACTCTACAGGCAGTACACTAGTCATTCTGGAAATTTTATGGGCAAAAGCAAGTTTCCAACTGTGTTTCTGTCCCAGTGCTTAGAGCAAGTGGCAATGGCTGTTGGAGGAAGTGACAAGAGAAATAACCTGCCTAATCATCTTGGAAGCAAAGGAGAGCTGTAGGATCCCACTTTACTTGGGGTGGAGGGGGATCCACCCACAGGACAGAAGCAGAATACACAGCAACAGAGAACACTGAGATTTTGATACAAAGTATTTCACAAAAATGGAAAAAAGAACCCAGAGATCAAATCCTTTAAATAAGATATCCTCTTGACTTTCATGGTCATATGCTACATAAAAGTAATAGATTACAAAATACTAAAGATGTTGAACTGAAGCTCTGTGAATTTCATATCAGGTTGGAAAGGAAAATCATGGAGGATTTATCCCCACTACATCAAAGGAATCAGAAGGCCTTGACTGAGATGGATAAAAGAAAGAAGCATGTTAGCACTGCAAAAGGCTATTGAAAAGGCCAAAAAAAAAAAAAAAAAAAGGAATAAAGGCAGAGAGAGAGAGAGATGAAAGAAAGGGAGAAAGGAAAAGGAAAGAAGACATGGATGGAAAGAGAAAGAAGAAATGGTAGCATATGTGAAATGAAATTAAAAAATCAACTTTTAAGGAAAAGTTATCTAAGAAAATAAGGAAAAATCTCTAACTGCATATTCCCAAAGAATCCAAAGAAAACACAGATCTAAGTCATCAATATACTAAATTCACAATGGTAAGATACCGTAATGAAATGAAAATGCAGAGCCAAGGACCAAATTGAAGGAGGGAAAGTAGCATTACAGAACTAAGAAATAACTTGAAACTAACTCAGGTAATTAGATTAAAAGTAACAGCAAAATGAATAATAGGAAAGAAAACAGATTCTTGAAATATTAATGTGAATGCAGAGAAAACAAAGTACTTAAAACACTTAGAAAGAAGGTAATAGATACAGAACAAGTGATAACAAAGAAACCTAGGATAATTCTTGCATCTGAAGTGGAGACCACAACTAATGGAACAGAAAAAAATATACATTTTAAAACAAGTTTTCCTTACATAAAAGAATATATGAATGTAAGGATCAAAAGACTACATGCTTCCCAAAAAAGTGTTACAAAACAAACAACCATTTAACGTGTGATAGTCACCTTCTTGAACTGTGAGGATAAAGAAAGAATTCTTCAGTCATCTAGGCTTGGAAACCAAGGCATTTAGGAAGCAGGAAATGCCTATTGTTTTCAGACAACCACATAAATATTAAAAAAACAATAGAAGCAGAGTCTACAAAGATCTAAGGGGAAATGAAGCATAACTCATGAATGTTATACCCAGCCAATCTGTCAAGCAAGTGTAAAGACAACAGAAAGAAATTTTCAATTATGCATGAATTCAGAAAACACAATCCCATGAGCCTTTTTTGAAAACACAACATGATGACACATGTAGCCACCCATGATATAGGGAAGCTATGGTAAAGGACTAAGCATTGAAAATTTTATATATAGAATGAAAACCAAATGTTATTAAGATGCAGTTATAGAAAATAACTTTACACTTCATTATATGGACATGCTCAATATGTAAAGTTAGTCTTTAAAGAATAGAAATAGAACCTATAATTTTCAAGTCAAAAAGAGAAAAGAAACTGCTGGACTGCTGGGGGGTGGGGTGTAGGAACATTAAATACTGTGATTAGTAGAGACTTCATTTAAAAAGTGATATGTAGACAAAAATTTAAATGAGATGAGGGCCTTAACCTGCAAACACCTTGCAGAAGAATATTCTAGTTAGAATGTTTCGAGCTAAACTAAAATGATAGATTCCCAGGTATGGTCTAGGAATAGCAAGAAAGCCAGTGTGACTAAAATAGAGTGAATAAGGGAATAGAATCAGGTGTGACAATAGAGATAGACATAGCCTGAGCTAGAAATATATTTTGGAAATATATAAAAGATTTAAAGGGGTGCCTCAGTCAGTTAAGTATCTACATTTGGCTCAGGTCATGATCTCAGGGTCCAAGGATCCAGCCCCATATCAGGTGCCCTACTCAGCGGAGTCCACTTCTCCCTCTGCCCTTATCCCCTGCTCATGCATGCTCTCTCTCAAATAAAATAAAATCTCAAAAAGAAAAAAAAATAAAAGATTTAAAGCCAGGAGATTAGACAAGATTACCAAGGAAGTGAATGTATGGGGAAAAAATGATTAAGGATTCAGATTTGGAGTCCTCCAAAATAGACATTTGAAACAAGAGGTATCACTAGCAAAACAGACAGAGTTGTGATCAGCAGAAAAGAAAAAAAAAAGATAACACTAAAAGCCTCTTGAGGAAGGTCTGATCAACTGTGTCAAACGTTGCCAGTAGGTCCAGCAAAACCAGAAAAGGAGATCCAAAATTAACCGCTGGGTTTAAGAGCACAGAAACTATCTTAAGCTTTAACAAAGTTAGTTATTCGTGGAATCACTAAGGCAAAAGCCTGAGTGGAGTGGGTTGGGAGAACGTAGAAAGCAAGAAATCAGAGGCTAAAAATACGGAAATCTTCTTTGAGGAATCTTGCTACAAAGAGGAGGAACAAAATGATCTATGGCTGGTAGAGAAGTGGGTCAAAAAAAAGTTTAATATGGAAGTCATCATGAGTTTGTACATGATGTGACGAATGAAAACTTGATATAAGAGTGAGAAAGGAGGGGCACGTGGGTGGCTCAGCGGCTGAGCATCTGTCTTAGGCTCAGGGCACCATCCCAGGGTCCTGGGATTGAGTCCCACATCGGGCTCCCCACAGGGAGCCTGCTTCTCCCTCTGTCTGTGTCTCTGCTTCTCTCTGTGTGTCCCTCATTAATAAATAAATAAAATCTTTTAAAAAGAGAGATAGAAAGGAGATTAGTAGTTAAGAGTTCTTGAATTTACCAGAGAGGCTGAGATGCAGTGCATGCTTGCAGGGAGCAGCCCGGATAAATCATGTTCGGCTACATGGAGGAAGACAGCTATGTGCATGCGTGCTGTTGGCAGGCAGCTACCTGTGGCAGTGGGAATTTTTGAAAGTCATCTTCTGATTCCTCCCATTTTCCCAGTGAAGTAGGATGCAAAATCATCAGCTGAGAATAGGATAGAAGGTATTGATGCTTGTTTGAGAGAAGGTGTGAAAGAGTCATCCAAGAGAGTCAATGAAATGATAATCTGGCAACATTGAGGGCCAGTTGATTTTGAGATCATAAATAAAAAAGTGAAACTAATAAGCATTGTTTTGTGTGCTTTATATACGTTTAGGTACAGGCCTAGAGTAGAAGAGTTGAATTCAACCAGTATGTATGTATTTATTTATTTATTTATTTATTTATTTATTTTTTATTTTTTATTTTTTTTACTAAAGGAGTACTATGAAGTAGGAAATGTGTATGCTCAGGGGTGTAATTAAAACAATTCCCCCATGGAATTTAGGCTGGGTGAACAAGAGAATGAGGACATGAAAGGGAAACCAATGAGGGGTAGGATTGGAGGCGCTGGTGCATCAAAGGTCTGTTTCAGCAGAAATACCAGAGAGAATGAGCCGGAAATAGAGGATAGGATACATGAATTTGATATAATGGAAGGACTGCATTACCAGTTACAGAAGTATCTAAGATATACGTATAAAAGTTATATCTTTAAGGTAGAATAGGAAACAAGATTACTGGGGGAAGGCAAAAGGGCATGGCATTGTCATTTATGTGTATATTTTATTTTTCAAGTGTTAATATAAAAGTAGTATTGAAAAAGGTGACAGAGAATCTAAAATCATTGAGAAGACAAAAGCAGTATCAGTAGATACCAACAACTGAATAAACTTTGTCTTGTTTTTTTTCTTTAATAAACATTTTTGCCACTACCCACGCAGATTACTGCGTGTACATCTGGTAAATCATTTCTAAGAGCTGTATGCTATTCCACCGTGGGAATCTATCACATTTTGCTTATCCATTGCCCCAGTTATGGACATCTGGGTTGCCTTCAACTCTTCACTGTCATGAGTATCCCATTATGGATTTGGGGAAGAATTTCACTGAAGTACACACCTTAGTATATATCAAATATCACCAGATTACTCTCCAGTGTGGCAGCGCCAGTCTAACACCACATCAGTTAAAAATTAAAATGTTGCCAGGATCTCTCATAGGTCTATGCCTATTCACATATTTTTCTTTTCTCCCTAAAGGTAACTACAGATCTCATATTTGCTGTAACTTTTTTAAAAGTATAGTTTTAGTATCTACGTAGGCCTATTTCAAACTTTATAGAAATGGAATCACCCTAGACAAGCATCTTTCTGTGGCTTGCTTCTTTCATTCAATGGCATGATTGAAAGAAATACCCATATTGCATCCAGATAGCTGTAGTTTACTCACTTTGGTTTATGTGTAATATTTCATTATGTAAGTATGCAACTATTTACCAATTTTTTGTGTGTGAATGAACATTTTTGTTGTGTAAAGGAGGTCATCAAGAAGATGTAATCTCTGGCTAGTCCCTGAGAGATTATAGGGACTCATCCCTCATCCGTCCTTGGAATGTGCATCCTGCCTGCCCGCCCCACAAGAAGCTGCCCCAAGGACACAGTCTTGAGAGAGGAAGGTGGTGTTGAAATCATCTGGACAATATTTATGACCAAACCCAGTCAAGGCCTCTATATAAACTTAAGAACCTGGCAGAAAGGTGCAAAATCCTAGAGTAGCCCAAGATGAGCCTTGTAAGTAAATCCATTGCTTATTCAAACCACCACTTACCAATCAGAGGTGGTCTGCCTATTTGGTCTCTCCTTGACCTCTGTGGTAGGGGACCAGTTTCCCAACCCATGGTTGTTTCCAATCTGGGGTTATAATGATGGATGCTTCTATGAGTATTCTTACATATTTCTCATGACGTAGATGTGCAAGTGTTCCTTTGTGATATATACCTAGAAATGGAATTGCTAGGGCATTGAATATGTGTCTCTTCAAACATGCTGAATAATCCCAAACTTTTCTACATATTGTAGCAAAATACACACTCACTAGCAAGCATATAAGAGCTACCATTGCTGTGTCTGGCAACACTTGGTATTGTCAGTCCTTTTAGTTTTTGTCATTCTAAGAAGTGAGTAATGATATCACATGTAGTTTTTCTGTTTACTGCTGAAGTTAAGCACAGTACAGGTCTATTTGCATGATTTCATATGGTAGAAATTCTAAACATATTGCTATATTCTAAATATAAAAGTAGACCCATATTATAAGCATATTTTTGACCTGAAAATACATACACAAGAGTTCACACCAATTATTTTGGGGAAAAAACTGATATGGGAAAGAATATAACCTTTTACTTTATAATTTTCAGTATCATTTCAAAGTTTTCCATACCATGTGCTACTTTTATTTAAAAATATACAGAACATGAGAGACTCCTAACTCTGGGAAACGAACTAGGGGTGGTGAAAGGGGAGGTGGGCAGGGGGGGGAGGGTGACTGGGTGGCGGGCACTGAGGGGGGCACTTGATGAGATGAGCACTGGGTGTTATTCTTTATGTTGCAAATTGAACACCAATAAAAAATAAATTTATAAATTAAAAAAACAAATAAAATAGGAAAGCTTTTGAGAAAAAAATAAAAATAAAAATATATAAATCAAAAACTGAAGTTCAAAATTATTTTAAAGCACATACTATTTAAACAAACACATAAAATGAATAAACAATCTTTCATGTGTCACCAGCCAAGTCTTTCACTTGAAATGTAGAATAGGACTTCTCATGTCCAGTACACATGTGGATACCGAGCCCTTGAAAATTGGACAGTGCCACATGTTGAAATTATATGTTTGAAATATCTGGTTAAGTAAAATATATTATTTAAGTTAACTTCCCCTGTTTCTTCTAGAAAAGTTTTAATGTAACTTCTAGAAAAGTTTGAATTACATTACCTATGTGGCTCAAAATATATTTCTATTGCACTAGAATCTACCTAGCGACTGGAGAAAAAACACGACCAAGGAGATTTCAAAAGAAAAAACAAAACTACACAAAACATAAATATACTTTAGGCAAACACAGAGTTATTTCTAGATATGCCCAGAACACAAGAGTATGCTGTATAAATCTTATTCAAATCACAACTGACGATAATTTGAAGTCAAGAGCATAATCATAATTCTCATCCATTCTTCACAGTCCATGCATCTGCTTGTAGACAAAATAATGAAAGGAGAAGGTCCAAACAAGAAATCATGTTGTTGGTGACCTCTATTCCATCATTTTTGTAGTTAACGTTCCATGAATGCCCACGACCAGTCAGGACCTGCATTGGGCACCACCATCACCAACAAAAAGAATGTACACAAATAACAAAAACAGGCCTTCTTTTTCCACTCCCATCCCATGTAGTGAAGCAACATTCTCCATGTCACACAGGACACATCCCACTCTTTTAGCCACTGCTTAGCAGAGCATGCATTTAAATGTGGTCACATTTTCTGAATGAGCTAGCCTATAAACAGCAGCAGAAGAAAACACTAAACATGCACTATTGAGCATAAATTAACTCTCGTGTACTTTGCCTATATGTTTAATGTATATTTGTTATGATAATTATCTCAGTTTCTTGGAACTATGCTCTTGGGGGGATCTGAGCTTGCAGAAGCTTATTTTCAATGCTGGGAATGCGAAGAAGATGTGCTGCAGAAAACAATTGGTGTCCTCTGGCTGGCACTGAACTGCAGCTGCCCTGGCTGTGCGGGATATGGCTGCTGTCAGTGAAAGCAGTTGTATGCAGCGCACTGCTGGGCTGGCGGCTGCAGCGACCCAAGGGTTTGGTGCAGGATTTTGGTGATGTCAGGGATGCAGGCAGATGCTGGGAGGACAAAGTGACCACAAGGAGCAAGGTGCAAGAAGCAAGGCACAAGGTAAGTATATGTAAAATAATGGTAGAAATAAAGAGATTTTCAAAATGGCAAAGTAGTTCTTGGTGGGGAGGATTGAGGTCTCTGAAGATTTTTCAGATTTTTAATTCTCCTTAATCGACTTAGCAGCTTCTATTTCTATCTGTCTATCCATCTATCATCTATCTCTATCTCTCATCTCTGCCTCTCTATCTTCCCCCCACTTCTCTCTCAGATACACGCATAAACATACCTCTGAAAGACACCTAAATAAATAGTTGTTGATATGTCATATGTTTGTACAAGTTTTCTGCTTGTAATTTCCATCTATTTCTCTAGTAATATCCCTGGAATGAGCCAAGAACCTCTCAGAATATCACCCCCTATTTTTAGACTCTTTAAAGCAAAATACCATTAGGAACTATTAAAAGTTTACATTATGGCATAACAGATCAGGAAAATACCTGAAGATAAAGCACAATAAACACAGAATACTTCAAAGGACTCCATTCAGCTTAACTTAGTCCTACCTAAAGAAAATGTATAAGGCTAAAATTTATACAAACTAAGCTTCTGCTTCTGCCTTGGGCTTTACAATCTACTGATTATGGGACACCATTTGTCCCATGGAGTCTGTCCACAGGATTCTAAATTAGGAGTCCTTTCCATGTCATCTTGGTAAATGGGGATCCTTCTAGATTTGTTCCAGAACCAGCTTTCTCCTACTTTCACAGATTCTTCTCTGTATCCAGAATTCTTGCCTTTTTTCCTAATCCTTTCATCAGTATCTTTTTAAATGTGCAGAGTGAGAGGGGGTAAGAAATCCATCTTTTACTAACAGCTAGGAGGCATGATCCAGTTTACTATCCTTTTATTATTTAAGAAAAAATATCTTAATAGTTATTATAGTTATAGTTATTATTTATTATAGTTATTATTTCCCTTTTTTAAAGGAACAGAGGAAAGGAAAAATTAGACGTATATGAAACAATGAATGATGCATTATTGATTCCAATTAGTTTCACTTTTCAGAGAGAGGATGAATTACATCATTTTATTTTCAGGAGGTTGTAACTTACTCTTAGCTTAGAAAATAAAAAGAATATTTCAATCCTGTATTATGATACTTCAGTGGAGTACACATCCCCCCAAAATGGGGGCCATATCATTACATCTGAATATACTCTATAATGCTATGCACATAGTAAAAATTTAAAACATGTTTATTGAATGAATGCATAAAGCATTGCACCAAAAGGACAGATTTGAATAAGTTAGTAAAGAAATGCACTTTAAGGGATGCCTGGGTGGCTCAGTGTTGAGCATCTGCCTTTGGCTCAGGTGTTGATCCCGGGGTCCTGGGATTGAGTTTTGCATCCAGCACCACTCAGGGAATCTGCTTCTCCCTCTGTCTACATTCTGCCTCTCTCTCTGTCTCTCATGAATAAATAAAAAAAAACTTTTTTAAAAAAGAAAGAAATGCAAAAAAAAAAAAAAGAAAGAAATGCACTATGCACTGTGATAGAAGGTTTGCAAAGTGTAGATAAATGGCTACTGACGTAGGAGGCACACATTCCTAGGAAAGGAACATCCTCAAGTTTACATTAAGGGAATGGATATTTAATAGTATAGTTATAAATCAAATAACTCTGGAAAAAAACATTTATAATAATGACATTTCTCCCTATATTTGTTTTATTTCCTTTCTTAATTTATTTATACACACCTTATCTTATTACACAACAACTTTTAGTATGGGAAATTATAAATCCAGGGATAAGATTCATGCATAGAAATGCATGCCTTATGTGCTACATGGTTGCCAAAAGTGGATTCACATTTTCGCTGACTATGCCATAAGCCTCATTTAATGAAAGGAGCTATTTTATCAATAAATTATAATCATTTAAAAACCCTTCTCCACCTATAGTAGCTAGTTTATGATCAGTTATTCATAAAATTTGCTATTATTCTTACATTATACAGAATGATAGGAATAGCTGAAAACATAAATATATACAAAAGTGTTCACATTACTTAGCCATGCTATAGTTAAAACTTCTGAATGCTGCCTTCTTTTTTTTTAAGATTTTATTTATTTGAAAGAGAGAGAGTGTAGAGTGAGAGACAGCATAAGTGGGAGGTGGGAGGGGCAGAGGGAGAGGGAGAAGCAGACTCCCCACTGAGCAGGAAGCCCAGTGGAGTGCTTGATCCCAGGAGCCTGGGATCATGACCTGAGCCCAAGACAGACACTTAACCCACTGAGCCACCCAGTCACCCCCATGGATGCTGCCTTCTTATAAATCAATATTTGGGGGTCCCTAGTTAATTCCCCACTCTATTGACCAGACCAGTGTTGGAAGGGGTATACAGAAATGGGAACACTTACCCATTACTGTTGGGTATGTAAATTGTTACAAGCACACTAGAGTTCAATTCTCCAATGATCTTCAGTGATAGCAATTTTTTAGTATTTGCTTAGTACTTGATAAATTCTGCAATGATGCTTAATAAAAATGAGAATCTTCATACTCCATAAGCCAGCATTTTCATTTCTGGATATTTACCTTCAAAAGACCACAATACATGTGCATAATAACATTGCCTTATATAATGGAAACAATTTAAATACTCATTAGAAGGACAATGGGCAAAAGTGTAATAAAATAAAATATAATAAAATGTATATGCATTATATCCATAAAATATAATAATAGGGAGCTGCTAAAAGCAAATGTAACATTATGAATTATAATGAATTTTAGAAAACACAATTTCAAGTGAATAAAATGTGTTTTGGAATTACACTTCAAAAATATTAATATAAATCAATAAAAACAAATAATTCCCTCTCATTCCATATAAATGTATATATATGATTATATATGTATACAGATATGTATATGTTATATGTGTATATATTTAATTTTTAGGAACACATAATTTTATAGTAAAACCAAAATAACCATGAAATATTCCTGAAGCTAGTTATTCTCAATGCTTGGTCCTTGGTCCTGCCCTAGACACATTGGCTTATACCTTATTCCATTTTCCACCCTTTCCCCAGCAGATGCTGTCTGAAACATAATGCTGTTTTGATCATAACAGGGAGCTTATCTGCCACTAGACAGATTTAAATAATTTGCAGTCTCTCCTTTTGTTACTGAGAGACCCTATTTTGATGAGCCTCTTCAGACATAAGAATTTGAGTCCAGTATCTAACTATTAAATATTTAATTTGATTCCAAGGGAAAGTTTTAAACGAGGATGTAATATTGAATAAACCTCTTCAGGGAAATGTTCTAAACAAGGATGTGGATATTGAATAAACAGATCTTCGGGAAGAGCTGTGATATGTCCTTCTGCAGAAAGGCCATGGGTAGAAGGTAATTGTAGTGAAATTATGATGCAGGGTTTTTTTTTCCCATTTTCTTTTGGCTGGATCTGAAGTTGAGGGTAGTTAAAGAGGCCCTTCTTTTAGAAGGGACAAGGACAGTCAAGACCTAACATCCTGAGAAAATAAGCATGCCCAAGCAACAGAGCTGCAGAGCAGAGGCTCAGGAGAGGGTTGTACCCTGTGCAGGGGGAGGCCCGTTGACTGTTTTCTAATATTTATTTTTAAGTCTCTTTTTCTGTACTGATCCCACTGTGTTTTCAAGCCCTGGGTTGTGCCTGTTGGACACACCCACCTTGTGCCAGCTATATTTCACGGCATCACACCAGTGGACCGGAAAGGTGTAGCCTGATGGCAAAAGGAAACTGATATTGATGCTGCTTGAAACAGCCCAGAGTTTCATAGCACACAAACAGAGAGGTGGACATGAGAGTTCTGAGGGCTGAAAGGAGGTCCAGGTGCTTTCACTGAGGCAGCAGGTGCAAGGAAAGGGGGGAGGGGGATTGAGGGCAACTTGCAGCTGGAGTTGAAATGACTGACAGCAGCAACGTCAGCAGGAGAGGAGGCGAAGCCAGCTCTTGGAGCAACACCACTTGGCTGTAGGAGCACTCAGCAATAGGACACTTGAATCTCCCATGGGTCCATCAGGACAGTTTGTGAGCCTCTCTTTGAGAAAGGCTGGGAAACGGAAAGGGATGGAGGGAAGGGGAAACCTCAGGTTGGTATCTGCTGAGCCTTTGAAAAGAAAAAGCAATATTAGCACTGTCTTTGGGAGGACAGAGGGAGAAAGTTTAAAGAAAGAAATGGGCAGTTCCTACACTACACCAAGTTAAATGGCCTGGAAGTTCTCCCTTACAGGTTAAATATTGAAAGAATCCATTAGTCAGTCATATGGCCATATCCACATAGATGGATGATTGGCCTGCCAAAATACATGTTTTTTTTTAAAGATTTTATTTATTCATGAGAGACACAGAGAGAAAGGCAAAGACATAGGCAGAGGGAGAAGCAGCCTCCCTGAGGGGAGCCTGATGTGGGATTCGATCCCAAGACCCTGGGATCACGACCTGAGCCAAAGGCAGTTACTCAACCACTGAGCCACCCAGGTATCCCCCCAAATACACAATTAACTCAAAATTGGTGCTCTGTGGAAAGTCAAAATCAACAGGTCCATTATGACCATAATTTAAAATATCAGGTTTGGAACACCTGGGTGGTTCAGCGGTTGTCTGCCTTTGGCTCAGGTCGTGATCCCGGGGTCCTGGGATGAGTTCCATATTGGGCTCCATGCATGGAGCCAGCTTCTCCCTCTGCCTATGTCTCTGCCTCTCTCTGTGTCTCTCATGAATAAATAAATAAAATATTTAAAAAATGAAATATCAGGTTTGATAGTATTAATAACAATTTAGCTCCTTCAGAATAAAGTTTTTTTCAAATGCCCAAGACAAATGCTAAGAAATCCAGGAAACATAATTTAGTTAAAATGTTAATCATATTGGGGGCCTGGATGGCTCAGTCAGTTAAGCCTCCAACTCTTGATTTTGGCTCAGGTCCTCAGGGTCTTGAGATCGATCCCCTTGTCAGCTCTGTGCTCAGCAGGGAATCTGCTTGAGAATTTTCCCTCTCTCCTTCTCCCTCTGTCTCTCCCCTTCCGCCCCCTTGAACACACACACGTTCAATTGCTCTCGCATTCTCTCTCTCTCTCTCTAAATAAGTAAATATTTTTTTAAAATGCTAGTCATATTATTCACCTTTTCTGCAAATGACATCAGCTAATGGTAGTTCTTCAACCCCAAATACTTCAAAACAAAAGCAACAATAAAAAGAAATATCTCAAAAAAAAAAAAAAAAGAAAAGAAATATCTCTTTGCCAAATAAGAACATAAACTTTTGACTATCAACAACAACCTGTGAGGCTGACTTTATAATAATTTTTCATTATGCTCTATGGCTTATTAGGCCACTTAACTATTTTTAGAAGACAGACAATGTTGCTTATAATGCAGTATATCTTGCAAGTTCAACCTTTGCAAATCATGCCATCCAGGGCAATTGACTTGGGGAGCGAAATCTCCATGGTCACCTGGTCACCTGCATTTAGAAAGATGAGCTATCTAGTCAAGGTGACAGTGCCTTCTCTTCCCCCTCAGTATGCAATGCAGTTAAATATCACCTGTATGTTCTCATTAACTTTGCAAGATTATTGAATGTTTGTATTTTCATATGTCTGTGATTCATCAAATTCAATTAAAAACGAAACTATAGATTTATTTGTTACATAAATAGTAAGGAATAATTCTTGCTCCTTTGCTTTTGGGGGAGAGAATGCGAAGAAATCTCAAAAGAAGAATAACACTGAAGTTTGAACATTTTTGCATGGGCGCTGGGTTTTATGCTATATGTTGTCAAATCAAACTCCAATAAAAATATATACAAAAAATAAAATAAAATAAATAAAATTAAAATTTTGAACATTTTCAAAATATAAAATATTGTATTTAGAACTGTCAGAAACTTACACAGGACAGAATAATGTATCATAGACTCTGACACAGAAGATCTGAGCATTTCTGATGTAATAGCAAATGCAAAGGTATATATTCCAAGAAATAAAAAACAATAAGTGAAAACAAGACTCTTAAAATGAGTGTTGCATATTTTCCTTTCCTGTTTTTATTATCTGTAAATTGTTCCTTCAGCTACCAAGAGAGAGGATGCTTTGAGTAGTGTTTACCTTTGGTGATAGCTTCGTCTCCCCCTGTTGTCCAAAGTGATAAAATACATCACTCTGGAAACAGTAAGGCACTCCCTTCCTCTGTTATTTGTAAGCTGACATGAAGTAGACAGACACCTTCTGAAGTTTTATGCATGCTGTGTTTTTTCTCCTTGCTGCAACAAGAAAAGCCTGTTCTTTTAACCTGGCTGCCTTTGAAGAAGTGACTCAGACATCTTCATGGCCTCTAAAGGTAAGAGTAAATATAGCCAGCTAATAAATTTGTCCTTATTTATGACTAAAAATATTCAGTGGTAGGGATGTTACAATCAGTGAGATTGATATTTTAAAACCTGTCATTTATCACTTTTTGAACACTGGAATTTTTAACTTCAAGGGACTGTTCCATTAAATTAAAAAAAAACTATCTGATTGAATGTAAAAGTTAAGATATAAACAAGGTTTTAGTTATCATGAATATAAATATAGTGAATTAATAAGAAAAGCTGCATAGCAGAATTTAGAAGGGCAATATTTAATGCCAAACACAAGGACAGGTTGATATTCCAAGTTTAAAGGGATTTAAAGAAAACTTTTCACGCATAAGTTAAATAGTGTTAAAGGATAGCTCAGTCTTTTAAATTTGTTTAAAATGTGTGTACATCCATTTATCATAAAGAATTCAATGTTTTATTGATAAATTTTAATAAACTTAATAGACTAGAAGTAAATATTGTTGAATTACGAAGCAAAAAACTTCCAAAACTTCTTTGATAGTAAATTATATATATAAAAAAGCAAACAGAAAATAAGTAATTTAAATAAGCAGATTAATAAGGGAGTTTGTGGCAGGGGGACTGGGAATTTATCCCTCAAATTTGTGAAACTGCATAAATATCATTAGTACTCTCTTCTCTCTTACTTTAAAAAATTTCTAAAAAGACCAGAGATATGGTTGTTTTTGAAAGTAATGGGTTTCAGTCTCACTAAAAACACTTGTGAAATTATATAAAAATGAAATTATAATGTGTTTCTTTCCATTATCAGACCAAACCATTAAACTCTAGCCTATAATAAAAAGTTTTAGCATGCAGAATTATGATTAGTATAATTGGTGGAAACCTTTTAACCTAATTACAAATAGGATAATAGAGTCTACCAATTTAAAATATCCTAAATTAAATTAATGAAACATTCAAAGAAGCATGTAGGCTTATTTGCTTTCTTTATCAAAACACACTTTTGGATGTGATTTAATATGGAACAAAGGAGATAATCTTCATTTTTTTTCTTCAACATTTAATGTACACCAGTCCCTGAGTGTCACTGGCAAAGCTCAAACCAATTGTAAAATATATACATGAAACAACAAAATCATGAATTTTAATATATGTGTGCCTCATTTTTACATTTGAAGGCGAACAAAAAAATCTTGACAAGTCTTTTCTTTCATTTAAGACTGACACTAACACTTAATCCAAAACACTTCAACACTTTATAAGAGTTACAGCAACAACTGTAGCCTGTAAGGTAAAGAGTTGCCGAGTATGTGAAATATTTATAAGCTAGTTATACATTTTTAAAAGAGTAGATAGAAATTCAAAGCCAGATAGAAATTCAAAGGAGTTCCTTCTTTATCTGGTGGTCTGAGTCTTTGAAGAAACTTGTGACTGGAAAGCAATAGTGAGATCAAAATATGATTAATCTACCAAAAAGGCAGTGATGTTCAGTAATGATAAAGAGTCACTAAACTTAGAGGCAAAACTTCAGGTGGAAAATTAATACTACTGCAACCTACTCAAATTATTTAGTGAGCAAAACATCTGTTAGAGACTCTATTCTATTTAGAGGAAATGAAAATGAAGCTTCCTTTGGAATGAGAAGTCTGATTTGAGAGGCAAGTCAGATTATCATCATTATTTACCTAAAATATTCTTGTACACCGTTTTCCTCAAATATGTTGCAGGACATTATTCACAACATCATGAAAGTCCTCTGGTCCATGAACTATGTTGATAATTATTATTTTCCCAAGGAATACAGGACAATTGGATATTTCACACATTTTGTCGGCAGTTTAGGCACACAGCACCACTAAACCAAAGGACAGTCTGAATACTGGATGCCATTAGAACTGAAGAAATATTTGTGTGGTCTGGGCTCTCCTGATTTAGTATAAATAAACATAATTTAAGAACAAGTTTGTCAAAAAAACAAAAAAAAGTTGGTCCCAAATTTTAAGTTCAAGAAAGACAGAAGTTTCCAGGATGATCTAAACTGAACAGCAGCTATCTTTAAAATCTGCTCCAATATACTGAAATCTCAGAAAAGAAAGCAAGTGGGGGGCACCTGGGTGGCTCAGTGGTTGAGCGTCTGCCTTTGGCTCAGATCGTGATCCTGGGGTCCTGGGATCGAATCCCACATGGGCTCCCTGCGGGGATCCTGCTTCTCCTCTGCCTATGTCTCTGCTTCTGTGTCTCTCATGAATAAATAAATAAAATAAAATAATAAATAAAATCAGAAGAAAGAAAGAAAGAAAGAAAGAAAGAAAGAAAGAAAGAAAGAAAGAAAGAAAGAAAGAAAGAAAGAAAGAAATCAAGTGATATCACAATGACGGTACCAAGAGTTTCCAACTGAGACTCTATTCCAACTTTCAACATGATCTGTCCTGTGTCCCAAATGCATCACTGCTTCTGGACCTGCTGTGAGGTCTAAGGACCCAAAGACCTGGGTCTGGAATGTAGAGCCACTCACAAGACACTCAATAATCTGCACTTTGTAATGGCAAACATAGCTTACAAAAGATAATTAGAGTAATTTGCTAATGTTTCTAATAATAAAATTGACAAGAGAATCTAATAATCTTCTGCTGGTTTTTATTAGAAATTGATCCTTATATGTGTTTTAATTGAAAGATAACATGTATAAAATGCATAAAGAACACCAAACTTAAGTTCATGATTTTTTAAATAAGGTTGCACTTGTATAATTACCATAAAATTACGATATAGAACATTTCCAGCCCCTCATAAAGTTCCCTTTTTGGTCAATAGTGACACACCTTCATACCCAGGATGAACTTCTAGCATAACATTTTATCATTACGAACTAGTTTTCCCTAGGTCATAATTTTGCCCCTATCTTTCTCTGAAAGTCCATGACAGCAGTGCTTTTGGCACTAAACTGAAGAAAGGATTGTTCTGCGTTATTATTTCTAGTTGATGTTGCCGTATTGGTCATTACCTTCTCTCCCAAATCAGACATGGTCTTACACAGTCTTTCTCCCCAGTTTACTGCCTGAGGTTCCATTCAGGCCACCTTCTCCAGAGCAAGAGGAGTACCTAAGCCTATGTGCTTTTTGCCTGCCCTGATCTGAGAGGTTCAGGATGGGGCCTGTGGAAGCAAATTGCTATAATATTATTGGTATGAAGCTCTATTTTATTTGTTTATTTTCTAAAGATTTGCTTGCTTTTATTAAAAAGGGGGGGGGGGCAAAGGGAGAGACAAGCAGATTCCCCACCGAGCAGAGTCCAGGCTTGGTGCTTGATCCCAGGACCCTGAGATCATGACCCAAGCTGAAATCAGGAGTCAGCAGCTTAACCACCTGAGCGACCCAGGTGCTCATATATAGAGCTCTATTTTAATGAGATCAAATGACAAGTGTGTTTCCATATGGTCCTAACACAACCATGTCCAAATTCTAAATGTCACAGACCAGTACCAACTTAAACACCTATTGTCATCTATTCTTACAACCTGAAGGTTAAGTAAATAAATGAATCACCTGGCAACTGTTTTTCATTAACACCACACGTATACACAAACTTAATGAATTACTGCAAATAGTTTGTCAATGTCCAAAGGACCAATCCTTGGGAGCCATGTATTCTTCACCAGTTTATTTTATTTTATTTTATTTTTTAATCCTTCTCCAAGAACTCATTCAGGCTTTGCTTGAATTATCTTAATAGTGGGGAATTTACTATCTCCAAAGGAAACTCAGACCTTTCTTCAAATTTATTTTTTAGAGATTTAAAAGATTCTGAAAAATACACCCTCACATACACACAACTTACATGAACTCAGGAGAGACCAAGAGACCATTCTAATCTACTATGAATTATATGGATATCACTCCAACTTTAGTTTATATACAGTGAGAATACTTATTTAAATCTGTGTGCAGATTTCAATCTGTTATAAACTTCCTATTGGCAACTGTTTTCCTTGCCCTCCCCATTCATATGTCTTCAGAATAGTATGAATTATGTTTTCATAATGCCCCCTCTAATATTTGAAAATACCTATCACGAAACTTGATCCATACCTACGCTCAATCTAAGACAGCATAGTGTTTTCAAACTAAATGAATGCAAATGTGAGGACTCAAATAATTATGGATTAATAAGGATGAGGCATAAAAACTCTGATAGTCTTTGAAAAAAAATGGTATCTAAGGAAGGGAGAGGGAGAAATCTAAATGGCAATCATGTGAAAAGAAAAAGGAAAAATAACAGTAGAAAGGCAGTAATTTATATTTTTTAAAAAGAAGATTTTTTTCATGCATAATTACATCTTATGCATGATACTACACACGGTCCAGACTAATGCAGGATAAATAGCGAATCTCTAAATTTTAACCTAACCAATCACTGAAACAGTAACATTTTTACCTGGCAATACTATAGAAAACAGGTGATTCTCTTTAAAAAAATCAATGCTAGACATTATAGACTTCTGTAATCACTTTATCTTTTGTAATATTGGGTAAACTACAAAGGGATTCATGCTGTCAAAAATGTTTGGATGCTTTTATACAAAATACTGAGAAATCAAAGCTTCATTAGATATTATACTGCCCTTATGCTCATAGATTAGTTTGAATATTTTCACAGTATATAGAATTAAGCCATGAGTTCCCAAAGTACATGGTCAGAGCAGCAGCATTAGGTCATCTGGGAACTTAATGGATATGCAAATTCTCAAGTCTCACCCCTACCCCAACTCCTGAAGCAGAAACCCAGGAATCTGTGTTTTAACAAGCCCTCCAGGTGCTTCTGGTATGGCCTGAAGAGTAAGGACCACTGAATTAAAACTAGTCATAGCAGTAGGACTGATAAAAAGAGACAAAATATCCTCAGCAAATACAAGGTACCTTCATAATATTTGAGAAAGGGAGAATATGCCTTGAAACGCATAATTATGACTCAAAACTGATGTCTAAGTTTATCCTTTTATGAGTAGAGAATATCTAGTTCCTTTTACTATTTCTTTTCCTTTTGGAGTTTATCATTTTTTAGCTCTTTGAACAGGAGTTTAACTTGCCTTCAGAAAATATATTTATGGAATCATTTTTCTTGCCCAATTATCCATCTTCCCACAACTACTACTAGCCATCTTTTGCCTTCCTTATTCTCTGGCTTAGGGTTAAGGGATGGCAATAGGGAAAATGCAGGAGATCATTGACCCTCTGAATTCAGGCGTAACAAATACCGTGAGAAAAACTCAATGAAACGGCCTAAATTTAAATATGGGCTGAGATTTTCATTCTCTTTCAGATGCACAGAACCAAAGAAGTAGAGACTTGCCTGGCTTTCTTCCTGGAGCTCCAGACCCTGACCGCAGCTTTCACAACTCACTTCCCAACCCAGGGAACCAAGTGTGGCAGCCAGCTCTCCCTCTGCCAGGCAGTCTCCCTCCTGGTCTAGAATATTTAAGTCAGGTGTTTTTATCTCTCTATTTCTACACACGCTCGCCCCTTAAAATGAATACAGATTTGGTTTCTTGCTTTTCAACCAAGGTTGAAGGACTTCAGCAAACCACTTATTGAAGTGAGAAAAGCACTGTAAATCATGAAATTATGATAAAAAAATCTCTATTATTTGGAAAGAAACTTGTTCTCTTTTATTCCCACTTCTATTTTCCTTATTTATTTGGCAGAGTATGACACTAAACATTTTTGATGGAGCTGTTTAGCACATTTATCCTCCTTCTGCTCATTGCTCAAGATATAAGCAAATGCATCCTCAAGGAATTGTCTAACATGTCTAGTCACCTACAGCTATTTAATTAAAGGATATTTATTGAGTACTCACTATCATTAAGACATATAACAAGCATAAAACCTAGTCCCTCTAACCCGAACATTCTGCAACTTAATTGGCATGCAAAAAATGTTGACAAACAGTGCAAGGCTATGTACCAAAGCCAGATAAACACACAATTGTAATGTGTGCAGGTGCGTAGAGGAGAGAGAGGTTGTTAAGGATCTAAGTACTCAGGAGAGACTTCCGTAATGATCTGAGAATTCAGCGTCTTCAACTGAATCTCAAAAGGTAGCTATAAATCCAAGGGAAAGCAAGGTACCAAGTCAACCTCATTGTCTTTGATACTGTTGCATCTCCAAGCTGATTTGCTTAAAAGATCATATTGGTATTAGATATAGTCATTGGAGGGTGAGCAGTGATTCAAGCCTTATAACAAATCAATCAAGAAATATTATCATCTGAACCATGTGGCACATAAAGAGCAAATATATATATATATGTATTATATATATAATACATATATATAACATAGTTGTTGCTTTTGTATTTTATCCTGCAAAAGATTAGAAATACACTAATATTGAGATGTCAGCACATCTGCTGCAATTTGCAGCTTGTTTGGCATTCTTTCAAACTATAAAGTCTATCTCCTTTATCAAAATCAAATCTCTGTGTTAATTCCCTTAAGGTACAAGAGATTTTCTGTTATGCCTGATAGGGTTTAAGCTGCATGCAGCATATGTTCCTGGGAAAATGTTTATAATGGCAGATGCCTTCTCCAGAAACCCACTGGCAGACAAATATACTTCAGAGACTGGCGAGCTCAGGGAGATATGTAAAAGAGCTGGAAAAGCTAACCTACCATCTTCCATCTGCAGAAAGGATCAGCTGTAATAGCTGACTAGAGTTGATTAACTGCTGCAAGCTGTTTGGGAATGTTGTCAGACAAGGTTTTGCCAAGTATAAAAGTGATATACCAGTGCCAGAGGGCTGAGGTTTGATGATCACATATGGTCATCACATATTCTTCTTCCATCCATGAATGATGACACACCCGGAGCCAGATGCTTGACGTGAATACATTTTTTGTTTTGCATTCCATAAATAGAGATATGAACCGACTGGCTTCAGCTCTAAAATGAAGCCAATTTTCCAGACATATACCTTTGGTAATCTCTTTCAGAAAAATAAAAATATGCCACAAATTTGTGACTCTTTTACTTCAAAGGGAAAGGTAATTTATTCACCATAGACTAAAAGAACACTTGCTTGCTCTAAAGCAGTGTACTTATAGCAGGATAAACGAGCATTTTAAAATGTCTTACACCACAAGTCTGTAGGAGATACACATAAAGTGCATTTTTAGGTGTTAATTTTTTCCTAAAAACCATAAGAATTAAATAAAATCATGAACATCTGAAAACAGTACATTCTTCAATAAACAGGAAAATATACAAAATACACAAAATCCTTCTAAATTAAAAAAGTCAAAGTAAAAATTTAAAAATTCATCTATTCTCCTTTAATGAAGTCCATCCAATGACTAATGAAAATCTTGTTCCCATTAACAATTTGAAAATGTTCAGTTATGTAACATGTAAATGCACATATGCATATGTATACATATGTGGATATGTGCATATATTTGCCTGTGCAATATACATATATGGATGTGTGTGCGTACACATTTAGGTTGTTCATGTAGAGCTAAACCTAAGAATAAACTAGGTTTTTCTCTCTGGATTAACATGTTCATTATAATCAATATCATTTTATCCTATTAGTGTCAAAGGATAATTATAATTTAGTCACCCAGAGGTAAGAGTAGTGAGTTCAAGTCTACAAAGATATATGCATAGATCAAATATATTTTGAAGTACATATATTAAATGGAATCACTGATATCTGTAAACCTGATAAGTTATACATGAGAATTTATTCTTAAGCTATATATGCAAAGCTGTCATTAGATTTCCATTCTATGGTTTTCATACTTGAGTTCTTTACTTGCCCTAACACCTGATTATATGATCTGGTATGTTTAAAGTTTCCAACAATTCCTAGCCCCTCAATTAATAGCAAAGGGTGGAAGGGGCTCCTTTGAACCATAGTTTATAAGTGGCCCAGGACTACTTAATGGAAACTGCAAGAACAAAACAAGACCCTCAAATCCAAGGGGATTGCCCACAGAGATAGATCAAATCAAATATTATCACAGAGGTTGGGGTGTGTATAAGGGGGAGAGAAAATAGGAAGAAAAGCTACTCAGAAGTTCCACAGTATCACTTTAAGAATTGTTTATCCCAGTTCGTAAGATTAGTTTAGCGATGCCAATACAAGAGAGTAGAACCCATGTCAGAATTGGTTGCAGGTAGTCCGATCTGGGTTTAAAATCCCAGCCTGCCCATTGACAAACTCTGCAATCCCAGGCAAACTACTTTATCTCTCTGGGATTGTTTCTTCACAATGTAACGATGTCTACCCTCTGAGTTTTGGGGAGGATTAAATCAAACACTATGTCAAAATATCTACCCCAGTGACTACCTCATGTTAGCCACTATTAAACACCTGCTATTGTTAGAAAGCAGAGGGTTACAACTTCCCTTTCCAACATGGAGTGGATTTCAATTGACAGTCTCTAAATGTCAAGACTAAAACTTGATCTGTAGCACTAACATGAAGTTCCCAGACTCCAACCTCAGTCTTGCCCTCATAGTTCTTCTCTGCCCCTAGTTACCACGAAGGGAACCACAGCTAGATAATGGCAGATAACCTTTGTGACTTCTCGCTTCTCTTCATCCTCCATTTTCCTCAAAAGAGAACAGAACTAACAATAGGACACGACAAAAGACTGATTTTAATATTTTAAAAATTTCCATTATTGTTGGAATAGGTTTTAGAATATCTTAAATCACTAATTATTTATGGAAAATACTTTCTGTGACCTTAAAAAAAAAAAGAAGCCACATGCACTCTCTTACCAATAATAAGATTTAAATAGAGGACGTGACATTAGTTTTACTGGCATCTCAGGATAAGCAAGGAGAATGTAGGAAATAATGTAACTTCAAATTTTCCAGGTTTGTGATGCCCAATCAATACCTAATATTACTAATATTTCAGTTTGTTACCAGTAAGTTTATTAATGAAGGAGGACTACAGTTAAGAAATTAAGAGGCAAAATAGAAAATGAAGTGTTGGAAAAGACAGTGGTCTTCAAGGTTCATGAATTTACCTTAGTGAAAAAAAATTCATTCTAAGAATGTATTTTACTATTTCCTTTAAAAATTTGCATTGTACACTTTTTTAATATAGTCATTTCTCATCTATGGGTACTTTATAAATTAACTTCATTTCTAATGACATAAAGCAAATTTTATCATGTCAGCTGTTAGTGGCAAAACTTATTCTGCTTAAATGGTATTTTGTTGGCATCAGTAGGATTTCTGGCTGTTTTTTTTTTTGTCTAGTCCAAAGGAAGCCGTGAGAGAACAATTTGTAGAATAACCTCTCTCAGCTTTAACAAAGACATTTTATCACTGTGAGGATTGAGTTGAGAGTGAAAGAGAAGTTAGGAAGGTTGGAAAGGAGAGGCCAGGCATTCAAATCATTGCTTTAAAAAGTGAGTTTTAAAACTTTTTAGGCATTATTATTCAAAGACTTTAAAAAATCTTCTCCAAGTATTGTTTCTAAGAGTACCTCATTTTTCCCTTTATCACAGAAAGAACACAAAGTTAACCAACAATTCCTATTCTTATTCTGGGCAATTCGGCCTTGGGATTTTCAGGGTTCTTGTAATTTTTTTTAAAAATTTACTTGAATAAAAAATATATCTTTTTCATGAGAAAATGGGTGCCTCAGTGGCTCATTCAGTTAAGCGTCTACCTTAGGCTTCAGTCATGATCCCAGGGTCCTGGAAACGAGCCCCACGTTGGGCTTCCTGTTCCGCAGGGAGCCCACTTTTCCCTCTCCTGCCTGACACTCGGCCTGCTTGTGCTCTCTCTCTCTCTCTCTGTCAAATAAATAAATAAAATATTTTTAAAAAATAAAAAATAAAATGTGAGTTGTTTTCAACCATTTTCCTGGTAGAGAACATGGAAATCACCAAATTTCATGTGGCAAACAGGTTAACAGTAGTATCTCCGAAGGTTTTCAAACCATGATATAACACTTTTTATTTCCTTTGTCATTCTTTAACAGTTAGACCTGATAATTATACACCAGCAGGTGGAGCTACTTGGAAGTAAGTATATTATATTCTACACTTAACTAGAACTGTTACAAATATTTTAGGCTTCAGTAATTGTGTTATATTTAAATATCTCATAAAAAATTAAGTGTTGAGGATAAAATTTAAAAGATCAGTAGGTCTACTGTTTAAAACAAACGTTGAAAGTAAATTGTTAGTCTGATGTAGATAAACCTGAGAGCATAAAACTCTCCAAGTCTTTGGTAATTTGTTATCAGGAATCTAACATTATTTTTCTCTTAAAATAATACAAGATATTTTATCACTTCCATGGTTGTTAATAATTTATTTTCTTAATAATTTCAGAAATGGAAATCAAGGTTGAAACTAAATAACAAAAACTCATTCTACTCCTGAAATTAATATTACACTTCATGTTAACTATCTGGAATTTAAACAAAACTTGAAACAAAAACAATAAATAAATAAATAAATAAATAAATAAATAAATAAATAAATAAATAAATAAATAAATAAATAACAAAAATCCATTGAACAAAATGTGATGTTTTATCATTGCACTAATGAATAATCAGATGGTATGTTATTTGACAAAGATTTACAATGATGACTAACTGAATTCATTTCGCTTGAGTATTTTGTCCTTAATATTCTATATTATATCTAAAATAAGTTGAAATTGTAATAGCAGGATAACATGCAGCTGTAGGTATACTGCTATACAAATCTTAAAGATCATTACTATGCTGTGAGTTGTCCCAGTAAATTCCACAGCAATGATAGAAGTATTATTTGAGGATTTGATTCTTTATAGACTTGTTTCTTCACTTGGAGAGTGGAACTACATCTATCAAGTAGGTCATATATCTGGAATCAAAATGTACTCATTGTACAGCCTTGTTCTTGGTTGACTTTGATTTCCATAGCTTAGTCTTCAAATTTTAGAGCATGGAAGAAGATTTGGGTGAAAAACATGCCATATACTTAATAATTAGTGACTCTTTTCTTTTAATAACACTACCTCTTTACTTAAAGATTTGGTACTAGGCAAGAGCATTGTTTTGATGAATTTTTTTCTTCCCTTAGTGATACTTGGCACAGAGACCTCCAACAAATATGAAATTAAAAACAGCTTGGGACAAAGAATTTACTTTGCAGTGGAGGAAAGCATCTGCTTCAATCGTACTTTCTGTTCCACGCTGCGATCCTGCACTCTGAAGATCACAGATAACTCAGGTCGGGAGGTGATTACGGTAAACAGGCCCTTGAGATGTAACAGCTGCTGGTGCCCTTGCTACCTGCAAGAGGTTAGTCATTGGGTGTACTTTTATTTTTCTATGTTTGAAAAGATTAGCAATAATTTGTTTAATTAATGGCATTGATCTGAAGCCGTAAGGCCATTCACTTTTCAATTGTTTGAATTATTAGATTGCTCCTTTAGAATCAGAAAAGCTTAAGGATTTGGTAATTCACCGGTTGTTGTTGTTGTTGTTTTCCTTTCTGACCAAAAGCTACAGTGGCTTCCATGAATTGGTAGACAGCTAAAGGGTTGTGTAAATAGGACACATCTCCCTGAATCTCTGTATTAATCATATAATTGTAATATCTATGAGTTCCACCATCAAGCACATCTACCCTTTGTGTTTTCTAATAGTAGCAAAGATCAGAAAGTGCTAATACTAAACTCTTCCGAGGTGTTCTGTTGGTGAGGTATTATTTTTAGTATAGAATTTCACAACCCATTCATCTTTTTATGACGAACTTCAAACTTTGACAAAGACTATGTTATTGTTCTGAAGGGAGTCATTTAATTGTTTTAATGTATGATAGATTTTCATCATTATCTAATAGCTCTACAATAATAACTTTCTATTGGCATAATGCAGTTAAGTCGACATGGAACATTTACTTACTTTAATGTCTTTGATATCATAACATCTCTATGAGTTAGAAAGAATAGGTTTTACTCTCCACATTTAGCAATTGAGGAAACTGGGGCTTAGGGGTTGGAGGTAACTTAAACATCCATGAACTATCATGAATGGGGCTTGACCCTCTGTCTTTATTCAAACCCCATTTTTTTAAAAAGAAAAAAAAGTTTCTTTATTGAGGACATACGTGTAAGTACTCTACTTAGCACAATGGGAAAAAATATTAATATGGATGGGGTTAATTGAAGAAGTTTCTAGCATTATATACTAAAGCTAATTCTCCAAACATCTGTAAGCTATTTCCTAGCTAAGTGATAAAATGGTGAAAGTACTCATATACGGAGTCCCAGAAACTTCATCCTCCTACTGAGGATATGAGATTTAATATGCTCTAAGATGGTGTAGTCAGTATAAGATAAAACATCCATTTGAAGGTTTCTGATAATTGATGTTTTATTTCAGAGTAGCCCAGTGAAAAGTAAGATGTATCCTGATACCCATTACCAATTTTTGTCAAAATCAAACCAATTATTTGAAAAGTGATCCCAGAATAAATCTATATAATTCTTTCTATTTAGGGTTTTTTAAAATTAATTTAAGTATAATTGACACACTATTTTACATTAGTTTCAGGTCTACAACTTAGTGATTTGACAAGTCAGGTCTATATAATTCTAAGCACTCTTGTTGAAACCACCTTTGTTGACCCAAGAATGCTAGAGAGATACACATGAGACTATGAACATAATAAATTAAAAAAAGATAAAAGGTCAACTGATTATAAGGAGTTGGTTTGATTTAAAAGCAAACAATTTTCATTATGCTTGCCCACCTCTAGCTTATTTCACAAGGGATTTGACCGCATAAGTATGTTGAAATACAATATGATGGGAAATAAACACATGGAGAGAATGAAGGGAATGGAGTAAAATCCTAAAGTGAAGCCTGAAAATGCAATTGCTAGTCTATAATACTTTGGAGGAAGTGAAATTGGTATGCAAAACAGAACCTGCACAAGAAGCATTTGTTTTTAATTGAACAGAGAAGCTAGAAGTTGACAGCCTGAAGGGAAAAAAATCCTGAATAACTAATCATTGGTAAGGGAGGGATAAAAATAGATGTGTGTTGTGGCAACACAAAAGAGGGAGGAGATTTGAAGTACCTCCTGGGAAACAGCTTCAGTCCTCGACCAACTGCCACACAAAACAAACTGGCAAAGAAGCCAGTGTCCCAGGCTCAGAGAACAATTCTAGGATAGGTTCTCTTTAGGGAAAGAAGATTAAAGACGTGGACTTTGAGTGAGTCATGCCAAATATATATCAAAATAGTGAATTTCTTTGTATAAAATATGAGAAAAAAAAAGCCCCTGCTGTGTTTCCTTGGAAGCAGATATTTAGAATATTTTGTAGAATACAGAAGAATTTCATGAAAGTTGCTGTTTAGAAGCAAGTTGACATTGCTGTAAAATGAAAACCCAGTGACCTGAGAAAAATCTTATTTTATTATTATCTCTTCTTACAGTTAGAAATCCAAGCCCCTCCTGGTACAATAGTTGGTTATGTTGCACAGAAGTGGCACCCCTTTCTGCCTAAATTCACGATCCAAAATGCAAACAAAGAAGATATTTTGAAAATTGTTGGTCCTTGTGCAACATGTGGCTGTTTTGGTGATGTGGATTTTGAGGTATGGATGACAGAATGAAGGGTTTTCACTTAGGTCCTGATTTTTCAGTTTTAAAATATTTAAATCATGAAATAACTCTGAAATAAACTTAGAAGATAATATATTTATGAAATAACGTAATAAACCCATATTGTACATGCCAATAACAACTCATAATTTCAGAGATATCAAGTTCAAGAATTCTTTTTAAAAGACATACTGAAATTTTTTTTAAGATTTTATTTATTTATTCATGAGACACAGAGAGAGAGAGAGGCAGAGGGAGAAGTAGGCTCCCTGCAAGGAGCCTGATGTGGGACTCCATCTATCAGATTGACCATTCTCAGGACCCTGGGATCACACCCTGAGGCGAAGGCAGACACTGAACCACTGAGCCACCCAGGCGCCCCTAAAATTTTTGGTTTATATGGAATTACAGCACCCATGGTACAAAGGAAATATAGTTTAGAATCACCCTAAATTATATCTTCTTTCCTATAGCTCTGGTGGTTACATATCTCAGTTCAGAGCTCATCTAAGAAGCACAGTCCATTAAAATATCACTAATTTAGAAGCAATGGCCAGAAGACTTGCTAATTTCATTTTGTAAAATAAGCTATACCTACATGAACATATTTGTGTAAATTCAATGTTAAAAAGCAATATGTAGTTGCAAATTCAATTGTAAGAATATAAATTATCTTAACAGCCTTTCCTAGAAATATATTTTAGGCAAAGGAGATCCAATCTAAAGTGTAAATTTGTTATTCATTCCTTCATTCTCTATACATTCATGTATATCCCACCCAGGACATTCGGTTTGAGGGACTTCAGGGAAGACTATTCACCCAGACTACAATGTAAATTTTGCAAAGGAAGCTGTTCTAACTTTGCTCTACTCCAAAATAACTCAGCATGGCTTTCCTAAGACTATAGGATAAGTTCCTGCTGGGTGGAGAGTCTGCTTGTCTCTCCCTCATTCCCTCTGCCCCTTCTCCTATTTATGTGTGCATGGGTGCACTCTCACTCTCTCTCTCAAATAAAAGAAAGAAAGAAAGAAAGAAAGAAAGAAAGAAAGAAAGAAAGAAAGAAAGAAAAAAGAAGAACCTAAAGGATACAAATATGCCTTATGATTGACACTTAAAAGTTTCAGTATTGGGGTGTCTGGGTGGCTTAGTTGAGTAAGTGTCTGCCTTCAGCTCAGGCCCTGACCCCAGGATGTTGGGATCCAGGCCTGCATCAGGCTCCCTGCTCAGTAGTCGGCTTCGCTCTCTTCCTCTTCCTCTGCCCCTCCCCCTGCTCCTGCTCTGTCTCACTGTCACCCTCTTTCTCTTGAATAAATAAATCTTTAGAAAAAAGAAGTTTTAGTATTTGTGGGAATGAATGTCCTAAGTAACTTTCTCCATTTTCTATCTTCTCCTGCCATACAGAAAGTGAAAGTTTATATTGAATCACTGTCAGCCTTTGAATGAGAAACAGGGCAAGCAAAATAGTTGATAACATTGACTTGTAGACTCCTACTAGCTGAGAAGGACTACAGATTTTTGATGTCAAATTAGTTTGAATTTCCTGGGTGGCACATTTGCCCAGAGGATTTTTTTTTTTTTTTTTTTTTACTGAAAAATAGGACTTAGGGTTAGTTACAGGGGAATGACCGAATAAATATTTAAGCATAATATAAAAATGAGATTAAGAAATGACTGATAATATTTAAATATATTAGTAATTATAAAATGTTAGCAATAACAATGAAAAAGCTTACAATGTACCTAGAAATTAATTTCTTCCAAAAATATTTTCTAAAATCTTTATCAAAAAGATTTTCTTTTTCTATTCCTTTCTTTCTTTTTTTTTTCCTACTGAAGAATTAAGGTTTAAAATCTGGACCTCAGGTAATGAAATTACCTTCAAGGTTAGACCATGTAATTGAGACTATGTACCTGCTGCCATCTTGTGGTAGCCAGACCCTAATTATTTATTGCTATTATATTCTCAATCTGCATACCAAAAGCAAAAAAAAATTAACATGGATTAGATAACTGTCAGCAAAGCAACATTTCTGAACTCTAAAGTTAAATCTACAAACTTATGCTTATGTATAAAGGAATGAATGACACGGAATTGTCACAGATGATGAATAAAATGATTTGTGTCTCTCTTGAAGCAAATATACTAAGATACATAAGACCATTTGTTTCACCTTCAGATTTAACATCGCTTATTTTCTTTTCACAGGTGAAGACCATTAACGAAAAGCTTACAATTGGGAAGATTTCGAAGTACTGGTCAGGATTTGTAAATGATGTCTTTACCAATGCTGACAACTTTGGAATTCATGTTCCCGCAGATCTAGATGTGACGGTCAAAGCAGCGATGATTGGTGCTTGTTTTCTCTTTGTAAGTCTGGTCTTAAAGAATATGAGTGATTTGTTTCCCTTTTCTTGTTAACTACTGTGGTGCCAATCTCATTTTACACAGCACTGCATTTTCTTTTTGTTTTTTTCTTCATTTGTTTTTATTGAGGTTCGCTTTGCCAACATATAGTCTAACACCCAGTGCCATCCCATCAGGTGCCCTCCTCAGTGCCAGTCACCCAGTTACCCCAACTCCCCCGCCCACCTCCCCTTCTGCAACATTTTGTTTGTTTCCCAGAGTTAGGAGTCTCTCATGGTTTGTCTCCCTCTCTAATTTTCCCCACTCAGTTTCCCCTACTTCCCTTAGAGTCCCTTTCACTATTTCTTATACTCCACGTACAAGTGAACCCATATGATGATTGTCCTTCTCCAACTGACTTATTTCACTCAGCATAATACCCTCAGTTCCATCCATGTTGAGGCAAATGGTAGGTATCCATCCTTCTGATGGCTGAGTAATACTCCGTTATATATATGTACCGCATCTTCTTTATCGATTCATCTGTCGAAGGACATCATGGCTCCTTCCACAGTTTGGCTATTGTGGACATTGCTGCTATGAACATTGGGGTGCAGGTGTCCCGGCATTTCACTACATCTACACAGCACTGCATTTACCCCAAGGAGGTTTATGCAGAGAAGGCTACTTTGGGACCACCAACTCTTCAGAAGCCAGAATTTAGGAGCCGGCAACGCTCTCCACTGGCTCTCATACCTTCTTCCTCAAGAATGGGTGCCCTGTCAACATCCTACTCATCACTTCTTTGAAACCTTAGTTACCCTTCCCTTTCAATTTCAATTTCGATTTTTGGCTTATTTTTTCTTTCATTAAAAAATCTGTAAATGTCACTTTATCCTGGATAAAGTTAGAATTGTTTCATCATTTAACAATGAACTAAAGTAACATTCAGAATGTGGAAAGTACAGTCTTGCCCTTCCAGTATGAACATGGATACATGGATTCACAGGGATGAGTTAACAGGTATCCATTATTACAAAGATATTAAGTCTTTGTCCTTTTTTTCCCAACTTATAATTTCATTAGAAATATTTTCTTCTTGGTGTGGAGATTGGCGATAGAACAGAAGTCAAGTAACACCTGTGCCAAATGCTTGGCCATCTCCTGTTCCTTATTTTTCCTCATATCTCTACCTCATTGTTTAGCATTGTCAGTGCTTTCACAAAAATTCATGGAATTATAAAATAACCCTGCATTCTTCCTCTCATATTTTGTTGTCCTTTGGAGTTTTAGGATCCTAAATCTTACGGTTCTATCAATGTGTGCTGCTCTCTGTATTTGGTTTTTTCTAAAGACACTTGGGAAGTAGATGAACTAAAAATAATTCCCTAGTGACATTACTGATAGGTACTTAGGGTCTAATACAGAATATATTTTTTTTCAGGAATTTAAGTTATTGGTTCCCTATCATTGGTAAGAGGTAGAATTCATATATGTACAGCACTAGGTTTTTACACTTACTAAGCAGTCACCTTTAATTCCCATTTGCATCTATAAATCTAACCAATTCCGGTCAATCTTGCCTATGACCTAATATTTCTTCCATTGCTTATTATCCTCTATCCACTTGATAAAGCTTTTAATTTCCCACTTCCTGCTCGCCTTTCCCATTTTTGATCGTTCAGCATTTCAACACCAATCCCTCCAAACATGCACATGTACAAACACACATAGACACACACACACACACACACACACACACACAAAACCTTTCCCCAAAATTTTAATTTAGCCTTTCTGATTAAGCTCCACATTTAGTGTTTATATTAAAAAACAGATCATCTTTAATCCAGCCTACCCACTTATAATCAGTAAAAATTTACTGTAAACAATTCACTGTGTACTATAAATTGGAGAAGCACTGATCCAGATAATACCCCAATCATCTGAATAGATAACTTTTTAACTCCGTTGTCTGAGGGAGAAATATACTCACTGAGAATATCTAACGCTCCCATCTATTTTTTTTCCTTTTTTTTTTTGGCCAATAGAGCTTTTAAAACAATTTCAACATGCATTACCAAGATAAGTCACTTACTTCTAAATATAATTTGATAGGAAGAATTATGTTTTTATGTTTTAAATGCTGTCTCTATTTTGTTACCTTGTACTGAGAAAGAGACCGTCAGAAAGCTGCTCCCTGATCCAAACAGCAAAATTCACAAACACTACCTAATTTTGGTTTTCCTCTAGTTTGACCCTACCATTCCACAGCCTACATCTCTAACTACCCCTTGTCAGACTCCTGTGATATAGCTTTCAGTACTTCCTGAGATGACTACCTTGTTACTAACTACAGAGTCCATGATGATCTATGTAATACTTGTTCAAAAATCAGTGTTTATTACAATGTCCTGCACTGACACAGAATGCCCTGCAATCGAAGTGTGCACTGTCTTGATCACCCAAAGTTTTGACAGATGATACTCTGTTGATTCAGATAAGATTTTCAAGTAACTTGTATTCTGAAAACTAGACGTGTAAGTGTCATCAAACTTAAACCTTTTTGATTTTCCTCCTACTGATAAATTGCATGTTGTTGGAACAACCACTGGGCAACATGATTGCTTTATACAATCAAAGCTTCCCTGTGAGACTCCTGATCTTAATTGTCATATTTTTGTAAATTCACTCATATTCAGTTTATTTATTTGTAGGATTTTATGTTCTTTGAACATTCACTGGCTGGATTATAATAAGCAAGATGACAAAAACAATAAAGTATGCAAGAAACTATTTCAGTAAGTAAAGGAAACTTTAAGTGATCTCTTTCCCTTTGAAGATGTCTATATTTGACGCTGTCTAACTCTTTTTCATTTTCTTCTAGAAATCCCTTGGGCTCTGGATTTCATTTCTAAATGGCTTGAATATTTGCTTTTTTGCTAACAAGTTTAATTATTATATTTATTAAAGCATAATGTAATGAAGCAATTATCTGGTTGTAAATGCGTGATAGCTAAAGACAAGATTACTGGCCCGAGTACAGGGCTACTTTGAGAGATTGTCATTCTTTCTTTTTAATCCTTTTGAAGTTATTGCATGGGTAAGCATGAAAGATGAGAACTAAGGCTTGCAGCATCACTGATGAAAATTCAATGTTTAGAGAGCACTTTGAAGTTTTTCTGGCACTAAGGCTGGTTACTAATCAAAAGGACTGGATTTCTAAAATATTATTTCATGACTAATCTTTTGACATTGTTTATTAATCTTATTGTAGTGAGATTTTCACTTTATATCAGAAAACCTGGATAAATAATATACTTAAAGATGAGGAGGAAGATAGATGAAATCAATTTGTTCTAGTGGTAAGGAACTAATATTTCCATAAAGAAGCTAATATTTACAAACCAAAGTATGCTGTAAACACAAAGGCACACCAGAGATTTAAGTAAGTATATAAATAGACTTCTAAGTTAGTAAAAGCAGTGGTATAGAGCAGGAACTTTATCTATTTATAGTGAAAGTTCAGTTAAGAAAGGGATCTGGGGCTCTGAAAAATGTACTTATTCCAGGACTTAAAAATAAGCAAACAAAAACAAATAAAAACTTAACACATGAGGCAAATATAGAAGTCAGGGCATACGGTCAATTCAATTAATTAATGCCTTATGCTTTAACGTTTTCAGAGTCCCCTAGGTAACTACACCTAGTTATCCACTCATGTCCAAAGCCCACCCACATAAGAAGAAATTTTCAGAATTCTTTGTTAGGAATGATGATAGTTCTTCCCTTTTCAAAATGAGGAAACAGATTTGTTTTAAACAAAGCACCATGTAACCATTTGGACTCTAATTTAGAATGATACAAATACTACCCAAATTTCTATCCACTTATAAAGGTGTTCAGAGAAACTCCAGGCAATCCCCTGCTTAGTGATGGAAATGTGTTCCAAGCCTAAGTTAATCATTTGGAATTGGGAACCTCTCATCTAGAAATAACTCTATATATGTCAGTTAAGTTCCCAAGATAGCCCACAAATAGCAATTTAGTCCGGGGTTCTGGGGTCAGGGCTTTAGGTTGTATAAGATGGAAAGGGGGAAAGAAGCACGTTTTCTGAGAGCCCCCTCCATTGGCATGCTTCAGCAAACCATAAAAGATCAACTGGTGGAACAGAATCGTTCAAGCATTGACCACCAAAAAATAACCATGCTTCAAAATCCCACCCAATCTTTCTTCTGGTGGTCCCATCCATTCTTTCAGTGTCACTAGTATGACCTGAGTATTGGAACAATGCAGTCACAGAAGCAAATGGCAGTCCTGCGTGTGACAGACATTGTCTTGAGCCTAGCCCTGCTGTGTGCTAGCCATGCATCAGGAGATCGGTCCTAGAGTCTCAAACTTCTCAGGTCTCCTATGTGTTACTTTGCAGAGCTTGGTGACAGTTGAGGGGACTGCAGTGTTTCCTCTCTTCCCCTCTCATCATTTTAACTAATGTATGTGTGACTTATTCATAACCAGCTAAAGGAAGTGGCATTTTTATGGCTGATGTTTATTAACTAATAAAATGGAGAAAATTAGCTGGCATTTTCTGAGGGCTTATTACACGTCAGGCACCATGCTTCATATGAATTCCCGGTGGGGTAACAAAATGCAGTAAAAACAAAGGAAAATTAGACAGTATGTGGAAGACTGCCTGGCGCCCTGTTTTTTCCCCCAAATTTTCTTCCTAAAGATGAATCTGCTTTTATCTATTCTTCTTGTACTTTTGATTTCTAAAGTGAAAGATTTTTGTAATTGAGGTCACAACAACAGCATTTGACACTCTTACTGTGCGGCAAAATGGGAGAAAAATGCTACTTATAAATATTATATTTTAACATGACAAACGTTTGGATTTTAAAAAATATTTAAATGATTCCTAAAACTAGTGAAAAGTTTTAAACCCCTACTTCTAAAAAGAGACTCCCTAAAGATAAAAGGCTTCTTAGGTTATAGCACTTATATCAAAGTTGGCTATATTAAAAAAAACAAAAAACAAAAAAACCTACCGTAACACTTTGCTCCTGAATTGCACACTACAACAAATTAAGATCCATCTTGTCTCCTCTCCCTCATTAAAGATAAAACTGATCTTTCCATATCTTCTGTGCTCTGTTTTTTCCCTTTTCCTTTCCCACAAACATGAGAGTCCATGAGAGACTAATAAGACTTGGCTCTTCAGTAAAATTTTCAGGAAAAAGCATGCAGCTCTAGAATGAGGGTCCTCTGTACATCACAGTTTTCTGTTTTACTACCTACCTCTCCTTGGCCCCACTACACTCTCAGAACACAGGCTCCAACCCCATTTATTCTGAGATGTACTGGGAAAGATGTGACCAGCTTCAAATACCTCCCATTCATTCATTCAGTTAATAAATATATGCTGACTCCCTCCTATATGCCAAAAATATGGTACCCCTGCTTTTGGTGGAGCTTATGGTTCAAAAAGACATTAATCCAATAATGGCACACACAAAGGTTAGACGTCAAACGTAAGTATTTATAGGAGATAGACAAGGTACTAAGTACAGCAGAGGTATTTGGCTTGGTCAGGTTGTGAGGGAGTGATGGTACCATTAACATGTGAAGAATAAGTGGAGCAGAAGGAAGAATGTGTTTGGCTGAGGTGTTAACATTTGAAAAAGTTCTGTGATGGGGCAGGAGAAGGACATGACAATCTCATATGACTTGAAGAAAGCCAGTGACTAAAGTTTAGATAGTGAAGGGGAATATGGTACAAGAGGAGGATGAAAAGGGCCAGTACGCCATGTTAAAGATTCTAGACTCTGTCTCATCAGTATCTGATGAACATTCTTAAGAGTTAATTGGTTAAAGATTAGATTGGGAAGAGTGCAGGAAAGGATGCTCATGGACCAATTAGTAGGTTACTAAAAATAGTTTAGGTGACAGCTATTGGTAGCTTGGACATGTGGCACTCGTGTAAAGGGAGAGAAGTGAGCAGAAATATATTTAGGGAGTAAAATGACCATTACTTGATACTGGGTTGAAATTGAAGATTAGAGGAAGAAAGGGGATTTCTGGCTTTTGCCATTTACTGACAGAGAGAAATTTAGAAGAGGATCCGGTTTGGGGATAAAGATCCTGGATTCAGTTTTAAACAGTGATTTTGTCATTCCTTTAAGTTTTCCAAAAGGATATGTTGAATAGGCAGGTGGGCATCTTTTCAGCTAGTGTATTTCTGAAGAAAGAGATGAATATATAAGACCTATGTATGTGAGGACGCCTGGGTGGCTCAGCAGTTGAGAGTCTGCCTTTGGCTCAGGGCATGATCCTGGGGTCCAGGATCAAGTCATGCATCGGGCTCCTTGCAAGGAGACTGCTTCTTCCTCTGCCTGTGTCTCTGCCTCTCTTTCTGTGTCTCTCATGAATAAACAAATAAAATATTTTTTTAAAAAAAGACCTATGTATATGGATGCACAGATTTCTGAATAATCATGGGTTTACTTCAAGGATATCCCTAAAAAATACTTTAGAATATGCATGGTCAACGAATGTATTCATTTACTTATATAACTAATATTTTACAGAATTGTTTCTATATACTAGGCAATATATTAGGCAGTGGGGATATTATGCTAAGTGGCAGATATTCCTACTCTAAAGATGGATGCATTCAACAAATATTTATGACGTTGTTATTATGTACTGGGCATCTATGTCAGCATGAATTTTCAGCAAGGAATAATGCAACAAGGTGCCTGTCATCTTGGAGCTTATGTTCTAACACAGATGGACAATAAACCAACAGATAACAAAAATATCATGTAATCATAGGTGATCATAAATCCTGATAAAGAGTCTATCACTCAATGTCTAAAACAATGTTTAATTTATTGCTTGCTTAGGCAAGGGAGGGCTGAGTTTGGAAGACAGTTTATAAGCAAAAGAAAGTCTACATAGGGTTTTGGAAAAGTGTGAAGTGTAGAAGCTGGAGTGTTAACTTTAACTATAAAAATGTGTTTATCAGAGTAAGACTGTTTCTGACTGGCAGACTCTCAGAAATGTTCACTGGACTAAAGCTGTGGCTGATTACTTGATTTTACAAAATTGGACTGCAGGGAATGTTACTGAATTTTTTTTTCATACATGTGTGTACTTTTGTAATCAATCACTGATTAAACAAGTTTAATACTGGTTTTGACTGTGACTCGTTGCTATGATGAACAATCAGTTGTTTCATGAAGAAAAATAATTCAGAATAAAGAAATAGAGAAAAAATGGAACTACTGTTGCATTTGAGCAGAGGAAGGGGAAAAAGGCAGCAATTCACTAGAACGTGTGGAAAAATGGAGTTCCAGGCAGATGGAAAAGTGAGTTCAAAGGCTCTGAGCCAAGAGCCTGCAGAGCAACTTTGAGAAATACAGGTAGCCTGTGCAACTGAGGTGTCAGTGGCCAGGGGCTTGATAATATAAAGTCTTGCAAGGCAAAGTATGGAAGAGAAAATTAACCAAACCTGGCACATGATTGGATATGAGATGTAAGGAATATTAATAACTCAAGGATGAAGCCCCAGTCTGTGTTGTGGGAAGCTGAAGGAATGGCCATACCATTCACCATAACTGGTACAATACAGTGTTACAGGTTTCATGACAAAAGAACATACATCAAGGCACAAAAAAAGGGAAGCATTCAGTACATTTAGAGTGAGAGATTAGAACCCTTAGAGAGTAATGACGCATGAGATGAATGTGTTCCCCGCCCCTGGCCAGGTGGGGTCAAATCCAGGAAGTGTGCCCCTAGGAGAACATCCCAAACCAAAAGCACAGTGCCTGGCTGGCTCAGTCAGAGGAGCATGTGATTCTTGTTCTTGGGGTTGTGAGTTTGAACCCCTGTTGTATATGGAGTTTACTTCTAAAACAAAAAAGCTATGCCGAGAGTACAGCACAAAGACATAGAAGTCAGAAACACTGTAATTATCATCAAGAATGAGGACACCCTGGAGCACCTGAGTGGCTCAGTCAGTTAAGCCTCTGACTCTTGATTTTGGCTCAGGCCATGGTCTCAGGCTCATGGGATTGAGCCCCACACTGGGCTCCACTCCTTGTCCCTCTCCCTCTGTTCCTCTCTCCACTCTTTCAAACTCCCTAGCTCTAAAATAAATAAATAAAGGGATGCCTGGGTGGCTCAGTGGTTAAGCTTTTGCCTTTGGCTCAGGGTGTGATCCTGGAGTACCGGGATTGGGTCCCACATCAGCATGGAGCCTGCTTCTCCCTCTGCCTGTGTCTCTGCCTCTCTCTCTCTCTGTGTGTGTCTCTCATGAATAAATAAATAAAATCTTTTAAAAGTAAATAAATGAATAAATAAATAAACAAACAAATAAATAAATAAAATCTTGAAAAAAAAGAATGAAGAGGTCCCACAAGTTGACGTTCACCTAATGAATCGAGGCCCTTCCAGAGAAATGAGGCCACCCTTCCCACTCAGCTGTGCTTGCAGCTGTCCTTCACTGGTATTGCTATCATGATTCAAAGAATAGCTTCTCCTGGATGTGTTTTGTTTGTACTTGACCAAAGCATCCTCTAATGGCTTTGAAAATTGTTTAGAAACTAGATTGAACAAAAAACTGAGTCCAAGTGAACCAACAGGTACTAGAGATAAACAACAACAAAAAAAATAAAACGAAACAAAAACCATGAATATCCTTCCCTATTCATAACATCCTGGAGGAAAGAAATTAAACTCATTAAATAAGTTACCCATATTTCCCTACAAAAGAGAGATTTTGTTAGGTCATCTGAAGAATCAGAGTATAGCCCAGCAGTATATATAGCAGTTCACTGAAATTCTAATTCATTGAGGTTTACATACATTTGTTTGTTATCAAAATGAGGATAAAACATAGGAAATAATATAAAATAGTAACACTTCACAACATACTCTTATCTTAACATTTTGTCGTAGTTTCTTTAATTGTTAAAATTAGGGGGAAAAGAACCTATCGTTTATAGTATTTTG
The DNA here is from genome assembly GCF_048164855.1 of Canis lupus baileyi. Lineage (NCBI taxonomy): Eukaryota > Metazoa > Chordata > Mammalia > Carnivora > Canidae > Canis > Canis lupus. The sequence continues at coordinate 10,854,844 of NC_132859.1, forward strand.
AGTTCTCAAGTTTAGCAATTTTTCTTTCTTCTAACATTTTGTTTTAGAATCTGTGCATTATCCTAAAAGGCTTTTTAGATAAAAATTCTCTGAACGCAAATGGATTTTTAAAATTTCTTATGCTATGACTTTTCTTTGTCATAAAAACAAGTAAGCACTGTACTTAATGACATGTATTGTGAACTGTTCAGGTGTTTGAGGTTTAAATAATTTAAGTTATGTAATTTAAGGAATCTATCATTCATTTTAAAGAGAAAAAATAAACTATAATCTTGTTAAGGAAAAAAGGATAATCTAGCTTTTGTTGACTGAGTCAGTATTTCTTGACTATCTGCCAAATACTATTATCAAAATAATTGAAAATACATTTTCTGGGCATTTTCCACTTAATTATAAATATCAAGTTTTTAATGGTCAATTACAATATAAATATAAGAGATTTAAAATATGAAAATTTGGTATTTTGCTCAAACAAAACTAAACATGATGAAATTATTTGTTTCATGAATATATAAAAGCTAACATTAATGAGCATGTTGTAAATATTATGCTAGATTCTCACATGCAATTTCCAGTTAACTGCAATGCAACAACACAACAAAATGATTATTATAAGCACAAAGGCACAGGTGGGGAGATCAATGTTCGGAAATGTTAAATAACTTACATTCTTATAAGAAAGTATCACAGTGCTGTTAACTTTTGTCTAGCTTCTAAGATGAGAATATGAGTGGATAAGAAATGGCAAAAGGACAAATTTTTAAAATACATAGAAAAAGAATTTAGAAACCTAGGAGAGAAATATTCTCATCCCCCTAAGGCCTCAATAAGTAATGTTTTCATCAACACTTGGTGCTATCACTGGGAAAGTAACATATACCCAACAACTCAAAATCTTTCATCCACTGACAATATATCTTGGTATCCTCTTTGTGGATACCTGTATTACTAATATATATATATAACAAATAAGAAAGTAATGAGTAAACCTGAAAGAAAAAAAATATTTGAAAAAAAGTTTAAATTTTATTGGAGTGATTTCTATAAAACTTTGCTAAACATAAAAGATTTAGAAAATATTTCCTGGTATCAATGAATCATAAAGACTATTTTAATCTATCATTTATTTTTAAAAGATTTTATTTATTTATTCATGAGAGGCACAGAGAGAGAGAGGCGGAGACACAGGCAGAGGAAGAAGCAGGCTCCATGCAGGGAGCCCGATGTAGGACTCGATTCCAGGACCCTGGGATCACGCTCTGGGCCAAAGGCAGGCGCTAAACTGCTAAGCCCCCCAGGCATCCCACTAATCTATCATTTAATTGCTTGTTCAAAATTAATTTCAGAATAATCAAACAATCAAATATAATTAATTTTGGTACCTATATCATGTTCATACACCCTTCAAATGTTTTAAAATATATTACATTTTTAAATATGTTTAAAGCTAGCAGAAAATACATAGGAAGACTAATAGAGAAATTAAACAGTTCTTACTTTTTTATATAAGCAAGTTGACACACATATATGGAACATGCCTTTAATAAGTGTTTCATGCTGCAGATGGCAGCAGCACTTCACATTATCAGTTCTGTTTAGCTCTATCACCAGATGCATGGAAAGACCAATTTCTATTGAGTGCTCACTTTCTTCTTTCTGTAATCTTAGAAAAAATGCACTGATTTTGTATATGGAAGGGTGAAACTTGATGTTATTTTTCTTATCAAACAAGAAATACACTGTTTTCATATATGCATTTTGTGCAACACTAAAGTTTAGTTACTGTTTTTCAATTTTTTTTTAAAGATTTTTCATTTATTTATTTATTCATGAGAGACACAGAGAGAGAGAGAGAGGCAGAGACACAGGCAGAGGGAGAAGCAGGCTCCATGCAGGAGCCCCACGTGGGACTCCATCCCAGGTCTCGAGGATCACACCCTAGGCTGAAGGCGGCGCTAAACCACTAAGCCACCGGGGCTCCCCAGGGCTCCCCTAGTTACTGTTTTTCATGAACAGACTGAATACATTTCCAATCAATTCAGTGAATGTATATATTCTTATATTTCCAAGGAAACTGAATAACATTCTCTTGTTAAGTGGTTAAATAAAGGTAACTATTAAGATTAAGCATATAATTGAAAGTAGATTCCCAAATCTTATTTGTTATTTCTGGCTTAAAAGCTAAACAATCATTACATAATAATCTAAAATTATTTAGAATCATGCAGGAAACTCTTCACTTTGGTCACTTCTATGATGCGTATTGATCATCCTCACAGGAAATGTATAGGCAAAGCGGTGGCACATACATGGAGTCAAATTTCTTCAAGCTTTGGTGATTCCAGATCATCAAGCAAGGGTGAGTAGGTCTGATCAGGGATGTCCCACCACATTTAAATATGCTTTTCAGAAAATAAAATGACAGGAGCACAAAATCCATAAGAATATTTAAGTACCAATGTCCAGGCCTCATTTCAGACCAATTAGATCAAAATCCCTAGGTGTGTCTTCTGGGTAATGTACTCTTTATTAAAAATCTGCCCAGTAGTACAAATACGCAACCAGTGTTGCAAACAACTTCCTACTCAAAGCTAACAAAATAGTATTTGCTTTATTTTTATGTCCAAATCCCAAATGTGATATTCAAAATCTTCAGTAATCTGTCTGTGCTTTACTTATTATATGAACCTACTGCTAGTCTGAGTCCCTTAGAGTACAGCTGTGTTTCTCTGGGATGCCTGAACAGATCCCTGGTCTATTGTCTTAAATTCAAGTTTCCAATTCACTGAGTGATTGCGAAATCACAGTAACAGTAGTAGTACTACCTATATATTGGTAAAATTCTTTAGAGTATTTTAAAGCAATGCCACCCATATAAATGACCTGAACTGAGTCTCACAGGAAAACAGAGGGCTTTAGTTTTGCACAACTTTAGAGATGACCAGTACAACTTCTCTATATCAAAATTATAGAAAATGAAAAGTAAAACAAATTAAATGACTTTCTTCATTTCATGTCCACAAGTCTTTTTATCATACCAGATTTTACCTTGACTATTAATAAATATGTAAAATGCTCAACAGTGATGAATTAATATATTCTGGTTTGCACATAAAATGGAATTCTCTTTTCTTAAAATTAAGTTGTAAGTCTGATGAATGATAGAATATATAGATAAATGGACAGATAGGATAGAAAATCTCTATATTATAGTAGGTGACAAAAAGCAAGTTACTTTGCAAAAGTATGCAGAATTATGATCATTTTTTGTAAAATCAAAAATAATTATATGTGGGGTGTGTGTGAAAAGACAAAAGAGGGAGAAGTGCAAACGTTTAGTTTATTTGCTATAGCAGAAGCATAGGTGTGCAGTCATAAAAGTCATATAAAATGTTTTTAGCCATTTGTTTAAAAAGCATGACAGCTAGAATGGAGTTCTATCATATAGAACTATGTCTATTTAAGAACTAATTTTTAATAGTGATTATTTCAGAGTTGGGAGTGGCATAATGAGGGAATTAATTATTTCCTTAGATACTTCTGAAATGTTTGAACAAAACTCATTATATGCATCATACACACACTTACCCCCCTATACACACAATGGTTAAAGTGCAACTCCCTTTAAAAGAAATTATTCAGGGCAGTCCAGGTGGCTCAGCGGTTTAGTGCCGCCTTCAGCCCAGGTTGTGATCCTGGAGACCAGGGATCGAGTCCCACGTCTAGCTCCCTGCATGGAACCTGCTTCTCCGTCTGCGTGTGTCTCTGCCTCTCTCCCTCTCTCTGTCTTGCTCTGTGTCTCTCATGAATAAATATATAAAATCTTTAAAAATAAATAAGAATGCAAAATTAAAAAAATAAATTATTCAGATTTGCCTCATAAAAGAAAATTAGTGACATTTTTGAATTTATGCAACAAAAAAATTAAAGATTAAAATTAAGAGAAATAATGTCTTGCTTTTTTTTCCTTTATGACTACTCCTAATCTTTTCAATTGTGTTCAAAATGAGTCCACCTTTTATGCATATTTATTTGGTTTTTGCAATGATTTATTTGTCATAATGTCCAACCTATAAATATATATCAGATATCTATGACACTACCCAACATATTTAAATTCCAGCCTATCAATATTCCCCTTCACATAATTCAATAATAGTCTGACTTGTGATGACATTAATGATGTGAGCACTCAGTATAGGAAAAAAAATATCCTTGGGTCAAAATATTAAATAGGACAAAACTTACACTCTGAAATAACTTTGTATCTAATTTATCATTAGTATACACTATAATCTTTTTTGTTACTAGTTTATTTTCCATCCACATAAGAATGCAGTAAGAAGTTAAAACAGGAAGTTCATCTCTTACTGGATTAGTTTGGAGGTGATTATGGAACATCAAAGTGAAAAATATTGACAGGTATCTGTCAGGAGAAAGCTCTAATTCAAAGGTTTCTGTCTGGGACCAGAAGATGCTTGTGAAGATGGCTAAGTAGAAGGACTCTGAGCTCACCTTGTCCTACATTTATAGCTAGATATCACTCATATCTGAGTAAACAAATTAAAGAGTGATTCCAAGACTGGCAGGACAAACTCCACAACTAAATGTAGAGAAGAAGCTGCCTCAGAGAGTTTAGGAGGAGGAGAAATGGTGGGTGGGAGCTGCCTAAATGGGGGAGGAACTATAGTCATCAAGAGGGGAAAGCATCAGGGAGCCTGCATGGGAAAAATGAATCCCCATAATGTCTGGCCTTGAAAACCAGAGTAGCTGAATTCTGTGAGTTCATATAACATGCTGGACTTGGAACCTGGGGCTTTAAAAATCAGCTGACTCAGCCTTAGGTGAGCCTGGAAGACAGTTGATAGCTGGGTCCCCACCCTTAAAGAGACAGCAGCCCAAGAAGAGGCAGCACAGAAGCTACAGCTTGCACAACAGAAGGGATATCTGTTTACACTGACTTCAGAGCACACTGGGGAATTCTCCAGGAACAAAGGAGCTGGCAGGCACCATTTCCTCTCCACACCCCAAGCAAAAACAAAAGGGGCACTTTTGCCAGGTAGCACTTGCTTCCTGACCTACTAGCGGTGCACGACACCCAACCAGGAGTTCTCCCACTGGCCCTGGGCTCAGCACACATATTATTAACCCTACATATACACACACCCTGCATCCACCACACTTGAGGAGATCCAGCTTAGGAATAGTGGCACAGTGCAAATTTTGCAAACACCATCATCCTGCTGATGACCTCCCCTGCAATCCTGTGCCCTCTCAGAGCCAGCTGGCCTGAGTCTCACTAACATGACAGAGAGTGAGCATAGCCCACAACAGGCAGAGAATCTGTGCAGGTATCTAGACCGAAAGGAAAAGTGACTCAGATATCATAGCTGAATGAAAACAATGCACATAGGGGACTCCCCTAAAGTGCTGGGTTCTGAGAACAGGCGACACTGCACTGCAGGGCACCTCAGAACATCTTCTTCATGAAGCCATTATGTTCAAAAGCAGAAGATGTAACTGGTTTCCCTAACACACAGAAATAGACACAGAGAGCTAGAAAAAATGAGACAGAGAAATATGTCCCAAATGAAAGAACAAGACAAACTCACAGCAGGAGATGTAAGTGAAACAGAAATGAGTAATATCCCTGATAGAGAATTTAAAGTAATGATGATAAAGATACTCACTGGAGTTCAGAAAAGGTTGGAAGACACCAGTGAGACCCTTGACAAAGAGATAAAAAAAAACTAACGTATCAGAGATGAAGACCATGATAAATGAAATTAAAGACACAATAGATGGAATAAATTGTAGGCTATAGGTAGCAGAGGAACCTATCAGTGACCTGAAGGATAGAGTAACAGAATCAAACTTAAAGGATGAGAGACAAACAAATACTGTATAAGGAGAAAGACATGGAGAACTCAGCGATTCCATCAAGCATAATAACATTTGCATTATAGGGATCCCAGAAAGAGAAAAGAGAGAAAGAAGGGCAGAAAATATATTTCAAAAAATAAGAGCGGAAAACTTCTTGAATCTGGGGAGGGAAACAGAAATCCAGACTTATAAGATACAACAAATTCAACCCAACAAAGTCCACACCAAGACGCATAATTAAAACAGCAAAGATAAGGGAAGGAAGGAAGGAAGGAAGGAAGGAAGGAAGGAAGGAAGGAAGGAAGGAAGGAAGGAAGGAAGGAGAAAGGAGGAAAGAAATGAAAGAAAGAAAGAAAGAAAGAAAGAAAGAAAGAAAGAAAGAAAGGCAAAAACTAGTGATAAAAAATTTTTTAAAGGTTACAGAAGAAGAGAAGACAGATACATAAAGGAAACCCCAAAAGGCTATCAGCTGATTTTTCAGCAGAAACTTTGTAGGCCAGAATAAAGTGTCACAGTATATTCAAAGTTCTGAAAGGGAAAAATCTGGAGTCAAGAATATACTATCCAGCAAGGCTATCATTCAGAATAGAAGGAGAATAAGAGTCCCCAGGCAAGCAGATGTTAAAAGAATTCATGACCACTAGGTCCAGATCTATAAGAAATGTTAGGGGGATTCTGTGAGTAGAAAACAAAAAACATAAATAAGAGTAAGAAAAACAGGAAGCACAAAAGCAAAATAAAATTAAGTATATCTATAAAAATCAGTCAAAGGAGCACAAAATAAAAGGATGGAAAATATGATAACCAAATATCTGAAACATGGTGGGAGAGGAGTAAAGAATGAGTTCAAAATTAAGTGACCATTAACTTAATATAGAGTGCTATATTCATAAGATGTTATATATAAACTGAATGGTAACCACAAATCAAAAAACCAGTAATAGATATGCAAAAGATAAAGAGTAAGGATCCAAGTATATCACTAATGAAAATCAGCAAACCATGAAAGAAAAAAAAGATCAGAGAAAACCTACAAAACAAGTAAAAAAAATGGCAATAAATACATGCCCATCAATAATAACTTTGAATTTAAATGGACTAAATGATGCAATCAAAAGACACAGGGTGACAGAGTGGTTAAAAAAATAAGACCTGGGGCACCTGGGTGGCTAAGTAGGTTAAGCCTCTGACTTGGGCTCAGGTCATGATCTTGGGGCCCTGGGGATTAAGCCCCACATCAGGCTCTGCGCTCAGCAGGGTATCTGATTCTTCCTCTCCCTTCCCTCTGCCCTTTCCCCCATTCAGGCTCATGCTTGCTCTCTCTCTGTCTCAGATAAATAAATAAAATCTTTTGAAAAAGAAAAGATCTGTTTGTATGCTGCCTTAAAGAGACTCATTTCATATGTAAACATAAATGCAGTGAAAGTGAAGGGTTGGAGAAACATTTATCATGCAAATGTATGTCAAAAGAAAGCCAGAGTAGCAATACTGATACTGGACAAAATGAAATTTAAAACAAAATCTGCAAAAAGAGACAAAGAAGAACACTGTATAATAAGAAAGGGAGCAATCCAACAAGAAGATACAACTATTGTGTGTGGGAGCACCAAAATACATAAAACAGTTAATAATAAACATAAAGGAACTAATTGATAGTAATGCAATAATAGTAGGGGACTTTACATTGATGGACAGATCATCCAAGCAAAATCATCAAGGAAACAGTGACTTTGAATGACACACTGGAACAGATATATTTAACAGATATATTCAGAATATTCCATCGTAAAACAGAATACACATTAATTTTAAGTGCACAGGAAACATTTTGCAGAATAGATCACATATTAAGCCACAAAACAAGCCTCAACAAATTCAAAAAGGGCAAAGTCATGCTATGCATCTTTTCTGACCACAACACTGTGAAACTAGAAATCAATCACAAGAAAAAATCTGGAAAGATTACTAATACATGGAGGTTAAACTAATGGGTCAACCAAGAAATCAAAAAATAAATCAAAAAGTACATGGAAACAAACAAAATGAAAACACAATATATTAAAACCTTTGGATGCAGCAAAAGTGGTTCAAAGAGGAAAGTTTATAACAATATAGACATATTTTAAGAAGCAAGAAAAATCTCAATCTTGCAGCTAAATATGCTAGAGAAAGAATAACAAAACTTAAAACCACCATAAGGAAGGAAGCAATAAGGATTAGAACAGAAATAAATGACATAGAAACTCCAAAACTGAAGAAATAGAAAATGTGAACAGATTGAAGACTGGCAAGAAGCTTGTATCAGTAATAAAAAAAAAAAAACTACCAAAAAACACAAGTCCAGGACCAGATAGCTTCACAGGCAAATTCTACCAAACGTTTCGAAATTCATACCTGTTTACTCAAACCATTCCAAAAATAGAAGAAGGAAAACTTCCAAATTCATTCTATGAGATCAGTATCACCCTGATACCAAACCAAATAAAGACATCACAAAAAAAGAGAAGTACAGGCCAATATCTCTGATGAACATACGTGTAAAAATTTTTGGCAAAACACTAGCAAGCAGAACCCAACAATACACTTAAAAAATCATTCATCATGATCAGGTGGGATATATTCCTGGGATGCAAGAATGGTTCGATATATGTAACTTGATCAACATGATACATCACATCAATAGGAAAAAAGATAGAAACTATATAATCATTTCATTAGATACAGATAAAGCTTTTGATGAATCACAGCATTCAAGATAAAAGCTCTCATCAAAGTAGATTTAGAGGGAAGAAACCTCAAATTAATAAAGGCCATATATGAATAAAACACAGCGAACATCATACTCATGGGAAAAAACTGAGAGCTTTCCCCGTAAGGTCAGGCATAAGAAAAGGATATTCATTCTTACCACTTTTATTCAACATCATACTGGAAGTCCTAGCCACAGCAATTAGATAAGAAAAAGAAATAAAAGGCATTCAAATTGGTAAGGAAGAAGTAATACTGGCACTATTTGCAGATGACATGATACCATATATAGAAAACCCAAAAGACTCCACCAAAATACTGCTGGAACTGATGAATGAACTTGATAAAGTCATAGTATATAAAATCAACTTGCAAAAATCTGCTGCATTTCTGTACACCAATAATGAAGCAGTAGAAACTGAAATTAAGGAATCAATCCCATTTACAACTGCACCAAAACCCATAAGATACCTAGGAATAAACCTAACCAAAGAGGTGAAAGACCTGTACCCTGAAAGCTATAAAACACCAATGAAATAAATTGAAGACAACAGAAAGAAATGGAAAGACATTCTATGATCATAGATTAGGAGAACAAATATCATTAAAATGTCAATACTACCCAATTCAATCTACACATTTAATGCAATACCTATCAAAATACTAACAGCATTTTTCACAGAGCTAGAACAAAAAAAAAAATCCTATAATTTACATGGAACCAAAAAAGACCCCAAATAGCCAAAGTAATCTTGTAAAAGAAAAGCAAAACTGGAGGTATCATAATTCCAGACTTCAATTTATATTACAAAGCTGTAATGATCAAAACAGTATGGTACTGGCACAAAACTAGACACGTAGATCAATGGAACAGAATAGAAAACCTAGAAATAAACCCAAGTATGTGGCCAATTGATTTTTGACAAAACAGGAAAGAATATTAAATGGGAAAAGATAGTCTCCTTAACAAATGGTGCTGGGAAAACTGACAAGCTACGTGCAAAAGAAAGATGGACCACTTTCTTATACTATGCAAAAAATAAACTCAAAATGGATTTCAGACCTAAATGTGAGACCTGAAGGCATAAAATTCCTAGAAGAGAGAACAGGAAGCAATCTCTCTGACATCAGCTATAGCAACATTATTCTACATATGTCTCCTGAAATAAGGGAAATAAAAGCAAAAATAAACTATTGGGACTATATCAAAATAAAAAGCTTCTGCATAGTGATGGAAACAATAAAATTAAAAGAGAACCTACAGAATGGGAGAAGATATTTGCTTCAGAAGATATATTACTCAGCCATAAAAAGAATGAAGTCTTGCCATTTGCAACAACACAGGCAAGCTATAGAGTATTATGCTAAGTGAAATAAGTCACAGAAAGACAACTACTATATGATTTCACTTATATATGGAATTTAAGAAACAAAACGAATGGGGTGGGGGAAGAGGCAAACAAAGAAGTACACTTGTAGATTTACAGAACACACTGATGGTTGCTAGAGGGGAGGTGGGAAGGGGGGTGGGTAAAATGAGTGATAGATATTAAGGAGAGCACTTAATATGATGAGCACTGGGTATTGTATGTAAGTGATAAATCGCTAAATTCTATACCCAAAACTAATATTATACCATATGTTGACACAATTTAAATCAAAACTTAGAAAAAAAATACAATAGCCAAATTATGGAAGCAGTTCAAGTATCCATTGATAGAAAAATGGATAAAACAAGGCGGTATGTATATGTAATGGAATATTATTCAGCCATTAAAAAGAATGAAATCTTGCCATTTGCAATGCCATGGATGAAGCTAGCGTATTATGCTAAGTAAAATAAGTCAGTCAGAGAAAGACAAATACCATATGATTTCACTCACGTGGAATTAAGAAACAAAACAGGCAAAGGGGAAAAAAAACAAGCAGACTCTTAATGACAGAGAACAAACTGGTGGTTGGCAGAGGAGAGGGTAGGGGATGGGTGAATCCTCCTTAATATGGGGATTAAGGAGTGTGCTTCTGATGAGCACAGAGTGTTGCAGGGAAGTATTCAATCACTATATTGTACACCTGAAACTAATATAATACTGTCTGTTAACTATACTGGAATTAAAATAAAATAGAAACATTATATAATATGTGCAGTCTAAGATTAAACCCCCAACGTTTAACTCTTAAATAAATAAATAAATAAATAAATAAATAAATAAATAAATAAATAAATAAATAAATAAATAAATTTGGGAACTGAAGCCATGAGTGCATGACTTAACCCACGGAAACTATATTGCATGAAAAGAGAAGAGTGTTAAAAGTAGAGGAAAGCCTTGGGACACAATACTTTAAAACTGTAAAGAAAAGAAGAGACCACAGTGGACAGAGTGGAACTGCCTAGAGACCAGGAGGAAAACAAAAGAGGATGATGCTATAGAAAATCAAAGAGAAGAAATATTCCTATGAGCATGCTCAGTGCTACAGTGAGTTACAAAAACAAAAGACATGGTTTAGATAGTTTCTTTATATCTAATTCTTCAAGTATTATCAGGCCTTAGAGAAGGTAGTATTAAATGAATTCTGTTAAGGATCCTAATTTAGTGCATTTGGGCATAATGAAAATAAAGGAAGCAGAGAAAATGAATGAACATTATTTTTTAATGTAACGAAAGTAACTTGGAAGTAACATAGAGAGCAAATATCAGCAACCATGAGGATCTGGAAGAGGGTGGCAATGTCAGGTCTTTGAGACAGAGAATATTTTATTATGATACAGAAGCATTATGGAAAGTAACAATATAAGCAAAGCCCATAGAATAATACACCAGAAATAATACACCAGAAACAGGTAGATAAACTTCTTATTCTCATAAGAGTGAGGTAGTTCTTCCAGAATCAAACCATAAATGCTTGAGTAATATGAGTTAAAAAGTTGAGCCCCAGATATTATTTTATGAAATTATAGAAAAAAAAGATGAGGAACAGTGAAAAATTAGATGATGGCTTCCTGCTTTTGAATGAATTGCCTCCATACTTTTTACATGTAAATCCAAATATCATAGCTTCATATTAGATTACAGAAAATATAATATATCAATTAAAGTCAGTAGATCAGATTTTAATTACTTAGAATCTAATTTTGATACAGTTAGAAAATAATTCTGGAGAGACATGTTGCCTGGAGTTCTACATATTATTTTTATATGAAAATTATGTCTACTGGTCATGCAAAAGGAAGAAGTTATTTCTTTGTATGTATTCACAACAACCAGTCACAAGCTAATTAGTCATGAAATGCTACAAATTCTATCTTCTTTTTACCTTTTACTTCTTTTCATCTCCATTTCTACTGTCACTATCTTTTATCTGAACCTACTTACTTATGTCCCTTATGTCAGCCTTTCCTTCCTACCATTCCTTCTCTATATAATGGATACATTGATTTTTTCATAATAAGTGTCTCTAAATGTCTCTCTCAGTTCAAAACAACTAAAAATGAGAACTTACCTCTTCTTTCTCCTAAGTGTCTAATGCTCGCTTCACTTCTAACCTATCCCTTTTCCCTATGCTCATTGAGCACTGCAGCCCAATATACTTTCGGGCATCCAAAAAACAGCATTCAAATAATTTTAATTAACTGCATAAGCATATGATTTCTAATATTGCTGTAATGGTTTCCAATGCCACAAGTAAACTCTACCTCATTTTAGCTTTCAAAGAGTAGTTTTCCCATCTGCTCACCCTAAGGGTGACAGGCATTATTTCAGATCTGAGCTTCCAATCCTAGTCCTGTAGGTGGGAGAAAGCTAGCAGAGAAACAGGCATACAAGAGCAGAGAAAAATTAAGTCAACAGTCTTCCATTCTTAAATATGAATAAACTAAGACTACTAGATACATAGCAAAACTGAAGACTAAGATAAATAAAAATTGTTGAACAAAGAGGAAACAAATATATGCCAGAAAATGAAAGAGAATTCTAAAACAAAACACCATGTACATTGAGGAATTAGAAAAATTCATATATCCACTAAAAACAGCAGGCTGTGAAAATAGATGAATGTTAAGAATTCTTGGAAAGTAACATTACTGCATTCCTGGCACCCCTGTGATTTAGCATCATAATCTAAAGAAACTCTGAATTTTTCTATTTGAACTAAGTTTTAACTTCCTTTCCAGGAAATATTTACTATAAGTTTTAATTAGGAGCATAATTAGCAAATTTTAAATATTAACTCTTTTAACTCTCAGATGAAGATAAATAACATCAATAATTATATCATTAGCCAAAAGGAAAAAAGATAAGCAAAGGCATACAATGACTTGCTGAATTTTTTGTTCACATATGCTTAATAAATGTACCATTCTCTGTGCACTTTGGCACAAGACTTAGGAGCCACATTTGTGTATTTGCCAAAAAAAAAGGTTTAAGTGTTTTTCTGCATTATTTCATAGCATTAGAAAATAAGAAATTATAAATATATAATTATATGAATTATCCATATAATTAACAGACTTATTCTTTTCTTAGATTTTAATATTGCTATTTCTGAAAAAATGAAAAATTCTAATAAGTATATTATAAATGTTTTTAGTCTACAGAAAATTAATAAGTTCTTACCTATTTTTAATAATCATTATGAATGAACTATGCAACTGTTACATGAGTCAAAAATGTAAAAACATTATCATATTGCTTTACATTATAATTAACATACATTTTTTACAACAGTGAATAGCAGGAATAAAGTATAATGTATAAAAATTGTGGATTAGGGACACCTGGGTGGCTCAGCAGTTGAATGTCTGCCTTCAGCTCTGGGCATGGTCCCGGGTGTCCTGGGATCGAGTCCTACATCAGTCTCCCTGCATGGAGCCTGCTTTTCCCTCTGACTATGTCTCTTCTCTGCCTTTCTCTCTGTATCTCTCATGGATAAATGAATAATATCTTAAAAAAAGAAAGAATAAATAAATAAATAAAATCTTTTTAAAAATTGTGAATTAAATAATTAAAAAAGAGATATGGTGAATGACTCTCAAAGTAAATTCTATTCTACAAAATCTTATGACTTCATTGTAGGAAGTAAAACATATTCTCATTCTTGATATATACGTAATAGTTCTATCCCTTTATTCTAATAAAGTAAGTTTGCTGCTTGCATGCGTGCATCACTCACTGGTTTACGCCTCTTGTAGCCTCCAGAGTATGCCAAAATGTAAATCCTTTTGCAGAATGGAATATTTCACTTCTCAAACAACAAATTGGGCAGTAGTGAAGGCAGAGGAAGCATCAAACATCACCACATTGGTGGCAGACCTTGATTTCTGCACTTCATACAGTTGTGGATAGTTACAAAAACCAAAAACACAGCTTCCCAAGGGAGGAAGGCAGTAAAATCTCATTGTTAAGAAGTTAAAACATTATTATGATGTTTTGATTATGTTGTATTTGATGTATTTGATATGTTCAAATTATGATTTGAAATTCTTCAAATTTCATTTTAGAGCAAAAAGAATAAAAATATAGATTTTACATAATCTTAGGCTGATGCCCTTAATTAAAATGTAGCCATGCTTGAAGCATTTCTATTTCCCTACATCTATTTATACTTTTCTCTCACTATGGCACATTTTGATATTTTTCTGTCTATCCAGTCACTCTTCATTTTTGAATACCATATTGTTTCTGTCTCAAGATATCTAATTTTTGCTGTTTATTTTTTCCATTCTCTTCGTGTCAAGATATAATGGTAATATTATTATGCAAGTTAGCACTTTCTACTGTAAATATTAGGTATTTGTCTTCTGTTTATGATTCATATTATTTCCTAAAATACAAGCTCTGCTTGTGAACCATTCATGGCAGGCTCTGCTTTTGAACCATTTTTTGTGTCTATTCTTGATGACACAAAAAACACTGTGCCTTGTATATAATTAATTTTTAAAAATTATTTTCTTATTTAGGGATAAATGAACATCTTAAACAGAAACATGTAATGGGTCAGACTTAATAAAAGTTGTCCTCAAGAATTCAAAATGGATGGGATGGCTGGCTGGCTCAGTGGTTGAGCATCTGCCTTTGGCTCAGATCATGATCCCTGGGTCCTGGGATTGAGTCCTGCATTGGGCTCCCAGTGAGGAGCCTGCTTTTCCCTCTGCCTGTGTCTCTGCCTGTGTGTGTGTGTGTGTGTGTCTCTTGTGAATAAATAAAATCTTAAAAGAAAAGAATTCAAAATGGAGGTTGTATTAGCATTTTATATAAAAAATAATATTAAATACAGGCTCAAGTAACTTTTAAAAAGCCAAAGTTTTTTAAAATGAATTGATAGAAATATAATGTCCATAACAAAAGTGGTAGCTCTGGCATTATGTGGTGATAATCCTCTATCCTGGATACAATGAACACTATACTAATAGATTCCAAACTTTAAGAACACTGCAAATTTGGAGGACATCTGGAGAAGAATGATTAAAAAGATTAAGATTGAGGGGTTATGGTTCAAGATTATGACATAGGAGGCTCCTAAATTCACTTTCACCTACAAACATACCAAATCTACAGCTATATATGGAACAATTCCCTCTGAAAGAAATCTAGAAGATCATCGGGTGACTCCTACACATGAGATGAATGAGGAACACACACACACACACTGGAACAGGTAAGAGGCTGATCCAGTCTTACCATAAACTCCATTCCAAGTGCAGGGACAAAAACAAAAACAAAAACAAAAACAACAAAACAAGAGGGAACTCCCAACTCCCAACTTTCCCCTGAGAAGTGAAGAGTTTGGACCCCACATCTAGCACTAAAACTTTTAATAGTTCTACCTCAAAGACGGGACCCAAAACATCTAGTTTTAAAAGACAGTAGGAAGGGCAACAGGTGGTGCAGTGGGTTGTAACCAACTCTTGGTTTTGGCTCAGGGCGTGATCTCAGGGTCACAATATTGAGCCCTGCCTCCAGCTCTGTGCTCAGCATAGAGTCTGATTAAGACTCTCTCTCCTTCTCCTTTGAGTTCTCTCTCTCTCTCTCTCTCTCTCTCTGAAATAATCTTTACAAAAATAAAAATAAAAACCAGTAGGGCTTGCAGCCATGAGGCTCACATGACAATTGTTAAAAGGCTTCTATGACTCATCATGGCTAACTCCCCAGGGCATAGTGTAGAGAAAACAGACTGAAACTTGCCCAGTATTTCCACGAAAGAGAACGATTAACTTACCATAATAGCTGGGGTGAAAGGAGAAGGCTTCTATTTTAACACACATCAAGAGGCAAACTGCAATGCTCTCCAGAGAGAGAGAGAGAGGCAGCAGGTGCCATTTTTAGGCTCTCCCTCTGCCTCACTCCAAGCCACCAGCATCCCATAAAGGAGTTTGTGCATATGTCTGACACCTCAGTTTTTGTCTATGCCCACATCAGACAAAATAGACTTCAAGTCAAAGACTGCAGTGAGAGACAAAGAAAGCCATTATATAATGGCAAGGGAGTCAATCCAACAAGAAGATAAAATATTTGTAAATATTAATGCATCCAAAATAGAAGCAACTAAATATATAGAGCAAATGTTATAGACATAAAAGGAAAAGCATCAACACAATAAGAGTAGGGGACTTCAATACCCCACTTTCATCAATGGATAGACAATCAAGACAAAAAAATCAATAAGGAAATGTTGGACTGAGATCCTATATTAAACAAGATGAATTTAACAGATTTTTACAGACTATTCCATCCAAAATCAGCAGAATAAACATCCTCTAAAGCACATATGGAATATTCTCCAGGACAAAGCATATGTTAGACTACAAAACAACTATTAATGAATTTAAGAAGGCTGAAATCATACCAAGCATCTTTTCTGAACATAATAGTATGAAATAGAAATCAATTACAAGAAGAAAATTGGAAAATCCACAAATATATAAACATTAAACAATATGCTACTGAACAACCAATGGATCAAAGAAGAAATCAAAAGAGAAATTTAAAAAAAAACCTTGAAACAAATGAAAATAGAAATACAACATACCTTATACATCATGAAAAAAAATACAGCATACCAAAACTCATTGGATGTAGCAAAACAGTTAAAAGAGGGGATTTCATGGCAATTTAGAAATAAGAAAGAACTCAAATAAATAACCTAAGCTTACACCTCAAGGAACTGGAAAAGGAAGAATAAATTCATCCCCACATTAATATAAGGAAAGAAATTACAAAGATCAGTGTGGAAATAAATGAAACAGAAAGTACAAAAACAAAAGATCAGTGAAACAAAGAGCTAGTTCTTTGAAAACATAAACAAACTTAAATTTTTAACTAGACTAACCAAGAGAAAAAGAGAGAGGACTTAAATAAAATTGGAAATGAAAGATGAGACATTACAACTGATAGCACAAAAAAAAACTGATAGCACAGATATACAAAAGATCATAAGAGACTACTATGAACAATTATATGCCAACAAGATAAACAACCTAGAAGAAATGGATAAACACTGAGAAGCATACAGCCTACCAGGATCAAATCATAATGAAATAGAAAATCCAAACAGACCAATTACTAGTAAAGAGATTGAATCAGCACTCAAAACTTCCCAAAAAACAAAAGTCCAGGACAGGATGGCTTCACTGGTAAATTCTACCAAACATTCAAAAATATGAATATCAATCTTCTCATTCTCATTCAAAAGAGGAAGGAACTCTTCCAAACTCATTTTATGAGCCAGAATTATCCTTATACCAAAACTAAACAAGGATGCTACAAGAAAATTATAGACTAATATACCTGATGAACATAGATGTAAACATCCCCAACAAAATATTAGCAAACTGAATTCAGTAATACACATAATGGATCATATACCATGACCAAGTGGGATTTATTTTAGTGAAGCAAGTATAGTCCAACATCCATAAAGCAATGTGATACACCACATTAGCAAAATTAAGGATAAAAATGTCATTATCTAAACAGATGTGCAAAAAGCAGTTGAGAAAATTCAACATCAACTTATAACAAAACTCAAAACAAAGTGGGTGTAGAGGGAATACATCAAGAAACATGATATATGTTATACAGCTAACATCATACACAATGTTGATAAACTCAAAGCTTTTCCTTTAAGATCAGAAAGAAGACAAAGATGCCTACTATCACCACTTTTATTCTACATCTTATTAGAAGTTCTAGCCAGAGAAATTAGGCAAGAAAAAGAAATAACAAGTATCTAAACTGGAATGGAAGAAGTAAAAGTGTCATTTGCAAATGACATGATATTATATAGAGAGAACCCTAAAGACTCCCTCAAGCACTATTAGAACTGACAAATTCAGTAAAGTCACAGGATACAAATCAGTATATAAACACCTATTGCATTTATATACACCAATAAGGAAACATCAGGAAAAAAAGAAACCGTCGAAAAGAAAAATTAAGAAAACAGTTCCATTTACATATGCATCAAAAAGAATAAAATACCTAAGAATAAATTTAACTAAGGAGATGAAAGATCTATATATGGAAACTACATCAGTGAAAAAAACTGAAGACACAAATAAATGGAAAGATATTCCATACTCATGGATAAAAATAATCAATATTGTTAAAATTTCCATACTATTCAAAGCAATCTACAGATGCAGTACAGTCCCTTTCAAAATTCCAATGTCAATTTTTCACCAAAGAGAAAAATAATACCAAAATTTGTATGGAACCAGAAAAGAACTCAAATATCCAAGATAGTTTTGAGTAAACAACAAACTTGAAGGCATCATGCTTACTGCCTTCCAACTATATTAATTAAAACAGTATGTTATTTGAAAACACAGTATGGTATTGACATAAAAATAGACAGATCAAAAAAAAATAGACAGATCAATTGAATAGAATAGAGAGCCCAGAAATAAAGCCATGCATATAAAGTCAACTAATTTACAACAAAAGAGCCAAGAATCTGCATTGGGGAAAGAACAATCTCTTCAATAAACGGTCTTGAGAGAAAACTGGACAGTCACATACACGAGAATAAAACTCAACCATTATTTTGGGCCATAAGCAAAAATTAATTCAAAATGGATTAATAAGTTGAATGTAAAACCTAAAATTATGAAACTTTTAAAAAATATTTATTTATTTATTTGTTTGTTTATTTGTTTATTTATTTATTTATTTATTTATTTATTCAAAAGACAGAGAGAGAGAAGAGGGGAAGAGGGGAAAGGAGAGAAATTCTCAGACTCCCCACTGAGTGCAGAACCCAGCACGGGGCTCATCCCAGGACTCTTGAGATTAGGAACTGAGCCAAAATCGAGAGTCAGATGCTTAAGCAATTAAGCTATCTGGGGACCCTCTTTTTTTCAGATTTAAAATGATAAAGCTTTTAGGGAAAAAAAGAAACATAAGGAGTAAGTAAGCTCTTTGGGATAGGTTTTGGGTAATTTTTGAATCTGACAGCAAAAGCAAAAGCCACAAGAGCAAAAATAAATAAGTGGGACTACACCAAATTAAAAAGTTTCTGCACAAAAAAAAGGAAACAATCAATAAAATGATAGGCAATAATCCTACTAAATGGAAGAAAATATTTGTAAATTATATATCTGATAAGGGGTTAATTTCCAAAGATATAAAAAACTCATATGACTCAATAACAAAAAGATCAAACAATCTGATTAAAACATTGGGCAAAGAATCTAAACAGACATTTTCCCAAAGAAGACAACCAACAGGTAGATGAAAAGTGATCAACATCACTAGTCAATAGTGAAATAAATGCAAATCAAAACCACAATGAAATATCCACTCACACCTGTAAGGTGGATTTTATAAAAATGACAAGAAATAACAAGTGTTGACAAGGATGGAGAGAAAAAGGATTCCTTATGCACTATTATTGGAGATGTAAATTGGTGCAGGCACTATGGAAAAGAGTCTGGAGTTTCCTCAAAAAATTAAAAACCAGAACTACCATATAATGCAGAAATTCTACTTTGAGAATTTATCTGAAGAAAACAAAAACATTAACTCAAAAAGATACATGCACACCCATGTTTATTGTGGCATTTTTTTGTAATACCCAAGAACAAATTTTTAAAGAGAAAAAAAAGACAATGCTACTACTTGCTTGGTAAGTAAGGAACTTAATTGGAATGGAATTTTATTGAATGGATGTGCTCTTTTGTCATGCATGTAGAGGAGTGTTAAACTACACGTAAGAGATGATTCTCAGAGTCTTTCATGCTTGACACTAGAGAACAGTGTTATATCAGTGAACAGATGTACTTCCCCTTGCATATATCTCTAAATGTGCTTCTTTCTTATCATGCTTAGAAAAGTGATATTTCAGTGAATGGATGTGCTGATGATACTGTAAAGCACACAGAAGAGTGTTTAAAGACATTTAATTAACATATTTCTAAGAATGTTACTAGCGACACAAGCTAAGATAAATGTTATTGTAGTGAACGGGATGACTTGTTCTGCATTTTATGTATTTAAGTGTTGAGGACCTGGACATACATATTCCAAAGAAGATATACAACCTAACACCTGGTATGTAAAAAGGTGTTCAATGTCACTAATGATCAGGGAAATGCTAATCAAAACCACAAGGTGATATTATTTCACACCTGTTAGAATGACTATTATAAAATAGACATTAAAACGAGTGCTGGTGAGGATGTGGAGAAAAGGAAGTCAGCATAGCCACTAATGAAAATATTATAAACATTCCTCAAAATATTAAAAATATTACTGCTATCTGATCCAGAAATTCCTCTCCTGAGTATATATCCAAAGGAAATGAAATCATTATTTCAAAGAGATATCTCCACTCTCATATTCACTGCAGCAGTATTCATAATGCCAAGACATGGAAACTACCAAAGTGTCTGTTGAAGTATGAATGAATACAGAAAATACAACACACACACACACACACACACACACACACACACGGGAATATCATTTAGCCATGAAAAGATGGAAATTCTCTAGGTATGTCTATCCTGCATGGTGATGTCCTCATCATTATTCAGATGTGACTTACACTGATCAGTCATGTCTTCCTATTTCCCTAAATTTGTCTAATCTGATCTCAGAAAATAATGGAAAATGGTCACAGAGGAACAGAGAGGTTAAATAACCTCTTTAATGTCATGCTACAGAGCCAGGTAGCCTAGCTCCAGAATGGGGGCTCTTAACCACCTCAATATGTAGGTAACTTATATTATTCTCTATACTTTTCCTATGTTTGAAATAGCTTATAATTGTTTTTTTAAAGGATTAGAAGTAAATATGGCAAAATGCTGTAAGAAAGATTATCAAAGTATAATGGCCCACAAATGTCAAATATTTAATATATCTCTACCTGTAATTAATCCTGATTAAATACATTACATGATGCATGATTCATAATGTTCATATATGTGAACATATACAATATGCAGTCTAATATATAAAGAATAGAATTTTTAAAAAAGAATAGAATTTTTTTAAAACTACAAAGATTCCAAATCTAAGTAATGTGGATTAAACACAATGCATCATGTCTTTCCTACTTAATATCACTATAAAACCTGGATTGGACACAGAGCAGCTATTTAAGGCCTCTGAAAATGTAACAATAGAAGGCAGATTCAGTGAAGGTCCCAAAGAGCTTTCGATTATGTGGGTTTTATCCAGTGACATTTACCAGAATTAGAAATTAAAACAGAAACTGTTAAAAAAAAAACAAAAAGCACAAGTTCACATTCCATTAGCTGTCAGAGTGGTGATGTTATCACCACATATCACAACCCCTGGAAATTTCCACTGTATAATCCTATGAGAGAGAGTGGAAAAGTAAAATAACATCTTAGTGATAGAGGAAATAGTTTTGACCACATTTTAAGAACTGCTGCCTATGTGCAACAAATAAAGAATAAATATCGTTTTGAAGCACACATGAAATATTCATCAAGTTGTAACAAAAAGGATCTGGACAAATATTTTAAAAATTAATTTCATACTGAAAATAAGACATAAATGGGGGATGAGGGTTGGAATACCTTAACAAAAAAGTTAGAAAAATGTTCAGAATTTAAAAAGATATTTCTAGGTAATACAGACACGTGTTTCTGGTGCCCTGGTTCTCAGCATTTACTTATTTAAGGCTCTCCATTCACATAGGATCATGGCAGACTTAAGAAGGATACCAAATTCATGCTCTACCACTACTTTTCTACACTTGCACTTACAATGCCATTGAAAAGGAATTCATTTTAATACGTTGGGTATTTATATTAAAGAGACTCTCTACATCAAGCTTTCTTAATTTTTTGGACCAAATTCAGTAATAGCAAGGCCGTATTAGGAGTAGTGGAGTTGACAAATATCAGTACTCAAATATCCTTGAGAAGTCTCAACTCTTTAGTGTTCCAGAGAGAAAGCCTCTCTATTAAACCCCTTGCTATCCAAGAAATACCCCAAATAAGGTAAATGTTCAGCATTCGCCAAAGAACATCAATGAGAAGTCATCATATATTATACCTATTAAAAATGTTAGGCTTATGATGACCTATCTGAAAACTTTTGAAATCTGTAGGAAGGAAGAATGTTAGGTAGATTACTTTTGATTTTATAAGGTAGCATTAATTTCCAATATTTAAAAGACTTTCAGTAAAAATAATTTTCCTTACTTGGCTTTAAGAATGTCAGGGGTGGGATCCCTGGGTGGCGCAGCGGTTTAGCACCTGCCTTTGGCCCAGGGCGCGATCCTGGAGACCCGGGATCGAATCCCACATCGGGCTCCCGGTGCATGGAGCCTGCTTCTCCCTCTGCCTATGTCTCTGCCTCCCTCTCTCTCTCTCTGTGTGACTATCATAAATAAATGGAAAAAAATTTAAAAAAAAATAAAAAAAAAAAAAAGAATGTCAGGGGTTAGGAAAAAGATTTGTTTTTTTCAAAGAAATTTTTACTTCAATGGAAAAATATTTAAACTGTGATTTTATGTGTGACCCACACATAAAATGGGTCTGGGCAATATTAAAATGTGAATTTTAAGTGTGACTTAAAAATATCTTAAGATATTTTAGGCCTGACCATGAATTCTGGCACCAAGGGATAGGATAGTCTCTTTAATAAATGATGTTGGGAAAACTGGACAGCTATATGAAAAATAATCAAGTTGGACCTTTATATTGTACTACACAAAAATCAAGTCAAAATTGATAAAAAGAGTTAAATGTAAGACTCCAAACCATAAACCTCCTAGAGTAAAACATAAGGGAAAATCTTTTTGAGACTAGTCTTAGGAATGATTTCTTAGAGATGACATCAAAATCATAGGTAACAAAAGCAAAAATACGTAAGTAGGACTACATCAAACTACAACGCTTCTACACAGCAAAGGAAACTATCAACAAAATGAAAAGACAGCCTATATTGGAAAATATTTGCAAAATATATATCTGATAAGGGGTTAATATCCAAGGTATATAAAGAACACATACAACTCAGTAGAAAAAAATCAAAAAATCCAATTTAAAAATGAGTGAAGAAACTAAATAGATATTTCTCCAAAGAAGACATACAAGTGGCCAACCCACACATGAAAAGATGTTCAACATCACTAATCATCAGGGAAATGCAAACCAAAACTACAATGAGATATCATCTCACACCAATCAAGATGGTTACTATAAAAGAAAGAAAGAAAGAAAGAAAGAAAGAAAGAAAGAAAGAAAGAAAGAAAGAAAGAAAGAAAGAAGAAAGAAAGAAAAAAAAGCAAATGTTGGCCAGGATGTAGAGAGAAGAGAATTCTTGTACACTATTGATGGGAATGTAAATTGGTGCAGCCACTATGGAAAAAGTATGGAAAATCTTCAGGAAAAAATATATATATATTTATTATGTGACCCAGAAATCTCATTTCTGAAATATACCAAAGGAGCTGAAATCAGGATCTCAAAAATATATCATCACTCCCATGTTCAGTGAAGCATTAACCACAATGGATAAGACATAGAAGCAACCTAAATGTCCACCGATGGATGAAATTGATAAAGAAACTGTGGTTTATGCATGCAATGGAAAAATATTCAGCCTTAAAGAGAGGGAATTCCTGTTATTAGTGACAATGTGGATGAACCTACAGGACATTACAGTAAGTGAAATAAGCCAGACACAGATGGATAAATACCATGTGATACCACTTACATGAGAAATCTAAACCTATAGAAGCACAAAATAGAATGATCGTTGCCAGAGGCTGAAAGGGGGGAAATGGGAAGTTATCAGTCAAAGGGTACAAGTTTCAGTGATACATGATAGATAAAAGTTCAGTACATCATAATGCCTATAGTTAACAATACTGTATTATATACTTAAAAATTGCTGAGGGAGTAGACCTTAAGTGTTCTTATAAAAAATTATGATAAATAAAGAAGGCAGGAAGAAACTTTTGGAGGTGATAGATTTGTTTATGGCATTGATTGTGGTGATGGTTTCATGGATGTACACTTATGCCCAAACTCACCCAGCTAAACACATTTAATATGTACAGCTTTTTGCATTTCAATTATACCATGATATATAAAAGTTTTCTTTTAAAAAATCTATTTTAACTACTCAGGTTTGTTTCTACTCCAGCAGATAATATGTTATTAGTACGCCATCATATGGGAGGACTAAATGGTATGTACTCACTGATTTGGTGATATTTCCAAACGTCAAGAAAAAATCTGGTAATATGTCTAGGGCCCTATTCTGACAAATAGGTAAATAATGGAGAAAAGAATGAAAACCCACCTACATTTCTTATCTTTGTTATTTTCACTGTCTTCAGTAAAGTAAGTCATATCATTTTTGGTAACTTTTCTCCCATTTGTTAGTAACAATTGCCATAAAGCCAAATGCAGATAACCCTCAACATAATCTATTTTGCAATAAACCATTTTAGCTTGAATAAGGACCAAGACTGTCATGAGAAACTCTTTGGTCCATAATTTTTAATTTTCAGTAATATGATAAAATGATGGCATTTCTAATTTCATTATATGTAGTTAAGATAGAATGTCTGGATGCCTGTTAAAACCAGTTAGCACTAGTGGAAGTAGTCAGAAAAAAATAGTAGTAGCAGAAACAGGAGTCTTAATAGAAGTAGCAATTTAATTGTTGCCCTTTCACAAATCTACAGAGTTAAATCATTATCTCTTTCACTCTCCATTTAGCTGTGTCAAAGCATTGGAGTCTGGGGCAGTTCTTTTAAAGTGGGGAGAGGCATGTGTTTTCCTTATACTCAGAGGAAGATTTCTTAGGAATATGCAGGACAGAGGGAAGGCATTTGTGGGATGACAGCTCTCTAAAAATTTTACTGTGCAGGAGATGTTGGAGAGAGTCTGTTTTCATGGTTAGATAACCCTGGACCTGCTAAATGTCTGATAAAGGCTCATACTAGAGATACTTACATGTCCTAGAAAATGGGAGAATTTCATTTGTGGCTGCTCAGGATGAAGCACTCTGCGACTGAGGGTGTGTTCCTTGGTGGCTTTGTTTGGCTATGATTTCAATGATCAGAACCTACAGAGAAGTTAGTTTTTAGCCACTTTTTACTGTTACCTGCAGAAAGAGGTTAGAGCCCTCTGAATTAGGTAGCCTAGTCTGTCAGTGAGTCCAAACCTGGTTGCAGTGGTTACTTCTTTTAATGAATAAGGTAAACCTGTGGTCCTCTCCTAACAGGATATCCAAAATCACTTTTCTCTTTCCTTTCCCTTCTTTCTTCCTCTCTCAGACTCTTCTCTCCTTTATATGGTACATAATTTGGGCCTTCGAAATAGCTTTTCTCATCCAGGATGCAAGAAAGCTATAATAGTTTCACAATATGCAGATGGTCACAAAATTGTCAAAGGGTCCAAAAAAAAAAAAAAAAAGAAAGAAAGAAAAGAAAGAAAGAAAGAAACCAGACTTGGAGGGCACTTGAAAGAAAAAAAAAAATGCAGCTTTCTAGTCATTTGCCATGCAGTGAAGCAAAGCAATCAGCAAGGCCTGCTGCTGAAATCTGTTATTTTACTCCCTCTGGTATGCATACAAGTGGGTTATCTAAATATCACCAGATATGTGGCGAGGGCCTCAGACAAGAGGGATAAAAACAAACAAAAGGAAAAGCAACACTTGGAAGAAACAGACACATTGCTGAAAAAAATAGCCAAAAAAACCCCACTTCAAACCCCAGAATTAATATCCTCTTAGACATAAAAAAAATTCTACAAAACAAAAATAGAAAACTATAAGTAAGGACATTGTGGGGGCGAGGGGGATGTCAAGAGTTGAAAACACAATAGCAAAAGTGTAAATTAGGCTGGGGTATAAAAGATCAATTGAGAAAAATCCCAGAAATCTTAACAAACAAAAAATAAGGAGAAGGAAATAGGTAGAGAGGATGGAGGGAAAGAAAGAATCCAAATAAGAGAAAGGTGAATTTGAATACCCTATTAGGAGAGGGACACAGGTGTACCTTGGCCATTAAAAAGAGGAATAACATTTGCAACTGGTATTGGACTCATGGAAAAGGCTACTCCTGTCCAGAGGAAATTAATCTGAGTGGTTATTCATTTCATTTTCCAAGAAGGGAGGAAGAGTAGAGGGCAGAGATAACTGAAGCCTGTTTCCTGAATCTATGTGTTCCGTTTCACAATTCACGAGTCCTCTTTTTTACATAAAATGATTCATCTCTTCTGCAAAGGATAATTTCAATTTGTGAGAGAATCCTTGAAGTGTTACTTGCAAAGAATGGCTCAGCTCTAATTACAAACGGAGAGGAGCACCTGGGTGGCTCAATCAGGTAAGCTCCGACACTCTTATTTCAGCTCAGGTTATGAGCTCAGGGCTCAGGGTCTGGCCCAGCTGGAGTTGGGCTCTGCACTAAGTGGGAAGTCTGCTTGCTTGAGATTCTCTCTCTCTCTCTCTCTCTCTCTCTCTCTCAGGCGAAGGAGAAGAAGGAGAAGAAGATAATGCTCTTATTCTCAGAGATCTCTCTGTATCTCAAGTCCACTGAATTGATGTTATGGTTATTGAAGCCTCAGACTTCTCTGAAGACTGGATTCTGAATTTTCACTCTAATCAAAAGTAGGTCTTTCCACAGCACATCATACTGAGGCCTACTGCTGTCTCATGTGGAGCTAAAGCAAACCTGTACTTTTTATTGTCTGTGAGCCCAAGGATAAGTATCAAATAAACAAGCAGGTTTTCCCCAAATTATTTTCATAGGCATGACAGATGGTAATGTTTAGCTTGATTTATCCCTGAGAGGCTGTCCCCTCGGAGAGGGATTCAGCCTTGCGGAACCCCCGGTAGAGGTCCGATGGGAAATCAGGACTGGTCCACATGATAAAACAGCTGTAACTGCAGGGTTTGGACCCCAGAATCCAGTCATGCAGGGGAATAACTGGTGCTCCCTCAACCGGCAATAGTGAGTGGAGGAAGAGGGCTGACAGCCAAGGTTCTGACATAGTTCACTGTTATTAGCAGTAGATCCTATTCGGGAATTAAAACCAAAAGTATAATTGGCATGGCATGGGGTCTAAGCAATCCGAATAGCTGCTGGGGCGGATGGAATTCTAAAGATCTTTCCCCCAGTTTTCCATCTTCTGGTTACATGATCAAACACTAGTCAAGGTACTGCTGTGCAGGTTATTAAGGTTACTGACCAGCTGACCTTAAGATGGAGATAGTCTCTGGGATTATCTGGGTGGGTCCAATGTAATCACACAAAGCCTAAAAAGTAGAAGAGGGAGACAGAAGAGGCAGTAAGAAAGGTGCAGCCGAGATGGAGGTCAAACAGATTCCAAGCATGAGGGGAGTTCAAGGAACAGTCGCTAGCTCTGAGGTATAGGGACCCCGGGGGAGCTGAGGGCAGGCCCGGAGCTGATAGCCAACAGGAAGCTGAAATCGGTCTATGGCCACAATGGATTCTGCCAAAAATTTGAATGAATTTGAAAGCGGATTATTTCCAGAACTTCCAGTTAAGAGCCCAGTTGGCAAAGACCTTGATTCAACCTTGTAAGACCCAGATCAGAGAACCCAGACGAGCCAACCCAGACTGCTGCCCTGCAGAACTCTGAGATGACAAAGCTTTGTTATTTTAAGCTGATAAATTTGTGGCAATTTGTTACAGCAGCAATAAAAATCTACTATGAATGCCCAACCTCTTAGTACAACTTGCATGCAGTCAAGCAACCACTGTCAGCACTGCCTATGCCATATGATGTTTTACCTGAAACTAGTGTTATTAGTTGAACTAATTGCTGAAATACAGAAAGTTGTGTGGTGCATATTTTCTCCTGCACTGTATCTACAATTAGACAATGCAAACCTAAATGCCCAAATATTTTTTTCTCCAGGCAGACTAGTCCCATTTCATAAACATACTTATTACCAAGGACAAATAGCATTGCTACCTAATAATTTTATATCTAGGATTGTAACCCACTCAAAGCATTCTGGAGGTTCACATGTTTGATTTAGGAGATTGCTCACAGCATTACATATGTTATTGATAAATTATGGCACAATTATTACACGAAATATTATGCAACCCTTCCATAGATTTTTGAAGGAAAGGATTACTATATAGTAAATGAAAAGATACTAAATTTTATCAACTGAGTCTAATTTTATTATAAACACAAAATACCTGCACTACAAAAAGGCTAGAAACAAATTTATAAAGTTATAGTGCTCATTAGTGTGTGGTAGCTATTAGTAATTTTTACACGTTTTTATATTTTTATAAAATATCTACATATTGTTTATAATTTGATTTTTTAAAAGCAAACATTAATCTGTAGAATCGGTTTGCTATGTATACACATATTCCACTAATTCTATATATTGCTTTGCCAAATTAACCTTTTAGCATTTTGGTTTCCTCGTTTTCCAAAATAAATGGACCCAAAGGACCTAACATCTCTTTGAATACAAAACTTCTAAGAATATCTAAATAAAGGGGTGTTAGGAAGACTCTAGGTTTATAAAATACCTCCGTAGAGCCATCATTTGGATTTGGTACTTTGCTGTTTTTCTCCTTCATGTCACTGTTGCATACATTCCTCATGAGCATTTTCTGAACACTGAGCATGTCATCTCTCTCCTTTTTTTTAAGATTTTATTTATTTATTCATGAGACACACAGAGACAGAGGCAGTGACACAGGCAGAGGGAGAAGCAGGCTCCATGCAAGGAACCTGACGCAGGACTCGATCCTGGGAATCCAGATCAGGCCCTGAGCCAAAGGCAGACACTCAACCGCTGAGCGCCACCCCACCCCCCACCCCCGATGTCTCTGAGCATGTCATCTCTTAAATCACAACAGATAATGTTTCTGTTTTTCATCTTACCACTATATAAGTTTTAAAGACAGTTGAGGTGGGAAAAACAAGAACACAAATCATTGGAAAATTGCTATCTTAATTTCTCTTTAGATTATTTTAAGTAATATTCTTATGTAAATGACAACCATATAGAATGCTTTCTGGCTTTTCTTTTCAAAACATTTATGCTTTTATCATTGCCTTATAGTAACATTTGACATAACAAAATAAGGTTTGTAAGAAAGAATCTTTAATTGTATTCATTATTTTAATGATTATAGAGAGGGGCTACATTTATCAAAACTATTTTTATTTTTTTAAAGAGCCTATTTATTTATTTGAGAGAGAGAGAGCAAATGGGAGGATGCTGGATGTCAGCAGGTGGGGCAGGGGTAAAGGGACAACAGACTCTCTGCTGAGCACAAAGCCCAAAATGGGGCTTGGTCCCAAGGCCCTGAGATCATGACTTGAGCTGAAATCAAGGGTTGTATGCTTAACCAATTGAGCTACTCAGGTGCCCTTATCAAAATTATTCTATATGATTAAAATTATATTTTAGCCTCTAACTTAAAGCTTAATAAACACTATGCATATCAGTTTTAACTTAGAAAATCTATTTTTTAAAAAAAATTTCATTCTGTAAATCAAAATATAAATAAATGTTTAAACAAAACCAAATTTGGTACAACTCTTTTGGGAAGCTTTTTAGCAAGATATAAAAAGAATTAAAATGATCAAGCCTGTCGACCCTGAAATTTACCTAGTAATTTAACCTCATAAAATGATTTAAAAGAAAAAGGGATAAATGAGTATATAACTCCATTTTAAGAATTGTCTTTGAATATTCGTTTTAAAAAAACTAGCATCTATCCTCCATTGTTTGAATTGGTCACCTACACAACCCAGATCAAAACTAACTGCTTAATGCTCTAATGTACATTAACCCTGTAAGTCTCTAGAATGAATTAGAGATTCAGTACTCAGTGAAGGGATGGCTTGGCATCTCATTACCAGGTTAGTAAGTGCAAATTACATCCCTTAAAATATCCCTATATTTAAGTTATCGCATATGGTTATGGAAATTTTTTCTTCACTATTATCTCCTTACAGAGGAATATATGACTAAATAAATAAATACAATTCCTGCTCTGGCATGAATTTAAAAGATCACATTGCAAATGAATTTAGTTCACCATCTGAATTTACAAACCTAAACTGAACGTCAAATAACAAGCAATTTCTTTTTTCCACAAAAGGTATAACATCGTATTATTACTGGAAAGATCAAGTTTAAAGCGTTCTTCTGTTTAAAAGGTAGTTAAAATGTTGAATTACCACCAGTACTGAGCTAGTGAAAGCAGAACTAATCTCTAACAAAACCATGATACAAAAAAAAAAAAAAAAAAAAAAGCCATGATACATCATGGTTGCCATGCTGCTACTTGTTCTTAATGCTGATTCCACTGGCAACTTGATCGTAGGTGGTACATTTAAGTAGTAAAGTGACTGAAGAGAAAGCAAGCAGAAGGCAAACATGATACAGTGTAGTTAAGTAATTGAGGTTTTATCCATTGACCTTTTTAAATATATAACCTATATGCTGAATTCAGGCTGACAAAGAACATACCATAATGACTTACTGAGGAACTGAAGCCATTGTTGACCTTCTATGGGATTTCTGTTTGTAATGTTTTATTTTGTTTTATTTACATTTGACACTCATAAAAAAGTATGACATGCAAGCTCAACCTCTGACTCAGTAACCAAATACTTGTACTTCATAAGCATGAACCCTTATAATCTGAATATTAAGTTCTTCCATTAACAGGGTTTCAAATTGTTCCTAGAGTTTTGTAGAAGTGTCTCTTCTCTTGCTTTTGCTCGTGATACATCCAAAAAAGTTGATGCTTTCAACTAACAAAGGTTTAGTCCAATGAACTTGATTCTCCTTCGGGTCTCTTATCATACCCTTGTTGTAAATAATCTTGATATTTGCTCATAATTACTTTTAAACATGGTTAGCAGTAATTGTAGTTTTTGTTTTTTTAAATCCTAAACTTACTGTTTATATTTTATTGCCTTCCTTTTTATTCTGCAAACACTGAAATATGGTTTCCACCCTTACAGTTCCAATGAAGCTGCCCTTGCTAAGAATGGAAATGGCCTTTTAATTTTTAGACTCTATGAAAACTATTAAATTTTTAACTGAAAGCAAAAACAAACGTATATTTTAAAAACCTCTTTTGTGGTTAGATTTTCTGGTTTTTCCTCCTAAACGTAATAATAATTCTTACTTTAGACAGCATTTGATATTGGCTAAATAAGTAGAAACTTTTAGGCCCTAAATGCAACCAATTTGTTTTGTTGGTTTGGAATTTAAGTAAAAAATTGTTTGATGTCTGCAAAGTAAGAACTAAAATGGATACGCTTATCAGGTAGTGACTGATAAACCATAGCTACAACTGGTAAACCCTGTGAAAAGATTCAGCTCTGTGAACCTCCCAGGGCAACCTGATGCTGTGAGCATGGTCACTCTCATTCTGCGGATTGCAACACGGATCCCAACCCCCATCCCCACTCTCTGTCTCTGTCTCTGGTTTTTGCCTGAAAAAGGATGAGAACTACTACAATAGAAGGACCTGGAACCACAGGGTGAGATCCTACTTTCTTTCCACTCTGATTATATCCACCCAGGAGGCTTCAGATTATGGCATAAGATTATGGGATGCTTTCTGTTTAGTGACCTTACTTTCCATTTAGAACTCGAGAGGTGGAAGGCACAATTATGCATTGTGTTTAACCAGAAGGTATGTTTGCACACTCCTTGTCATCATTGGTTATAAACCAAAGGTCATGATCTTATGACCTACATAGAGCACTTGGCCATAGTAGCTGCAACGTCTTTTCCTTCCTGTAGCTTTTGACACCATTAACTACTTCCTTATTAAAAGTATCTTCCACTTCAGTTTTAGAAATGTTTAGAAATATTCTGGGTTTTTTTTAAAGATTTTATTTATTTATTCATAAGAGACAGATACAAAGAGAGAGGCAGAGACACAGGCAGAGGGAGAAGTAGGCTCCATGCAGGGAGCCTGACATGGGACTCGATCCGCAGTCTCTAGGATCACGCCCTGGGCTGAAGGTGGCACTAAACTGCTGAGCCACCCGGGCTGTCCAGAAATATTCTGTTTTATACATCCCTCTTTATCTACCCTTTTTTTTCTTTTGCCAGGCAAAGGATTAAAAAAAATGTTCTTTAAATATTGTGTCACATATCTCCATTCCTGACCCATTCCTCATGCTGCAATTTCAATGGTGTGAGTCTACCTGTTTTGATAATTTGATTACTGTGCATATTTTGGTTTCTCTCAACAGGTAACTAGGGATATTTAAGTGGTCTCTATCCTTATCTCATTCTGTGATCCCTATCTATATGTGTGCACTACCATCTATCCAATCATTCAAGATGAAAACAGTCTTGGTGGTTGTTTTTTTTTTTTTTTTAAGATTTATTTAGTTATTTGAGAAAGAGGGAGAGAGAGAGAGAATGCTGGGGAGAGGTGCAGAGGGAGAGGGTGGGAGAGTCTTTAGCAGACTCCATGCTGAGCACAGAGCTGGACATGACACTTGAGGCTGGATTTCACAACCCTGAGATCACAAACTAAGCTGAAACCATGAGTCAGATGCTTAACCAACTGTACCACCCAGGCAGCACAAAAACCTTCTTAAAGTAAATCTCTTCCCTTTCCCTACCCAAAATCTTACCATGTAGAATGTATTCTTTCTTTTTTTCACTTCTTTCTATCCCTGGAATACATTCCCTCCTTTCTAATTTCACTGTATTTTTCAGTATTGTGATATTTTGTTTCTAGAATTGTCACTAATATGCTATCCTTATTTCTCTTATCCTACAAATCCACACTAATTTAGTTTTTCTAAAGCAGGAACCTAATATCGCCCTTTTCATACTTAAAATTATGTCATCAACCCACCCCCCAACATCACATCCAATCTCTAGCATAGCGTATGAGCTTTCACCTGTGGTCTCTTCCTACCCTCTCCAGGATTGATTAGTTTAGATCATTATAACTGCTATAACACATTTCAATGGCTTTTCTTAATACAAGGCAATTTCTTGCTTACTTATCAAGGTGGGAGTTTCTAGTCTGTGGGTAGCTT
Source organism: Canis lupus baileyi (assembly GCF_048164855.1). NCBI lineage: Eukaryota > Metazoa > Chordata > Mammalia > Carnivora > Canidae > Canis > Canis lupus. Next base: position 10,887,998 of record NC_132859.1, read on the forward strand.
TTATTCGGCATGGTGTTTCAGGGCCACAAGATCTTTCTGTTTTGTAGCTCCACCATTTCATAAGGTCTCATCAACTTCTACATCAAGATGGAGGGAGGGAGGGAGGGAGGGAGGGAAAGAGCGCAGTGAAGGCTCACCTACTTCTTAAGAACCTTGGCTTGCAGAACATGAGAGACTCCTAACTCTGGGAAATGAACTAGGGGTGGGGGAAGGGGAGGTGGGCGGGGGGTGGGGGTGACAAGGTGACAGGCACTGAGCGGGGGCACTTGATGGGATGAGCACTGGGTGTTATTCTAAATGTTGGCAAATTGAACACCAATAAAAAATAAATTTAAAATAAATAAATAAATAAATAAATAAATAAATAAATAAATAAATAAATAAAAAATAATATTAAATCTAGGATAAGATTAAATTACTTTCATATTCTGTGGTTCCATTTTCATGATAAAGTTCCAATCAAAACCTTTCAAAAAAAAAAAAAAAGACCTTGGCTTGGAAATAATACATTTGTTCCCTCTCACATCTATTGGTTGCAATCCACCACATGGCCGCATGTTAGCTAAGTAATTACCAGCAACAATTCTATACTAAGAAAAAGAAAACACAAATTTTGTTGAACAGGTCATTGTCTTTGAATCAACATCAAGAGTTCAACTTCCTATCCCACCCCTTCTTACACCGTAGCATACTTAACCACTTATATTCCTGAAAGACACCAAGCCCTCACTTTGCCTATGTCCCAGCCTTGTGCTCATGGCTAACCTCTACTCTTCTTTCAAAATTTAGCTGAAAAATCTTTTTGTATAGAAAACCATTACAGAACTCTTATTTCTGGATAAGTATTCTCTCTATATATTCCTGTTGTAAGAGGTGCTTGGAAAAATCTTGATAGGCTCAGTTACATACATTTTTACTTTAAAAATATCCATTTTTCTTTTCAGGGGGACTGAAAAAATAGCAGTATGGAAAATGAAACCTGACTCATTTGGAGTGAATCTTAGTACCAATTTCTGAAAATATTTTTGGTAAGGTAACACAATTTAAGATTTTATAAACAGTTGTGACCATACGTCTGACAACATATAGTTTGTTAAAGAGGAACTTTTGGTTTGTTTTTATCTTTAGGAAAAACTTGTAGAAAATGATATAAAACTCTTGCTTAATAACAAATTCATTTCCTTATTTTTATAAGAAGACACCAGACAGCATCTCCCAGCTTGCTTCACATTTCAGTGTGGCCATTTAACTAAGTTCAAACCAAGGAAATATTACAAGAAATGATGTGTGTCAATTCCAGGAGTGGCCCATAAAAACCTCCCATATACAACCAACTTCTTTCTTTTCTCTGCAGACTCAGTGTCAGAGTCCAGAAAAATCTTGGAAGCCATATACTAAAGATGTCAGTGCTTCCATTAGCCTGGGCCCTGTAGTCATGCTGTAAAACAGAGCTCCCACCCTACCAAAGAGGAACACTTCTATTTGGTTGTTCCATCGTATAAAAAGAAAAAAAACTTTCTGTTGTGTAGTAAAGTTTGGAGGTAGAGGTTGAAAATGCCACCAGCATTATCCTAAATAATATGACCCAATGTTGACAACTAAAGTATTTGTGTTTGGGAATCTAATTGGAAAACTAAAAACCTTTGCTAAGGTTAATATTTCAATACAAAAAGTTTTATCCTGATACAAATAACTTGAAGCACCCAGATGTCAAGACCTTCTTTTGCTGCTTCCACTGTATCAATTCCACCTGGGAGCTGCGGGAGCTAATGTCTATAGCATTTGGTCTAGGCAAGAAAAGAGAGATAAGAGCAACAAGGAGAATTTTAGAAAGAATACATTTAAGATCCTTAGTAGTATAATGCTTCTGACTAAAAATAACCTTAAATAGCTTAAATAAAAAGACTGAATCACAAAGAGCTACAACCAAGGTGTAATATTTTAAAATCCTACACACCACCATGCAGAAGAGGACAGCAGTGAAGAGGCTTGCTTATTTTGAGTATAAAATTGGACACAAAGCAAAAATAAATATCCTTGGAGAGTCCATAACGACAAGCCAGCCTTCAGAGAACAAGTCATCTGGAGCTATAATAAGTCCAGGATCGGTGTTATAGGTCATCAGTGCCATCAAGTCCTTGAACTCTTTCCATGTTTCTATCATCCTCAAGACTTGTCCTCACATAGTCTCAAGACGGCTGTCACAATTTCACATAATCATTGCCATATATAGAGGAGAAGGAGGCATACACATACCTATATGTACTTATGTGTGTGTACACATACACATATTTATGTGTATAGAGTATGTGTATATGTGCACATATATGTATGTGTACGTGTGTTTACATACATATGTACACATGCAAACATACATAAAGTTAAGCGGAAAGCACATTTTTAGAAGTCTTCTAGAAGATTTTCCCTTAGCCAAATCTGTGTAATATGCCCACATGTAAACCAATCACAAGGAAAGGAACTGATTGTCTAGTAATGAAAAATCATCCTTTGCTTTAGGACCCTCTTTCCATAAACATACTGTTCTCCAATACCTTATAAAAATAGGATTCCTTTCAGGTCCATTATTAACCCACTGATTCAGAAAAACTGAAGGCAGAGGGGATCCCTGGGTGGCTCAGTGGTTTGGCGCCTGCCTTTGGCCCAGGGCGCGATCCTGGAGTCCCGGGATTGGGTCCCGCATCGGGCTCCCAGCATGGGGCCTGCTTCTCCCTCCTCCTGTGTCTCTGCCTCTCTCTCTCTCTCTCTGTGTGTCCCTCATGAATAAATAAATAAAATCTTAAAAAAAAAAAAAAACAGAATGGGAATTTCTAGGGATTCAAGAAAAATAATCATATAGGAAGAAAGTTTGAAAAATAACATTGAAAATGTAATCTAGTAGATTTCTACAGTTTTCCTGCCCCATCTATAGAAGAAGCTCAACAGTCAGGAAACTAAACTGTAAACAGATGCTTCTACAAGCACTGGACTCTGGGCATCTACTCTGGCTACCATAAAAGTGTTAAAACCAAAGACATATTCAAGGCCAATTTAGGTGAATTTCCTACACCAAGAAGGGGGAAAAAACTAAGAGCCCCACTAAAACCTGGATTTGTAGGATTACCACCTTAAAACATGACAGAGATGTAAACCCCACCATGTAGGAGGGAAGGGCACAGAGAAAACTTACCCTCTTGACCTTGGTGCTAGATTTGAGAAAGACGTATCTATCTGTCATCGTAAAGTTCTTAAGTTATAATAACATCATTGATTTCAGACAAAATAGACTTTGAAGGAAAACTGTTACTAGAAATAAAGAGAAACACTTCATTATTGATAAAGGTTCAATTCACCAGGATAATATAACTACTTTTAGTTTTTGCTGATCATATAAGCACAAGATATTAGGAAAAAATTCAGACAAGAAGAAATAGACAAATCTATCAATATGGTGAGAGATTTTAATATTCCTCTGAATAATTAGTAGAATAAGCAAAGTACCAGCTAAAGTAACAGCATAATTAAGAAATTGACCTAATACAAAAAAATATAATACCATATTCAACAATTGAAGAGTACACCTATTTTTCAAGTGTATTTAAAATATGTAAAAAAATCTCAAATGGTTGAAACCATTTATAGCATGTTCTTGGACCACAATACCATTATAAATAATAACTAGAAAATTCTAGCTTCTTCATAAGACATCAAGAAAGAATCATAATGAAAAAAAAAAAGAAGGAATCATAATGGATATCCTGGTGTACAGTAGGCTTTTTAAAATAAAATGTGAAGGCCAGAGATCAGAGGTGAAAACACAGGTGCTCACTTTGGTGGCACATAAATTAAATTGGAATGATAAAAAATATAAATAAATAAATAAATAAATAAATAAATAAATAAATAAATAAATAAATAAATAAATTGGAATGATACTGAGAATATTAGCATAGCCACTGCACAAGGATGGCACACAAATTCGTGAAGTGTCCCACATTTTTTTAAAAAGATAAAAACACAGTAGAAGATGATTAAAAATGAAAGAGTTGTGAAAGCAACTTTAAATAGGATAAAATCCAGAGACCCACTAAGCTAAAAAAAAAAACTCCCTCATTTAAAAAATGAGGGATTCAATCCACGAAATTAAAGAGCACAACAAATCAGCAACAGAAAACTCTGTACTAAATATTAGACATATCATAGAGCATGGTAAAATATTCAGTAATTCTATGAAAGATTATTCTATATTACTTACAATCTGAATTAACATAAACAATAATAAGGTCATATGTACCAATCAGAATAGCAAACATTTAGAATTGATCCTCAAGAAGTGAAGACATGTGATAAAACAAGTATTTCCATACTTTATTGACAGAAGAACAGAATGACGGGTTTTCTGTAGTGTATATACACATAAGGATATGTGCAAGGTTGATGACTGTAGCATAATTTGTAATTATAAAACAGGAAATAAACTGCACCCAGATGATTAGATCGAGACCATTCAGTATCAGAGGCAAGGGGATTTCTAAGATGCATCCTAAAGGAGAAAAAAACATGCCCCAGATAACAGTCTGCATGAAACAATCTTCTTTAGGTAAAGAAACACTACGTACATGTGTGCATATATGTGTGTATATATAATGATATTTATTCAGCGCTTACTCCTTAGCAGGCATCACTCTAAACTTCTTGCATATTTTAACTTCTTCAATCCTCATAAAAATATTATGAGACGCATACTACTACTACCCTCACTTTACAGATTAAAAAAGAGGCACAGAGATAGTAATTTGCACAAAGTCACGGAGAATGAGAAGGGATTCAGATCTAAGAGGCAGGTTTCCCCCCTCCTTTTTACTTCTTTTCTCAATTTCATTTTCTATTGCTCTCCCTTCCCACCCCCTCTTCCTTCCTCCCGCCTACTTCCTCCCTTACTCTTCAAGTATCTGTTGCTAGGGTCATGGGAAGAAAAGGAGAGGAGAGCTGCCCAAGACGCCTTTCGCTTTATTTATCCATATTCAGCTTTATTGTTTGGAAGATCCTGTATTACTTTTGTAAATAAAACACTTTAAGGAAAAAAAAGAATCAATGAATCCTTCAGTTTAAGCAATATGAGTTCGTTTGTGTGTGTGTGTGTTTTTTTTTTCCAATATGAGTTTATTGAGCCTGTTTGCCAGTGGCGGGGGTGGGGGTAGATGGCAGAAAAATTAAACACTCTAAACACATCTAGTCAGTTTGACTCTTAAAAGTTAGCAGCCTTGGGGACCCCTGGGGGGCTCAGCGGCTGAGTGCCTGCCTTCAGCCCAGGGCGTGATCCTGGAGACCCAGGATTGAGTCCCACGTCGGGCTCCCTGCATGGAGCCTGCTTCTCCTTCTGCCTGTGTCTCTGCCTCTCTCTCTCTCTCTCTCTCTCGAATAAATAAAATCTTTTTTAAAAAAAAGTCAATGTGTAGTTCATAATAAATAAATAAATAATAAATAAATAAATAAATAATAAATAACTAGCTAGCTAGCTAGCGGCCTTTGGTGGAGAATGAGGGATGGGCGGAGAGAGGGAGAGACAGACACTGAGAGAGCCAGACGGACAGCGAGCCAAGACGGAGAGAGCTAAAGAGAAGAAGCCCCATGAAGAAAAGCGAGCTCGACCCCGGGCCGTTTGCACCCGCAGCGGCGCTGCAGGCTCCGGGCGGCGGAAGCTCCCGGGAGGCCCGCGCCCCCACCCCACCCCGGCGGCCCCGCCCCCTCCGTGACTCCCGGGGCCCGGCTGCCCCCGCCTCCCGGCGCCTCGCTGCCCGGGGCCCCGGAACAGACGTCAGGGCCCGCAGGGCGCAGGGGGCGCAGGGGGCGCAGCGGGGCCAGCGGCGAGCGCGCGCTCGGGGCACCTGCAGGGGCGTGGACGCCGCCACCGGGAAACGAAACCGTCAGACCTCGGCGGCGCAAGGTCGCTCCGAGGTTCCGGGGCCTCGCCCTTGGCAGCATCCGGGCAGCATCCGCACGCGGCGGCCACAGGTGGGCGGGCGGCGGGCTCCCGGCCAGGCGCGCGGGGGGGGGCGGGAGGGCTGTACCTGTGCGGGGCGCGCGGGCACAGGCTGGGGGCCGGGGTCCTGGCGGCGGCCACAGGTGGGCGGGCGGCGGGCTCCCCGCCAGGTGTGCGGGGGGGAAGGGGGCGGGGGCAGGGGGCGGTACCTGTGCGGGGCGCGCGGGCACAGGCTGGGGGCCGGGGTCTTGGAGCATCCGCACGCGGCGGCCACAGGTGGGCGGGCGGCGGGCTCCCCGCCAGGCGCGCGGTGGGGGGGGCTGTACCTGTGCGGGGCGCGCGGACACAGGCTGGGGGCCGGGGTCCTGGCGGCCCGGGGAGCGACCCCCGAGCAGCGACCCGCCTGCGGCACCCCCCCCGCCGGCCCGCCCCAGGGCTCAGGTGTGCCCGCGCCCCGTGGGTGAACACCTGTCCGCGGCGCTGAGAGTCTGAGCTGCGGCTGCCGGCAGCGTGCGGGGGGTGCGGGGGGTGCGCGGGGGGTTAGAAGGGCGATTCGCAGGCCCCTCGGAGCTGTCATTTAACAGTGAGTATTCACTACTGGGAAGGCTGCCCCCCCCCCCCGCCCCAAACTGTGCGAGCCACCTGGAGCTCCGCGCGCGGGGGCAGGAGGGAGGCAGGTGCTTTACCGCCCACAGGGGGACCCTAGACCCGAGGCTCCCGAGTCCACCTGCCTGGGTGCACCCCCCGCCTCTGCTACTTAATTCCTGCGGACTCCGAACCCGTTTCTTCATCTCTGGACCTTGCTGGCTCCATCTCTGAAATTGCGTCAAGGTCAAAAATGAGTTCCGAGAGTTAAGAGTAGGATACTTAACTAGTGTAAAAGCTGTTGTCGGAGCTGTGTCCCGCGCTGCAGAAAGTTCTCATTAGGGTTAGCTTTTGGTATTTTTTTTTTAAGATTTTATTTATTTATTCATGAGAGAGAGACAGAAGCAGGCGCCCCGAAAGGAGCCCCATGCGGGTCTCGATCCCGGATCCCGGGGTCACGCCCTGAGCCGAAGGCAGACGCTCCACGCCTGAGCCACTCAGGTGTCCCGCTTTTAGTATTTTTAATAGTAAAGTCCCTGCTTCTCCGAGATTATTATCTGGCTCCCAGGTGGTTTTATTTAGACAGAGATTCCTGGAAGTGGTAAAATAGCTACTACCCAGCTCCAGGAACAGGCAGGTATTGTTTCTCCTGGTTTAGCAATTTGAGAAACAGGATTAGTACAAGTGTCACTTCCGTAGAGGAAATTGTCAAACGATTTATGATTCCCTTTATCATCCTTGAACTTTCTTAATAGCAGAACTTTCTCTTAATACCATGCTCGCGAGCAGGACAACTGCAGGGCTTTGAACACTGAATAAACGCAAGGAATGAAAATTAAGGAAAAGGGAAAATGAGTGGATTTCTGCAGCTGGATAGAAAAGGTGCATGTAAAATAAATAAGTGGCTGAATCTGAGACGAAGCAGCCTTCACATTTGTACGGGAGCTGTTCTTTATGGGAAAGGAGGGAAATAAAACCCTACACATCTTGTTCAGTCAGCAAGCACCAGTTAAGTGCCTTGTCCTGGACAAGATAGTCCATACTCTGGCCTTTGAGAACATAGAACGCAGGTAGAGAGAAACTACGTTAAAACTGTCCTACACTTCTCTATTCTTTTGTCTGATCTCTCCCCCCCCCCTTTTTCTTTTTCCTGTAATCCACAAACCTTTCATTTCCTTGAATTAGTCAATCTCCCTCTAGCCACAGGACTTGTGCCAGTTGCCTCTGCAATGCTTCACTTCCCCAACCCCCATCCATGGCCTAGTTGATTTTAGACAGCCTTTGGCTCTCAGATTCAAAGTAGGTCAGGGACAAAGAGTTCTGTCATTGTCTTTATTTGCTAAAATAATTCAGAACATATATCCACATCGTGGGCCTCAGAAAAATGTTAACTGATTTGTTGTTAAACAATTAAGAAGTAAACATGGATCGATGATTCAAATATAGGTTATGCCTGGTTTATAGGCATACTAGTCTTAGGAGCTATCAAAACTAGGGATGCTTCCTTTGGGTTCCAGATTGTACATTAATATTTTTCTGAAAGCAATAAGAGAAATTTCAGCACCCCCAAGAGATGGGTCAAGGATTTCACTGTAAGATGAGTTCTGGAACCATGATTGATGTCACCTGCATTATTTCTCTTCCCTGATGGAAGAGGTTTATAATTTTCAAAGAGCCCAGAGCAGCAATGGGTCTTATGGTATCTGATGGAATAATTTTACCAGAAATATACTTATATGAATATAGTATATGATGCACTAATCTCTCATTTAACTGAATTAGGAAGAAGGGTATAGGGCAGCCCGGGTGGCTCAGCAGTTTAGTGCCTTCAGCCCAGGGCGTGATCCTGGAGACTCAGGATCGAGTCCCATGTCAGGCTCCTTGCATGGAGCCTGCGTCTCCCTCTGCCTGTGTCTCTGCCTCCCTCTCTCTCTCTCTCTCTTTCTCTCTCTCATGAATAAATAAATAAAATCTTTTTTTTAAGAAAAAGAAGGGTATAGTATTCAGATTATAATTTGAATTTATACATTTGTCCTGAAGTAATTAAGATTCCAGTGGTACAATATATATGACTTCCTTAGATTTTTTTTTTCTTTTAGTACAGGATAAATATGATGTTCTTTTCCCTGGAAGTTTTTCTAGGACTTGTTTCTTATTAAAAGTCCTGGGGGCATTATTAAAAAGTTATCATACTAATTAATTAATTCACCCAGGACTCCGCCTTACTCATTTCCAAAACTGGGTGACATTACCTCTTGTTAATAGACCCTTAAGTTTGAGAAAATCAAAAGATCTCTGAAACAGCAAACAAGACTAGACAGGGTGACATGGTGAGTATCCTCTTTATTCTACAAGTGCTTTATTCTACTGGCACAAATACAGGCCACGACTGTCCCTTAACATTTTGTACCAAAACTTATGCTTGATTTTTTGCTTAATTGCAAAAATTCTAAAACCTACAGCACAGTGAGGACCCAGATTTTGTTCTGCAGCAGTTTTGCCAACAGGGAATCATTCTCACAAATCTATACTTTAAGATTCAAAATAATATAACCACATAGGAAAGAAAAGAGCACAGCAGGACAAACAAGCTCTGTGTTAGAGTCTGTTGAGTTTCCTGGGATCTCTAGACAAGAAGTTTTGCCTGGGTTAAATGTTATTAGTAGGCATAAAGGGGGTTGGGATTTTTTTAAAGATTTTATTTATTTATTCATGACACACACAGAGAGAGAGAGAGAGAGGCAGAGACACAGGCAGAGGGAGAAGCAGGCTCCATGTAGGGAGCCCGACATGGGACTCGATCCCAGGTCTCCAGGATCAGGTCTTTGATCTCGGTCTTCCCAGGCTGAAGGCAGCGCCAAACCGCTGGGCCACCGGGGCTGCCCAGGGGTTGGGATTTAAAGTGGAGAAATCAGGGAAAAAGGGATCAAGGAACTGGAAGGTAGAAATACTGAGAGCATTTTTTTTTTTAATTGTTATTTTCTGTAGAAATAACCAAACACAAAGTTTTGGTTGGATTGTCATGGCGCTACAACTATGCAACACCTGAGAATGGGTTCTCTGGCTAAAAGTATATCTTGAAACATAGAACAAAGGGTCAGGCCTTTTCAGATTTACTGCTCAAATTGGGAAGGATATATCCACAGAACCTGGAATCCAGAGACATTTGCAGTAGTGTGATCTGATAGCTAACTTCACGTCTAGAGTCCAGCCCTAAGGCTGGGTGCTGGATCACACACTTCTTTTGTGTAGATTGGAAGGCTCCAGTTCTTTACTGAGTTGCAATGTGTCGTCTTAAGATCACAGTGTTTTCCTTTTGGTTTTCTGCCTCATAGGACCCTCTCCTCCCAAAGGTTTGTAGGAAATGTCCATGATCCTGGGGGGACCCACAACTTTGTAAGTTGTACTCAAAACCACATCAGGAAAAAAAAAAAAAAAAAACACATCAGTGGGGAATGGGAGCAAGGTCAAAGGGTTTAAATGACTGTTTCTGGTAGATTAGATGAATAGAAGAATATCCTATGTGTATGGATAGTTTCAGATTATCTTGTTTCAACAGTCATATTTGACCTATAAATTTTAGACAATGTACTAATATCAGGTCTTCTTTTTCAGAACTCTTTAAACCATGGAAAAACAAAGTAAGTAATTTAAGTGTTTACTTTCATTTTATAATGTTAAATTGTTGTTAATATGTTCTTTGTCATAATGTTTTATTCAGTTTCAAAGGATATAATTTGCTTTGTTTTGTTTATGCTCCAGAACCCAAATTCTAGTTCATTGCTTTGACTGTAGAGACAAAGTACACACATATCCACTACCACTAATTTTTTCTGTAAAAATAAAAAAGTCTTAGGTAAGCCTAAGGAATTTTAGTCTTACTGGGAAATATGTTATATAATTCATACTATATTCTACCTAGATCAGGTTTTCCCTCTTTATGTGCATTTTCTATACATAAACATTATTCAACTCATTAAATTAACAGATAATAAATTTAATATGTCAGTCCATTGTAATAAAATCTTCAGATATAGCCTGCTATATATTTGATAACATACACATGTGAACAGGTTTAAATAAATACCAATCATTATACTCTGGCTTTTTTCTGCCAAGAGAATACTAAGGGCTCCTTGGTGGCACAGTTAATTAAGCAGCAAACTCTGGATTTTGGCTCAGGTCATTATCTCAGAGTCATCGATCAAGTCTCACATTGGGCTCTGTGCTCAGCAGAGTCTGCTTGTCCCCCTCCCTCTGCTGTCCCCTTCTCTCTCTTTGACTCTATCTCTAAAATAAATAAATAGATAAATAAAATCTTAAAAAAAAATTCTAAAGCAGATGGGTATTGACCAAGCATATATTAAAAGACTTTGTCTTTTTTTTAAATATAAAGTTCTGAAGAGTAAAACAATACATATAGGGAATAATATGAAGAAAAAAATGCTGTTTTGTGAGATTTATATTCTCTTTATTTTTGTTTAAATACGAAAGAGACATTTGTCTTTCACCACAGTGTCAGTCTTGCTACATATATTACTCTGTACGACTAGAAACCTCAGCTTTCCTTCATGAAGTTTCATGATCTTCTCTTAATGTTTGCTATATTAATTTAACTTTACTTACAAAACTCAGGGTTTTTAAATGCAAATTAATACAATATTGCACTGTTATATTTGCCGCAAGCATTAGGATGCTTCAGATCACTTTAGAAAGGTTCTTTTGGCCAAGGTCATAGTCACCTTTTAACACTTCATCTTCATATATATAATTGTGTGTGTGTAAATGTATGTAAATAGGAATAAATATATAGAGAAGTAAAAATAAAGTTTCTTTATGATAATGTGACAGTCCTATGATATCTATAAATTATTTTAAGTTCCATTTCACAAATGCAGAAATCCATTCATCATTCATATGCTTTGGTCTATTTGACCACTTCCCCATTTGCTTGGTTTCCTTTTATATGAATTCCTGCTGAAATTCTTAAAACTAGGGTCAATACCCTGGAACCCAAACCCCAGAGATTAGGAGCTTCTAATTTCTTGACTCTATCAGCTCCTAGATAGGTATATGCACTGACTATTGCTCAAACAATAGTACCCAGCAAGAGGTGCCAAAATGTGACATATCATTCAAGAGCAGGTCTGTTAGTCAGACTTGCAGTGTGTTTTCTTGAGATCTGGTCAGTGTGATTCAACTCAGGTTGGGAGTGGGGCTGTGGGCAGGGCCTCGAGAGCTAGAGAACTAGGAGATAGGCCCCCACTCGAAGCCAACAAAGGAATGGTTGGAATGGAGTGACTTGTATTTCAGAGATCTGTAATAAATCAGGGTATGTTACACTATCTGTTCAGGGAAAAGCCCTGGAGGAAGTAGAGGATTCTTTGTTAATTACCTGAATTCGCAGTCTCCATAGACTCCATTCTGTTGAAGTTATTAGGAAGCCAATTGAATGGAGGAGGAGGGTGGCTCACAATCCAGCTTTCCTACTGAAACCACATGAGTTGAGTGTTCTTTGAAGGCCTATGGTTAAAAAAAAAAAAAGCATATAGAAAATATATCAGATTTTGACTTTTTCTTCTGTATTAATGTCATGCCCTCATCATTCAATAGGAAACTATTTTGAATTTATAGTTAGCAAGCCATAGTGGAACAGAGGAGAACGTGATATAAGTGTAGTGTCCACTAGACCATAAATTGCATGAAGACAGAGCCAGTATAGCCTCAGAGCTCAACTCAGAGACAATATAGGAGGGGCTCAACAAATATTTATTGTCTGACTAGGGTAGCTACTATATGAGTGACTAGAAAGCACAAATATGAAGAACTAGAAGGTCATGGAATATTAAAAATATTCAACAAAGTTTAATATGCTAGTTTATTGTAATTCAGTCAGTTATGATTTTTATAAGTCAAAATTAGTCAAATATTAGGAATTTCCTATGGTTCAACCTTATTGGGGTAGTTGCAGAGCAAGCATAAAAAGGACATTTAAATATTGAAATGTATGCGTTGTATTACATATTTTTTAACTATATTACATATTTTTAAAATAATTCTTATAGCAATAATTATACATATCTTTGAAATTATCCATAACCTTTCCATTATGATCTCTACGTCTTTCTTCACAGTCTATATGTGGTTTTAAAATACTGTTTTCCTAATACCAACAGAATCAAAATACAGAAGTAAACATTAATCAGGCATATTAGAAAACTAGAAATTCAGTCCCTGTAACTCAGCTCATTTTATCTGAAAAAGAATTTCTTTGAAACAGGATTCTGCTAAAAATTAAGTCTGAAAGCAAGCATAGCTTGTGTTGAGTGAAGAATTCACTTTATCAATTTTAGTCAGCACAAGATTGTGTAAATGAAAATTATCTAAAGACAATGTATTTTTCTTTCTAAGGATAATGTAATTTTCTTTCTGATATATATTTTATTAAAGTAGATAGATGTTTACCCGCCCCTGTATTGCAGATGGGCAAATGGATGCTCCTCATCCAGGGACAAATCTACCATCTGGACATCCCCCTGAATATCCTTCAGCAGCATTCCAAGGTAAAATATTTATTTAAAGAATAAACCCCCCCAAATTTTAAATTATTGTTATTCCCCTAAAGTGTACATATGTGTGTGTCTGCCTGTCTCTGTGTGTGTTTTGGTAGTGTCTTTTACTAAAAGTGCAATAATGAAATTGGAAGCCTATTGTTAATTTTTTTGGCTTGACTATGTATTATCATAAATATCATAAAAGTAATTTTTACTTATACAGGATAGTAAAGATGTAGAGTCAATAAAAATTTAGCAAATAAAGTTTTCACATAAATTAAACCCCCAAATAGACATTTTAAATAAAAGATTTAATTGATTCTCCACCTGTTCTGAAACACATTTAGGACATTTATCCCCGAGTATTTTTGAGTCAGATATTAGCCAAGGGTAATTGTGTACAGTGAGAGTCACAGAAAAGAGGTGACTACTTAAAACTGGAAATTCTAAGTAGTAAAAATGTAGCTTCCTGGGTATCATTTTCATTTTCATTCCATAACATATATGAGAGCTTTGCATTTATATACATCCTAACTCATGCCTTCATCTAAGAAAAGCAGTTGAGTCATATCACTCCATACAAGGCAATACCTTTTTACCCTTTGAACCAATGAATAGGAGACTTCAGAGATTTTTATTTAGTCAAATGCAGTTATCAAAATAACTGGAACTTTTCTAAATGACAAAGTTCATGGTGCACCCGGATTTACAAGTAATCCGACTACTCCCACCTTGAGAGACCATTCTGAAGATTTAGTTAGGATCAAAAGGAATCCGGTTTGGGCAGCAGGGCATATCCATTTTGTTTTCTGCTCTGAGCAAATAAATCTGCTTGAGAATTGAATTATCTAGACAGAAATTTCCCAGTAGGGCCTGGATCTCATTCAGATGTTTGCAGTTAGTTATAAGGATGTGAACTAGAAAATCTCTAAGGTTATAGTTCTCAAGGGGGCCTGCACTGAAATATTATGTGGATGTTCTTAAAAACACTGTACCAGGGTATCATACCAGAAAAATTTAAAAAGCTCAGGTAGTAGGACCCAGGGATTAGTAATATTTTAATTCCCCAGGTAATTCTAATGTGCAACCACCAGAGCTAAGAACTACTGCTCTAAATTCTTATATGATGATTGTTTGAAAAATTATTAGCAACCTGCAATATTCATCCAAGGCACTTGGAGAATGATTTAATCCACCTTCACAGCTAATTAAAAGTAGGTGATAAATAATTAAATTCAGTTATAATCAGACTTGAGAGCTTATGAGAAAAATAGCTTAATTTTATTTCTCAAGTCCAAGGCCACATATATAGTACAGGTCTTAATATGATAATGATGTAGTGATAGTTTAAAAATGAGACTTTACTGTGCATCATGTGTGATAAATCATTTAATTCTCAAGCTTATGAGGTAAATACTATCAATTATCCCCATTATTCAGGTGGGAAAAAGGCATAGAGAGGCTGTATCAGGCTCTGGGTTATGGCTTCTGTACTTGATAGTTGTGCGATGGTTCAAATAAGTTGCTGTACCTCCAAGCCTCTGTTCTTATCTATAAAATGGGGATAATATTTTCCAATTCAGTTTTGTTTGGAGATTAAATGAAAACATATGTAAAATACCTAGTACAATGATTTACAAATAATAAGTGACAAATATTTGTTGACTATTCTACTAATAATACATTAAATCAATTGGACTTTATACAAATAAAAATATTTGTATTTTTACAAATTTCAGGTAGTTCTGTATGTTTAATCCATTGACTTGGGAAATAATCAACTATCCACTCTAGGAGTCTTGAGAAGATTGAAATAATGCTAATAACGTAACCTATTAACTCCTATATCCCCATTGATTTGCTTGTGGTCTGATCTTTGCATTGTTCCCAGTGATCTTTAAAAATGCTTACCTGTTCATATTACAGATAGCATTCAATGTGTACATCATTGACTTTTCCTTGATTTTAGGATAAAGACCAAAATGCTTATTTTGGTTCACTAGACCTGAAGGCTCCCGTGCATTCTCTTTAACTGTCTCTTAAGCCTGAGTCTCCGCTATTCAAGTCCATGTGCCTTTCTAAAGATTAGTAGACACCCTGTTACTAACCCAGGGCTTCTCTCTGAAACATTTTCCTTGTGCCCCCTGGTCTACTCAACTCCTCTGCATCCTTTAGATCTCAGCTGAAAGGAGGTCCTCAGGGAAGCTGTCCTAACTCCTTCCTTTTCTCTCTCCCCATCCCAACACGTTCCTTTGGCATTTATAGTCATAAAAATCTGGGCCCTTCTTTCAAAGAGCTTGTCTTCAACCATAGTTAACAAATTGGTCATACTGGTGTCGTGGCTCCCTGGAGTATAAAGTATAAGTTATAAAGTATAAAGTTAAAAACTATAACTTTATAAAGTATAAAGTTATCTTCCCCACAAGGCAGTGAGGGCAGGGATTCCATCTGCATTTCTCATTTTAAATCCCAGTGCTCAGCACTCCTATAAACTTTGTAAGATATAAATCAGATTATGGAGCTCACTTGTCTGCTTAAAATCCTCAAAGACCTGTCCATCACACTTGGAATAATATCTAAACTCCTTATGAATGGGCTTCCTCGATGAGCTGCTGTTTCTTCACTGACCACAGTTTCTACTCTTCCTCTCTCCCTTAGGAGGTTTCTCTTTTTCTCAAACATGCCAAATTCATTCCTAAGTAGAAGAGTTTTGCATTTGGTTTTCTTTCCTCCTGGACATTTCTTGCCGGATCTTTACACAGAGCTTTTCTGTTCTCATATTTTAGATCTCAACAGAAATTTTTTTTCTATCTAATGTAACGAATTGATACCTTTCCCTCTCCACCATGCATTTTCTCTATAAGTTCAATCTGAAATCTTTTAAATCAAAGAATTTATTTTCCCTTTCCCAAAAGTTGCCTGTAAGCTTCCTGAGGGCAGGTTGCCTGTTGATAGCTGTGTCCTCTGATTCTAGAACAGAGCCAGTCACATTGTAGAATGTTGGTAAATATTTATTGTAAGAAGGAATGAATTATAAAAACTATATTTAAAAGATATTAGTATGAGATTTAGTCTCTTCTAAATCTTTTTAATGGTGTATGTGTTTTGCCTCAGTGATTTTTTAAGTACTTATAAATTACATAATCTAAGTATTAAATTTTATATAGCCTTTCCTGTTAAAATATTATGGAACACATTCCTTTGAAATTATATTCCATTCCTGTGGGATTGCTACTCTGTGGACTACTCATGGAAGCTTATGAAGTTCCATTGCAATCACAAATTCACATGGAATACAGAATATACGCTTATTAAATTTCTTCCTCTCCTGTGCTTCTTAAATACTTAAGATTGCCTATTGTAACTTTTTATCTTCCTTAGTTCTCAAATTATATTTTTCAGAGTGCTGTAAATTATAAAACTTAAATTTGTAATCTATCATACTGGATGATTTTTTCATGTAGGAGGTTTTAGGATAGGAATGTACCATGCCTGAAAATTTCAGGCTGATTGTTCACCCAGATAAGCATCTGGACAATATTGGAAGTAACAACATGCTTTTACCTTTATGCCAAGGTTTCTCAACGGCAGCACTATAATATTTGGGGATGAATAACTCTTTTTATTTTTCAGGGTACTATTCTAGCATTTCAGGAAGTATTTAGCAGCATCACTGACCTCTGTTTACCAGATGCCAGTATCACCCTCCATTCCAGCTGAAACAACCAAAAATATACCCAAACTTTGCCACATATTCTTTGAGGGGGCAAAACCACCCCTAGTTCTATACATAAAGGAGATACTGTTTCCTACAGTTCCAGAATTATCATATTTTTATACAATACTTTGGTTTCAGAAATGCTGATTCCAAGCCTTTTTGGGCCTTTTACTCCATGCCATCTCTCTTTTCTATTAGGGCATTCCAGAATCTTTATGTAGGTGACTCTAGGTCATTGTTGATTTCCTGTCACTTTCCTAGTTTTCAAGACTATTTTCAACTGAGTTTTGAGTGGTGGATAAGGCTTGGGCCAATCCTACTCCCAGCCCCAAGCCGTATAGGAGTGGATATGAAACCACAAATATTTCATTGAAAAATCGCTGAAAGATAAAAACACAACCTTTAAGCTTCATAAAAACGGGATTTCTGAGTTGAAATTTTAGTTTGTAGAGTTTTAGGAGTAATCCCAAAAGAATTCATGTTTCAAATTTTCTGTGCAGTTACAAATTATTTTACTTGTTTATATTTCAGGGCCTCCAGGACATATGGGCTACCCTGGCCCTCAGGTTGGCTATCCTGGCCCTCAGGTTGGCTATCCTGGCCCTCAGGTTGGCTATCCCGGCCCCCAGCCTGGCTATCCTGGCCCCCAGCCTGGCTATCCCGGCCCCCAGCCTGGCTATCCTGGCCCTCAGGCTGGCTACTCAATTCCACCAGCTGATTATTTAGGTGCTGGCCCAGTAGGCTTTCCTGTCCAACACCAGCCAGTGTATAATCAGCCAGGTGGACCTGCAGGGGTACCATGGATGCCAGCACCACCACCTCCATTAGACTGTCCACCTGGATTGGAATATTTAAGTCAGGTAATTCTAAATAAGTGAAACACTCATAAAAAAATAAAATTGTGCATATCATTTGCTTAATGAAATTAACAAATGACTAATTCAGAAAAGTCTGAAATGGTAAAGCATTTTACACTAACAAATTACTATAAGTCTTCTAGGTCAAGTTTACTTTCAAAGCAAAATATAAATGTCTCATGAAATTGTGTTTTCTATGATTTTGAATATACTCTGTGGCAATGGTCAATAGCAAACTTTAATTAAGCACTATTTTCCAGAGTTTGTTCCTAAGTATAACACATGCATTAACTTATCTAATCCCTTAGAAGCTCTATGATATATAGGTGCTATAATTATCATCATTTTACAGAAGAGGAAACTGAGGTCCAGGGAGATTATATAACTGACTCAGGGTCAAAACACTAAGGAATGGCTTCTTAATTCTGGAAACTTAGTTCTAGATCTTGTTCTTTAATCTTAACACCGAATAACTTCCTGAGAGGTGAATAGAAACATTAAACTAAATTTAGTGCTGAGTGTCAAGGTGCCTGGGTGGCTCAGTTGATTAAGTGTCTGCCTCCAGCTCAGGTCATTATCCCAGGTTCCTGGGATTGAACCCAGGGTCAAACTCCCTGCTCAGCAGAGTCTGCTTCTCCTTTCTCTGCCCCTCCCTCCAGCTTGTGCACTCTCTCTCTCATAAATAAACAAAAAAATCTTTTTAAAAAATTTAGTGTTGATATCAATAAGTGGTACCAAAAACTGAGAGTTAATATTTTCTGTATAACATGATTCACTTTTTGTTATAATTAATAAAACTATATTTTATGATGCTTTGTCCTTTGGAAGAACCAATTTTATTAACACCACCAGTGAGGAAAAAAAAAAATCCTTTTTTTTCCCTTGCCCATATCCTAGCAATGTGAAGGTTAGTATTTGCTTAATGTTGGAAATCTGGTATGTAAACTGGGAATATGAAATTATTTGTGTCTAATCTATAAACAGCTATTCCTGCGATAACTAACCAGTTTTAAGTAAATGAATTGGCTCTCTTTTACTCTCTGTACTACTTTAATTTTCCCCAATGCACTTGGGTGTTGTAAGAACTATTAGTAGTTCATACAATCCAAGAAATACTTTAAACAGATTCTTTTTAAAAATCAAGGCCTTACAAAATATATAGGGGAAGTTATTACCTGCTCCAAAAGGTAATATCAAGCACACTTCAAATTTGTTTTTTAAATTTGGAAAGAATTTTTAAATTTGGAAAGAAGCACTTTAAATGGATAAGGAGTCTTAATATTTCTTAAGTCTTTTCAAGAAGGAACTTTTTTTTTTTTTAATTTTTAGAGGGATTCCAGTGTAAGTCAATTTTATTTGACCTGAATTTGCCCACGTTAATAGTGAACACATTCAATAGATTGTTTTTCTTTTTCTTTTTTAAAGATTTTATTTGAGAAAGAGAGAGCATGCATGCATGTGCAAGCACACAAAAATGGCAGGGAGGGGCGGAGGGAAAGGGAGAAGCAGACTCCCCACTGAGTCGGGAGCCCAACTCCCGGCTGATCCCAGGACCCTGAGATCATGACCTGAGCCAAAGCCAGCCACTTAACCAATTGAGCCACCCAGGTGCCCCAGTAGATTGTTTTCAATTAAAGATATATTAACTTTAATTTTATACCTTTAGGTATAAAAGTTTAGAAGTAAGACATGATATTATTAAATATTGATAAATATTGACAATTTATTATATACGTTCCTTAAAATAGAAAACACAAATATTAATTTTGGTATAAAAAGAATGAAAATATCGTCTTTTTTTTTTTTTTTACTATAATAGATAGATCAAATACTGATTCATCAGCAAATTGAGCTTCTGGAAGGTATGTATTCATTTTATTGACCATATTTCTAGAAAGAGAAGATGTTTTTACAGATAAAAGCATATCAGCAACCACAAATATAACACTTTCACTGATGTGGAACAGTTAAATCTGATTATTTACAAATGTCTTTCTTCATGATAATGAAATGATGGCAATTATCAGTGGCACATTTCTGGAAATTAGAAGTCAACTTGTAAAACACCATTATTCTGAGCATCCATCCTCATGCCAACTTAGAAGGAAGCCCATCAAAAGTTACTTTTGCTCCCACTTCCCTCTAGAAATCATTTCAGCTGTTTTCTCTAGCCTGACATGATCTTGATGCTGACACAGAACCATATGCACTAGTTCAGTTACCTTGGTACATTTCTAAAGCCAGGAAAGTCCTTCAATTTGGATGGGTATGTTTTGGAAAATGTATTCTTGCCAACAATTTATATCAGGAGTTCATATGAACCTTGTAAGACCTTTGTTCTGTGGTCTGTGGATTATCACCTTGGGTGCAGGGCTAATGCATTGTTGGAGGATGCTGATCAGTAGGCTTGGAGGCCTGGCTTCTTAAAACAGCACTCCTGCTCATGTGAATGGCAAATAAATATTTCCTTGGGTACAGCACTCCTGAGGTGCAAGGTAAACTTAAGAAGCCACCAGATGCTTCAAGACTCTTACCAGGGGAAAGAGAACCTAGATGGCTTCATGAACCATGGTGTCTTTCTTCTAGATATAAAGAGTAATGAACGCTCAGCTAGAGTTTATAATATATCTGTTAAGTCCTTCATCTCTCTGCAAAGTTTGTTTCCAATGATAGAAATTATAACTATGAATAGTAAGAGCAGAATAATAGATTTAGTTTTGCCTTTTTTATTTAAATTGCTTATAATGAAAAAAAAGAAAAAAGTAATAAATTGCTTATAATGTACATTGTTAGATATTTATAATGTGCGTGTTTTTAGTTAATACTAAGTTTTCCCTGGAAAGGCATTCTTTGTTGCTTGATAATTAGTACTTTGAATTTTTTAATGTTTTAAGAAATTTATTTTTGATGTCATAAAATCAAACCAAACCAGATACTGTACATCATACAGCACTCCATTTATAGTTTTTAAATGTGTAAGTTTTATACATATCATGAAAGGTAAAGTAAGTTCAAAATTTATAGTTATTCTTCAGTTTTCTAATAGTGATGTCTTCAATTTTCTTCTTTTCTCTTCATCTCAATGAAAGTATATATTGTAACATGATAGTATAAAGAGATGGAGATTATTCCATTTTTACCATCTGAGTGTATGACAGGCACTTACACACTTCCCAATTCAAAACTTTATAGACAGTAATGATGACCATAAAAGTCTTATTTCATTCTCATTTTGTAACTAGAAGGTAACTTAGAGATTGTGTAAACCCATTCATCTCATTTTACAGATAAACTAGCTAAGAATTTGAGATTAAGCTAGCTAATGAAACATTTAGATAACAGACTCCATGTTACGAATCAGTTTAATTTTTTTCTTACACAGCACTTGACTGGCAGATGTTGAGGTCAAGGGTGGTTCTTTTAAAAATCCAAATGCTGGCTGAAGCCAGCCAGAGCTAAGATACTTAAGAGAGGCCATGATCATAGAATTTATGAAGGACATCTATATCTGACTAAGTCTATCCATACAGATATTAGAGAATATTTTTTGTCTCCATACATATCTCTCTATCATTCATTATATATTGGTGGCTTTCTGGCATCTCATGACCCACGTTAATGAGGACTGTAGACTAGTAGGACTGTTAATGTTCCCCTGGCTCTAAGCAAGGAGAGGTTTGCAATGTGTGATTCAGTATAGGAGCCCATTGGTAAGATGTCACATGGACATCAGCATTTAGCATACCTCTGTCCCCTTGTGAAAAGATTAGCCTCCTCCAGAGTACAGAATTTACGTAGGATGCCAGTGGTCTAGATAGCCTATTGAGTTGCAGCCTTGGTTGCGAAGCACCTCTTCCCATTGTCTAATACCCATCACCCACTTCTGAACAACTACCACTAAGCTAAACCATTTTTTTTTTCCATTTTGGCAGCATTGCTACTCATATTTGGAAATTGCACCACTGATCAGAGCTGTGTTCCTTCATCCAACCCACTATTTTTAAAAGGGTTTAAGAAAAGAGTTCCTTAACAATTTAGACATTTTTCATAAATATGGAGATTAAAAAATGTGCAAAGGCCAGTAGAGCAAATCTTAAACCAGGGTGCTCTGAGCCCAATGTGATGTTCTAATTCACCCTCCATTTTAACCCCCTCCCTTTCTTAATGCACAAGTGTGCATTAAGAGTAAGCCCTGTCATTACTCACCATCACACAGTGCAAAAACATAAGCCATGAATATTATATATAAAAAAACTCAAGCCAATTTATTCAACAGAATATTTCATAGAGTATGAACATAGCAACCATCCTATATTCCCTTATATAATTGAATATTAGAAAACTATACCAAGCAAGTGGATATTTTCTGCATGCACAAAGCAAGCTACGACCATCTACAGCACTGTACCATCCCTCAGAAGCAGTCTGTCTTTCTGACATGAGACTATGGAATTAAGAAGATAGGAGTTTTCTTTTCCCTGTCTTACACAGAGACTTTAATTTCTCTGTTCCTTAATACCTTCTCCTTCTTTTTTCCCTTTATCTTTTATCCTCTATCTAGATCATCTCTAAACACCTTTCCTTTTTGTTAAAGTATGATCTACAAATGGTAGGATATAGTATCTTAGGATAGATTCGATATTCTTTTAGTATAATGGTCATAATGATTCCCTCTCTTATGTTTTTAGTCATAACAGGTTTTGAAACTAATAACAAATATGAAATTAAGAACAGCTTTGGACAGAGGATTTACTTTGCAGCAGAGGATACGGATTTCTGTACCCGAAATTGCTGTGGAGCTTCTAGGCCTTTTACCATAAGGATTCTTGATAATATGGGCCAAGAAGTTATAACTCTGGAGAGACCACTAAGGTGTGGCAGCTGTTGTTGCCCTTGCTGCCTTCAGGAGGTCAGTGAGTAGTTCAGTAAGAATTGTTACCCTTTTATTGAATTTATGTAATCAAATGAGATTTAAAGGAAAATTGATCCATAAGCTTATTGGTTTATACTTGAGAATAAATTGTCCAAGAAGAAAGGCAGGTGAAAAACAAAGAGCAGTTAGCCTCATGGCCATGAGTAGTGTGTCTGTCTCATGGGGTTGAGATCAGAGATCTGAGACCAGGCTTCTTGATCTTCATGGAGATCTGAGAAGGTAGGGCACCTTGGTCAAATCCCTTACCTAAAATAAATGCGAAAAGTCTAGCCAAAGCCAGAGCAGTGACAACCTAGAGAATATTCTAGAATATCCTACATGTGTTCATCTTACAATTTGGGCCAACCTATTATAGAATGAACCTAGGAGAGGCCCCACATCTGAAAAAACTTCAATGCCTGTGTTTTTATAGATCCTTAAAAATTATTAATGAATTTGGGCCCCCTGTAAGAGGTATATACCAGCTATGAGTACCATTAGCTCCATAAAGACCAGACTGTTTCATATTACTTGGCAGCCCACTAATAGAGAATATATATTTCAGGGGAAATGCTGGGACACAGAGAGTTTATAGGGAAGTTGATGTTTGCCTGTATCTTCATTGGCCTGAGACCAGCCCTGCCAGGGTCACTCAGTCACTCCATAGAGGTGGCTGTTCTAGCATGACAGACACAGTTACAAGCACATGAATATTTGAAATCTAATACTGTATGTATTTTTAAAAGATAACTGAAATTGTTCATAGTGAACTATTTTATTTTCATATCATTTAAGTTAGATATAGTAATATTTATCCAGGAATATCTAAGGGAAAACTGAGAGTTTGATGGAATATGCTCTATAATATAATGATGATACTACAACTATATATTATGCTAGTTGATGGTAAAAAAATGGACCTAGGAAGTCATTTACTGATGAGCACACTGAGGCTCTTTAAAGGTCACCTAGCAGAGCCAAGATTCCACACTTCATTTTTTTTTTTGTTTCCATTTTGGCAGCAGTGCTACTCATATTTGGAAATTGCACCACTGATCAGAGCTGTGTTCCTTCATCCAACCCACTATTTTTAAAAAGGTTTAAGAAAAGAGTTCCTTAACAATTTAGACATTTTTCATAAATATGGAGATTAAAAAATGTGCAAAGGCCAGTAGAGCAAATCTTAATAGTGAAGACTATGCATGCAGCCTGCCCAAGTTTATACCTCATCTTGTCTACTTTGTAGTTAGGAATCTGCTGTAAGTTAATTAACATCTCTGCTCCTCAGTTACTTTCTCTATAAATAGGCATAATTGTACCAAACTTGTAGGGATATCTTATGAATTAAGTGGTGCTTAAAATAGTGTCTGGCACTTAGAAAGTATTCAATAAGTGAGTTATTACTAGACATTATAATTATTATGATTTATATATATATTCTTTTGTCTTTGTAGATAGAAATCCAGGCTCCTCCTGGTGTACCTGTAGGTTATGTTAATCAGACCTGGCATCCATGCCTGCCAAAGTTTACAATTCAAAATGAGAGGAGAGAGGATGTGCTAAAAATTACAGGTCCGTGTCTTGTATGCAGCTGTTGTGCAGATGTTGATTTTGAGGTAAGAGATGTGATAATGTTTACAGGTCTTGCTTTCCTCATACAAGAATAATATAATTTGGTAGGATGTTACAAATAGAATACATTTGTGTGTCCTGATATTTCAAGAGGAAGACAGTATGCTTATATATTTAACTTTGGTCAGAGAGGTGGTTAATGCTCTGATTAAGCATCAGGGTTGATTATACTTTTAAAAAGGAAAAGCAGAGCCTTGTAGTCAAATAATAAGCAAAACATCCAACATTTGAACATGGTGGTTTCTGTGTGGACACTCCATATATTATCCATTTAAAATAAAATGTGAACCTCATCATCTAAGTCTGATTGCTAAAGCATATGAATTCTTCCTTAGTCCGAAGTACAGGTTGCCAGTGCTCTAGATCCTCTTCAGAAGTTCTGACATTTTTGAATTCCTGCAAAAAGCTCACTTATGCAAAGAGAGTTTTAAGAAATATACTGTAAGATGTATTTCCCAACTATGCTTCTTATCCATGTGTTAAATTTATTGACTGGAAACCACACTATATCTGTGTATTTACTACATGAAGGAATTTCATTATAGCAGTTTTCCCATAGATGGCCTAGCCTTGTAGCCCAAATTATTTAGTTGTAAATGTGTAAAAATAGGGAGATTTTATAACTTAATCTCATGGAAAATCATAAAATTTGTTAAGATGGACCAACATTTCCACAACAGGGGCAAAAATCTAAAACTAAGCAGGGCTGCCCCCTTATGATAAGATGTTTGAAATCTGCCGCTGTCCTTTACTTCCTACAGTTTCCATTGTCCAGCTCCATTATTTTATACTATCTGCGTGACTTCTCTAATCATATGATTTTCAATTCCTTTGTTAGACCTGGTTATATAAAAATGAATCCTTCCTCCCCTCAGTGACTTCAGAGTCGAAGAAGAAAGATAGGCAATTCTACGAAGATAGATAAAATAGAAACTTATAAAGACTCTTACAAAGGCATATACATAGTGTAAGGAGGAATTGAGGTGATGTATACTCTGCATGTGTAAAGACTTTATAGGTTTTTGTATAATAATAAGTTCTCTATAGAGAGGTCATCATTCCAGGAAAGACCCAAAGGACTGAGAGGTAATTGTTCTCTCAGGGAATATTAATAGAACTTTTGCTGACATATACTTTATTTGCAGAAATTAAGTACTGGTGTAACAAGTCAAGCTGGATTGCAAAACTTTTATATTTAATGCTAAGGAATTTAGAAATCTCCCAGCAACCTTTCTCAGTGAATACCTTAAAGCATCTGTTATATGTAATGAATTAACTCTTCTCCTGTGCATCCAGAATGGTCTAACTAGGTAACAAACTCTTTGAGGGAACTAAGAAAGTAGTCCCTTGAATCATTTTCTGTAGGCTATAATGGAAAGTTTGAAAGCAGGAATTATGAGTACAAGGAACCACTATGGACATGGACTCCATCATAGTGTTAATGGTATGGAAACTTAGAGTAGAAAAGAGATAATGGCCTGAACACAGCAGGAGCCATTCTAAAGGAAGAAATAAGAGACATTTCATAAGCATACCAAGTGGAATTGATTCATGGCTTTGATGTCAGTTGAGCATGAAAGAAAATTTGGAGATGATTCTGATGTCATACTGTTCTAATATCTGATGTTTAAGAAACTCAGTGAGGGGCACCTGAGTAACTCAGTCAGTAAAGTGTCCAACTCTTGATTTCAGATCAGATCCTGATCTCAGGGTTGTGAGATCAAGCCCCATAATGGGGGTTCCACACTTAAGATGGAGCCCACTTAAGATTCTCTCCGCCCTCTCTGTCCCTACTCTTTCAATCCCTCTCTCTCTCTCTCTCAAAAAAAAAAAAAAAACCTGAATGAATAATGATGTCATTAGCCAGTTAGCCAAGTTAACAATCTTGGAGAAGAAACAATTGATTTGTGAGAACCTCATAATTTATATTTGAGTTATGTTGGATTTTTAGTATGTAGAGAAAAAGTTTGGGATGTTTTCAGCATAAAAATCGTAGTTGAAGTCATTAGATTATCCCAAGGGTAGTAGAAGAAAGACAAGTGTGGAGATGATAAGGAAATCTGCCTCCTTCCAGAATTTTTGGTAGGAAAAAACATGAAGGTCTTAACACATTATAGTCCCCTTTATGAGTCCAAAGTCTAAATTCATACCACTGTTATGGATCAAAACCTCATAACATAAAAATTGGTTCTGAGTGGTGATACAGATGACAGAATCGAATGCAAAAGCACACTAGAATATCACCAAAAATTGATCACCAAACCTTTTCTGTTCCTATAGAATAAGCTGATCTTCACATGAATCGATCAAAAATGACAAAATATTCTAGGAATTAATCCACCACCAACAAACTGCATAAAACAGAACAGTCTGCAATCAGTCATATAAGAAATATTTAAATAAACATTAAAGAGGCTAAAGAAGAAACAAAGAAGGTCATAAGAGAAGAATAAGACTATTAAAGAAAGGACAGGAGAATCTGAAAACAAACCAAATAGAAATTCCAGAAATAAGGAACGCTCATTGATGAAACCTCATTGGAAGGTTGAGCTGAAAATTAGATATAGGTGAGGAGGGAATTGATGAATTGGATGATCTATTTGAGAAAAATAAATGTGAGAGGGGAAAAGATAAATTTGAGGGGACCAAAAAAGTGTAAAGGGATGTGAAAGCTAGAATAAAATAGTCTTGCATATGCCAAAGAGCAGTTACAGGGGAAAAAAAAACAAACAAACAAACGAATGCAGAGAATGTGCTGAGATAATATTCAAAGAGATAAATGGATAAGAATCATGCAGACTTGATGCCATGGATTCTCAGATTAAAAAAGGACAAGCAGTCCTGAGTAAGAAGAAATGACTCCCAGATACAACTTAAACTGCAAACTTCAAACTAAAAAGGAAATCTAAAATCAGCAAGTGGGTGGGGGGGGGGGGGGAAGGTTCTCTCTGCTATGTAATTCCCTAACCATTAGGAATTATGAACATTTTACTCTAAGTTTACTAGCTACCTGTGTTTGCTCTCTTTGAATTGTCTATTCATTGCCTGTATTTTTATTGGGTTATTTTTTTTCTTGTCAATTTATAAATGTAATTTGTATGTTGAAGATATTGACCCTGCATCCGTCCTCTGATCTGCAAATAGTTTCCACAAATCTACTCTTTCTTTGTGGACCTTATATATTTATGTGTGTGTGTGTGTGTGTGTGTGTGTGTGTATAAATATATGTATGCATATGTATACATTTTATTTGTTACATATAGTCACATATATCTATTTTAATATCTTCTGGTTCACCTGTCCTGATTATGATGAAGTTACCCCAACGTTATATTGTATTTACTCCTTTTTCAATCTTTTTATAGTTCACTCTTTAACTTACCAGGAATTTTATTTGTACAAGATAGGATCAGGGGATCCCTGGGTGGCACAGCGGTTTGGCGCCTGCCTTTGGCCCAGGGCGCGATCCTGGAGACCCGGGATCGAATCCCACATCAGGCTCCCGGTGCATGGAGCCTGCTTCTCCCTCTGCCTGTGTCTCTGCCTCTCTCTCTCTCTCTCTCTCTCTCTCTCTCTCTGTGACTATCATAAATAAATAAAAATTAAAAAAAAAAATTTAAAAAAAAAAAGATAGGATCAAACATTTTTTTCTTTCAGATGGCTAGATGGCTATAACATCACAATTTATTGAATAAATTAGTCATTCCTTGCTGAATTGAAATACCATACATTAAATTCCCACAAATAATGGGATCTATTTCTAGATTCTACTATTTCATTGATAGAATAATCTGTTTTACAACAGTGCCTTATGATTCAATTATGGCAACTTAATGATGTATTCTATAGCTAGTCAGAGCCAAACAGCCACTTATTAATTTTCTTTATCATTTTTTGCTGTTATCAGATTTTCATTTCCTGTGAATATTAAGGCTAAAAATGATTTAATCCTATTTACTTTTCAGTTGTAAATCATTATTCACATTTCTGAGCCTTTTTAAAACAAACTATATGTTCTACTTCTCTCATAAATTTTGGTAAATTTTTTATTTCTTATATAGGAATAAAAAGGAGAAATGTCAGTATTTGTTAAATCTAGTGGTAGGATTATGGTGGCTAAATTATCTGTTGTATATTTCATTTAAAAAACACTTTAGAAATTAAAAATGACCAAATTTTTAAATATAAGGTTTTTTTACTAGCTTCAAATGCTGATGACAGCTATTAATATGTAAAACACAGGTATGCAGAGCATCTAGGTGGTGCAGTCAGTTAAGCCTCCAACTCTTGTTTCAGCTCAGGCCATGATCTCAGGGTCCTGGGATCCAGCCTTGTGTCCATGCTCAGCATAGAATCTGCTTGAGATTTTCTCTCCTCCTTCTTCTGCCACTCCTGCTCATGCTCTCTCTCTCAAATAAATAAATCTTTAAAAACAAACAAAAAATACAGGTATGCAAGAGGGATTTGTAGTAGTCTATGTAGCCACAATAGTATGCATAACAACCTCTAAAGCTCAGTGGATTAAAACTACAGGGATTTATTCTCATGTGAATAGATATGCAGGTCAGTTGTGTCTCAGGGAATATATCCAAGCTTCACTAGATGGCTCTGATTTGGGCTGTAAGTTGGTCTCAGGTCTACTCCAGGTATGTTCATTCTGGAACGGTAGCAAATACAGCTACCTGGATCATGCATTTCTAGTCTGATCACTGGAGAGCAACAACCAGACCAAAGCACTTAGCCATGTTTTAGGCCTCTACTCATGTCACATCTCTTAACATTCCATTGGTCAATCAAGTCACATGGCCAACCCTACCTATCAATGAACAGGAGCATAAACAAGACCTACAATTGGTCGGGGAGGGTAGTTCATGAATATTTGCTGAACCGTAATCTATGCTATCATAGTTATATTAGAAGTTAATTTCAGATTTTTAAAGAACCCATCCACCCACACCAAAAGAAAATGAGTCAACTGTGTTCCGTTTCCCCACATTTTTAAAAAAAGATTTTATTTATTTATTTGACAGAGGGAGAGTGTGAGAGTGCACAAGCGGGGCGGGGGCAGCAGAGGGAGAGAGAGAACCAGACACCCTGCTGAGCAGGGAGCCTGACATGGGGCTCGTTCCTAGGACCCGGGGATCATGACCTGGGCCAAAAGCAGATGCTTAACTGACTGAGCCACCCAGATGCCCCCAGTTAATTCACATTTATTTTGCTCTTCTCAACCTGAGCTAGGGCTTAAGTAGGTGTGGCTAGCACTTGTGGTACCTTGTGCACATTTAAAAAGGATTCATCTCTTCCTAGTTTGACATACATAACTCTACATGCATGTACCAGGGTAATTGTGGGCTACATTCATCCCCACACATGCCTACTTGGTGAGGTGCATTTGTCCAGTCACAGTCTGTTCAACTCTTTAAGATGGCTCTGGGCTTTCCTCAAGCAGAATTGTAAAATCAGAAAAATTTTACTTTGGAGCTCTTTTTATCATACATGCTTCTTTTTGTTGTTGACTGTGCATCCACCCTACTGTCTAGTGTTACCCCAACCCTTGACCTGGGGCACCCCATCAAGTTGCTTATTAGCTATTTTCTTGTACTCAAAACTGCCAGTCTTCTTTTCCAGGCTCTTCACATTTCATATTTTCCTACTGATGGTAGTAATAAACCATCTCATCATATTTAAACACTTAGCTTATGTAAACCCCCTGTGCATCTCTTATAGAATGGGGTATTAGTTTAGTATCCTCCTCATGGCTTCTAGAAATTTCACCAAAGAAACATCTTAGATTTATATCTTTTCCTACTTAAATTTTATTTTGGATCATTTGTTACTTTCTTAATGTAGACTAGAAAATGTTAAATTTTTAGGCAAAACTACTTTCATGTAAGTTCACTGTAACAAAAAAACAGATATATTTTTTCATGCATCTAAAAGTAGATACAGGAATATATATACATTTAATGAGTGATATTATGTGTTTATAGTTAAGTATTCCATGTAATTTTGATAGGGTATTTCATTTTATTTCAACTTTTAGTGTGTTACTAGTTTTCTAGAATTCTTTAAAAATGTATTTTTTTTTTCATTTTAGATTAAATCTCTTGATGAAGAAAATGTGGTTGGCAAGATTTCCAAGCAGTGGACTGGTTTGGTGAGAGAGGCATTTACAGATACTGATAACTTTGGCATCCAGTTCCCTTTAGATCTTGATGTGAAAATGAAAGCTGTGATGCTCGGTGCATGTTTCCTCATCGTGAGTCTATTCTTGCTAATCCTGGGTTTAGAGGCTTTATTTAGTGTCATTCTGAAATGATTTAGTAAATTGTACATTTTTAAATGACTTTGTTAAATTTATAGGTTTTATTCCAAGGGGCTGCATTTAATTCTAGCTCCGAAATTTCATTTTCTCCTGGTATTCTGGGTTCACATGTGACTAATTTCTCTGGGAAGTCTGTGCAGTTTCTTATGGTAACAAAAGGACCTCATATGTTACGGAGGAGTCCTGGTCTTTGGGGTTTTTATTTAAAAGTTGAAATCGGTGCTTTGGAAAAGAGTTTGAATTTGGGCTTACATGGATTAGACTCAGTAAAACTAGATTTTCATCCTGATTCAGTATTAAATCATCTAACACAGGAGTGTAAATTCCAATAAGAGTAAATAAACAACCAATTAAGCCATTAGGTAGAATTGCCATTTGAGAGGAATTACATGTAATAAAGCGGTGGTTCTGAACTTATCTTCACATTAAATCAACTAGGAAACTTTAAAAAAACCCAAGTATCAGGCTGTACCCCAATTTAACTAAATTAGAAGGTCAGAATTAGAAGTTTGGATAGCTCCCCAGATAACTCCATATGCAGCCAAAGCCAATGACTCATGGGACAGAGTAATAGTTTTCAACCCTAGCTGCAATAGAAATACCTGGATACCTTTCAAACCCCTTATGTCAAGACTACATCCAGAAAATAAATCAAAATCTCTGCAGTTGGGACCAAGCCTGCAAGCTGTCAGGTGATTGCAATGTGCAAGCAAGGTTTGGAACCACTGGATGAAAATCTTAAACACTGACATGGTGATGCAGTTCCAAAAAAAAAAACTAAAAAATGAGAGAATACACAGAAAAAAGATCCAGTTACTTCAACAAATAAATGTCAGGAAATCTTTTTAAGATAAAAATAATGGGAAAAAAAGAGATACATCAACTTAAGCAGTTTGTAGACCATATTTAGATACTAATTGCAGAAATATAAAAAGACATTTAGAAGGAATTCAAAAAAATTTGAACATTGGTTATTGATGATATTAATAATTATTACTTTTTAAAAATGTTAGTAATACTGGGCTTATATAAAAGCAAAAGAGTCCAAATTTTTAGGGGCACACACTGAAGTGTTTCAGAATAAAATGGTATAATATCATAGATTTACTTTTCAATAATGAGGGTGAGGGCAGGGGAATCGAGGGGGTTAAGTAGTTAATGAACCAAGATTAGCCATGTTAATAATTATTAAAGCTCAATGAGTGGCCATTGGGATTTTATTTTGCTATTCTATCTAATTTGGTTTAGGCTCAATATTTTCTATATAAAGTTTTAAATATAACCACAGTTCTGTTTAAAAACTATGTTTTCACTGTTTATTTCACGTGAAAAGTAAAATTAAACTTAACCTTAGGAAACTGTTTGACCAGAGGTACACATACCATAAGCAAAGGCATATAAATGGAAGAGAAGATAGTCTGGGATGGTTGGATATATGAGAAATGGGATTGAGAGTTGTGTTAGGGTTATTAGGAAATTACTTGGGGTAGATTGGGCCTCTTCTAAAGGACTTTTAAAGATTGGACAAATTCTTGTAGATGTTGGGAAGATACTGAAAATTATTTAATTGGTTGGCTTTAAACTAGGTATAAATAAAATAGTAATAAATCCAAATCTCAGAAAGATAAATCCTGGTAACTATATGAGAAATGGACTGATGAGAGGTAAAATTACACTAATGCAACTGTAAGGGAATGATGATAAGAATTAAATTATTTCTTTGTGAACAAATAAAGGAAAATGATAGAAGTGAGAGAAAATCCATAAAATTTGATGAAAGTCATAGGGAAGAGGGTCTGGTTAGGCACTGATATAGTGAAGCAAGTTGGGAACACAGTGGACAAGTTTGAGACAGAAATCATAAAACTGAGCCAAAAAACAGGAAAGAATATCCAATGAAAAAAAGACAGTCTCTTCAATAAATGGTGCTGGAAAAACTAGCCACATGTAGAATGAAACTGGACCATCTTCTTGCATGATATACAAAGATAAACTCAAAATACATGAAAGACCTAAATGTGAGACAGAAATCCATCAAAACCCTAGAAGAGAACACAGATAGCAACCTCTTCCACCCTAGGTGCAGCAACTTCTTGCTGGACATATCTCCAAAGGCAAGAGAAACAAAAGCAAAAATGAACTATTGGAACTTCACCAAGATAAAAGGCTTCTTCACAGTAAAACAATCAATCAATAAAACTAAAAGGCAACCTACAGAATGGGAGAAGATATTTGCAAATGACATATGAGATAAATGGCTAGAATCCAGGATCTATAAAGAACTTAATAAACTGAACACCCAAAAAATAATCCAATCAAGAAATGGGCAGAAGAAAAAAAATGAAATGGGCAGAAGACATTAACAGACTTTTCTCCAAAGAAGACATCCAAGTGGCCAACAGACACATGGAAAAATGCTCCACATTGCTTGCTATCCAGGAAATACAAACCAAAACCATAATGAGATACCACTTTACACCAGTGAGAATGGATAAAAATAACAAAACAGAAAATAAAAAATGTTGTCAAGGATGTGGGGAAAGGGGAACCCTCTTACACTGTTGATGGGAACGCAAGCTAGTGTAGCCACTCTGGAAAACAGTGTGGAGGTTCCTCAAGAAGGTAAAAATGGTACTACCCTATGATCCAGCAATTGTACTACTAGGTATTTACCCCGAAGATACAAATGTAGTGAACCGAAGAGGCACCCGCACCCCAATGTTTATAGCAGCAATGTCCAGAATAGCCAAACTGTGGAAAGAGCCCAGATGTCCGTCAACAGATGAATGGATAAAGAAGATGTGGTGTATGTATACAATGGAATATTGCTCAGCCATCAGAAAATACAAATACTTACCCTTTACATTGATGTGAATAGAACTGGAGGGTATTATGCTGAGTGAAATAAGTCAGAGAAAGACAATTATGATATGGGTTCACTCATTTGTGGAATATAAGAAACAGTACAGGGTATAATAGGTAAGGGAGAGAAAACTGAATGGGAAGTCATTAGAGAGGGAGAAAGTCATAAGAGACTCTTAACTATAGGAAACAAACTGAAGATTCAAGGAGGGGAGGTGGGTGGGGGAGATGGAGCAACTGGGTGATGGGCCTTAAGGAGGGCACGTGATGTAATGAGCACTGGGTGTTGTATGCAATTGGTAAATTATTGAACATTACATCTTAAACTAAGTATGTACTTTATGTTGGCTAATTGAATTTAAATAATAAAAAAAACTGGCCAAAAATAATCTAAGATGGATGCTACCTGTAAGATGCTGTCATTCTCCTGAAAAAAATCTGAAAGTTGTACATTGAATTCCAGTCTCAAAAGAAGTTGTATTACTAGAGAAAGAGTACAAAAAGTTAAGGAAGAACAAAAAGAGAAACATTTTGAGTGGAAAAATTAGAAAAAGTGATATTTAGAGAAATTACCGATAATTAAATTCATGAAGGTAATCAGTAAGTGAATAAAATTACAGGATTTACTTGCTATTAAATTGGAAAGCTACCAACTTTTCCCAGATCTACTTATTTTGTCATTTTTTTCCTTAGCAGTTATATTATTGTTTCATCAGACCCCTTAACACTTATGATATCTGTTGCTGAAAACACATTTCTGTACTTTTGTTTTTATCTAGGACTTCATGTTTTTTGAAAAGAGTGGAAATAACGAATAAAAAGGAATGTGGCAGTGGATTAATGAAAGTCTCCTCAGAATGCATGAAGTCTGTATATTGATTGGGACTATGTAAAAGAAAAGCTCACTTTTTTCCTTTATTGAAATGAGTTATAGCATATGTGAATTATACTGTGATGCCTGAAGCTCTTGTTATATGACATGACTTTTCAAATTATGAATTGATTTTCTGTATCACTTACTGATAAATGTTTTTATGCATTTTCTTTTATTTCATACATGTTCTTTTTCTTTGTGCATTTTGGAGAAAGGACATGGGAATTTTTACATTTAATCATGAAACCTCTCATGTAAATTGTTTTGAACTATGATCTCTTTTATTTTCAATTTTTGTAGAAAATTAAAGCCTTATTAAAGTAATTTTAATATAAAAGGTTACATTTTATTAAATATAGTTCCAATTTACTTCACGGGTATAACAACTAATGTTATTTTGCAAATACTATATATTCACATAAGTTATAAATCAATATAATTTCAGTTTCCTTTAAAATTATGTTAAAATAATAATATTCATATTACCAAGGAACATAAAATGTATATTTGTGTTTTCAACAAATTACAGTATATTTAATTTCTTTTCTAAGTTAATCTTCTACTATAAAAAGATTTTCATATTAACAAGACAATAAATTACTGATATTTCAATGATTTCCAAGGAAAAAGATATGTCCTTAAGAAGAATATATTTAAAGACTCACTATAAAACTGGAACATTGGGCAGCCCAGGTGGCTCAGCGGTTTAGCACCGCCTTCAGCCCAGGGTGTGATCCTGGAGACCGGGTTCGAGTCCCACGTCAGGCTCCCTGCATGAAGCCTGCTTCTCCCTCTGCCTGTGTCTATGCCTCTCTCTCTCTCTCTCTCTCTCTGTCTCTCATGAATAAATAAAATATTTAAAAAAAACTAGAACATTTTTATAATTTTTGAAGTAATTATTAACACATTATATATCCTGTATTCATTTTCATTCACAGAGCATAATAGTTATGAGATCATTCAGGTTAAATAGAATATATGTTCACCTGAGTAGAAACTTCAGTAATGGTCTGTAGATTATTTATACCAACAATCAAATAACTGATTTAAATATTGTTATATTTCTTTCCATATTTTATTTTTATTTTTAAATAAGCTGTGCATAATCCATTTAGATGGTATCCTGAACCTTACACATTCCCCATCTTTTCCCTTTTGGGTCACCTTTCAAAGGAGCAAAAGCATATAATGATCTTTATTAAATCCATACCAGTGCTGTAAAATAAGATTTCTACCTGTCAGAAACTTAAAGGCATTTTCATACTCTGTTTTATAGGAAAGACTGGATGGATCAAGAGATGTCTAACCCACAGTTTAACTCATTAGCCTAAACAACTCCTCCATGCCAGATTCTAATAATTCAGGGTAACCAAAACACTCATGTGCAGTTTACAGTTGGTACAGACAGCATGCCAGGTCAAGCGAAGGTACTTGCATGGCTGTTTCCTAGTGGCTTTACTTATGCCAGGTCAAGAAAGGGAGGGCTTTCCCTACTAGCTATCAGATAACACAACCAACCCCAAATGACGCTAGAGGTACTGGCATTATTCCTGGGACAGGAATAATCTTACTTTCATTTTCCCTCTTCTCTCCCACTCCTCCCAGTTCTCCGCATAGAATGCAGGATCTCTGGTCAAGCAAAGTAAAACTACACATGATCTAAACAGTCCTTCCCTTCTCTAAGAAAGTGCAAGGAAGAGTTGAGCAGAAACTCACTATCTGTAGAACCCATTTAAGTGCAAATACTAGAAAAATATATTACCATGAAACATTAATAGAAAAATCATCACATGTGAAAAGTTAGAAATTTAAATGAGAAAATTACTAGTTATTACAACAAATGTCCTGACATTTGTACACAAATTTATAACTTCAAGGAGATTTGAGGGAATGCTGCAGATTACTTTCTGGAAAAGGCAGGAGAGAAAAAGGAACATTCTTGTGAGAACAAAATTTTAATGTTGAAAAATTTGACGACCACATTTTAAAGTATGACGGAGACACTAGATTGCATAAAGTAGAAGGATAACGTGATAAAAGAGATTTTAGAAAGTCCAGGAAGTCAGATAAACTGAAATGATAGAAAAGGTGATTCCTAGTAACAAATATACCGATTTTAATTGATACACAACAGGAATTTCAGAAGCAGAAATCAGATGAGGCCGAGAGAATACTATAAAAGTATAAGAAAATATATTTGCAATCAAAATGGACTGTAGTCTCTAGGTGTTTGGATTTACCACACAGCAGACAAAATTAATGGCAATAACTTATGATTATTCATAAAAGAATTATTGTATGCCTGCACTATGGCAAGCATTGTTAGACTAGTAGACTGAATTCTGTGGCCAACTTCTATGATATTCCCAGTCTTCTATGATTACTTCACCAGTAGGGTGAAGTAATCATTATTCTTTAATTACAGCATTTTTAAAAAATATTTCATTCCTTTATTTGACAGAGAGAGAGCATAAGCAGAGGGATCAGCAGACAGAGGTAGAAGGAGAAGCAGGCTTCCCACTAAGCAGGGAGCCCAATGTGGGGCTTGATCCTAGGAGCTTGAGATCATGACCTGAGCGGAAGGCAAACACTCAACCAGCTGAGCCACCCAGGTATCCCAAACACAAACATTTTTAAAGGAACAAAGGATATGGGACAAAAAGGTAAATCTTATAAGGGTATTTGTGGCCTTGTCCTGTTTTCCTATGCCTGCCTTAGAGTGGAGACTATACCACTTCAGCGACTCCTTCCCTCAGAATACTGTGACCTATGGAGATACAGTGTCATGCACTCATTCAGAACCGGGGTTCTCGTTGCCTGTCTTTTACCCAGAAGAGAACAAAGGAAAAGTGTCATTCTGTCACAGGTTTTCATTCTGTCGGCCAAGTTCTAAATCTTGGCTTCTAAATACACTCTCCACTTGAACTGGGCTCTTTAAGAAATGGTTGATCCTAGAGTTGTGTCAGGGAAAAGAACAAGACAAACCTCAAACAACTTATAGAAAAAGCAAGGAGGTGCTTGATGGGGCATGTCTAAAAGATGAAAGAACCACCTTGAAAGGACTCCTA
Source organism: Canis lupus baileyi (assembly GCF_048164855.1). Lineage (NCBI taxonomy): Eukaryota > Metazoa > Chordata > Mammalia > Carnivora > Canidae > Canis > Canis lupus. The sequence continues at coordinate 10,925,365 of NC_132859.1, forward strand.
CCAGCAAAATTAAAGACAATTTGAGCATCAAAATATTAATAGCAAGGCATTATTACTTAGTAAAATAGGATACCACGCATTCCTGCAGATAGACATAAGTGTGTAAATTAAAAGTTTGACGAGAACTAAAAGACCTATAGTTTCAAGTCACTAGCCCACAAAATATTTTTAAATTTAACAGGGGAAGAGTAATTTTACAGCAAAGCCTAGCAGCCCCTACCAAAATCAAGTGATTGACACGATCATCCTCAGAGATGGGGGGACAAAATGCAACTGAGTACCACCTGGCCAGATGCAGTAAGATGCAGCATCACGGGATCTATGTTGTATGAGAGAGCTCACAGTGATGGAAATTTTGTAATGCTCAGTGAGCTCACATTGGGTCGTGGTATGCCAGTTATCCAGTACTTGTGTTTATCTGGTCACAAACTGGGCTTAGTTTGCAGTTTGTTGTTATGCTTACTCTCAGGACACCTCCAGCTTCAAAGTCTTCCGGTATTCAAGATGTGAGTTAGTTTGCTAGAGGGTTTCACTAAATGTCTGCTCCTCAGAATCTGTCACTTGCAGCATTACCAGCCGTAATTCACTGTTCTTTTCACTCGGTGCTTGTTAGCCTGGGAGTGGGGAATGGGGGACAGAATGTTCTCTGATGTTCAGTTTAAGTGTCAGTTTTCAGCAAATACTGTAAGTCTCCTGAGGCCATACCCCAATTCCATGTAGTCTGAATTCATAAACTGTGGGGACTTGGCCAATTTATCTCTTTAATCATGTCATCATGCAGCGGGCACTCACAGAGAATCCAGGACTGGCTAGAAATCTCAGAGCTGTGTCTGGGTGTATTTATGGGAGGGGAGTTATTGCGTGATGGGGTGTCAGGGAGGAGTGTTGATAACAACTTTTTTTAAAGATTTTATTTATTTGAGAGCACATGCAGGGAGGAGAGGGAGAAGCAGGCTCCCCACAAGTAGGGAGCCCAATGTAGGGCTCAATCCCAGGACCCTGGGACCATGACCTGAGCTGAAGGCAGATGCTCAACCAACTGAGTCACGCAGTTGCCCTGGGTTGATAACATCTTTCAGTCAAAAGTACTCAACAAGTAGACAAACCTAATGATTCTAGTTAGAAACAGAATAAGGAATGTCATCCTAGTAAGTCAAGCTCAGTTAGCGTGTCTATCTTGATTCCCTTTGATAATTAATTAATCTGAATGAAAACAATAATCACTATGACCCCAGTAGCTAGAATAATAAGGCACTTTTTAAATATGATTCAACGCTCCCCAAGAACTATTATGCTCCAAAAAAAAAAGAAGGGAAGAGACAAAGAAGGAAGGAAGGTTACTGTTTGCAGTAGAAGCCAACTAAAAAAATGCACAAGAAATGATGGAATTAGAAAAATCACTATTTGCCAATTATCATCATAATTTGATTCCAGCAAGAAAACATTAATGGCTGCTAAAATCGGTGGTAAAAGTTTGAGGTTCCCCTATATTACTATATCAGTAACACTGTATTACGCTGTCCCAAGCAGCTGCCTATAAGATACCTATTAATCTGAAAAGAATAAGGTAGTGACTATAAAATTACTAGAGGATACAGTTCAGCTAAGCTTCCGATATTATCTAACAAATACCCTTTTTCCTCTAGTTTCCAATGTTCTTCATTTTCATCTGGCCCTCACCTTAAATCCATATTTCTACCATCAGTCTATTCATGATGACGTAGATGTTCTCTAAAACAGCACATATTTTCCCTACCACGTTCCTCACTTCCTTCTGGATACTGACAGCAGAGTCACTTATATCCATATTTCTGTGAACAGTTTACTTAAGGCAATCATAGCTTTTTCTATCATGCTCCTTAAAATTCTTCCAGTTTCTACCTATTCCCAAATCCCAAAACTACTTCTACATTTTTTTAAAGATTTTATTTATTTATTCATGAGAGACACAGAGAAAGAGAGAGAAGCAGAGACAGGCAGAGAGAGGAGCAGGCTCCATGCAGGGAGCCCGATGAGGGACTCGATCCCGGAACTCGATCCTGGGACTCCAGGATCACACCCTGGGCTGAAGGCAGATGCTTAACTAACTCTGAGCCACCCAGGCATCCCTACTTCTACATTTTTAGGTATTGGTAGCACCCGACTCCCAGATCCCAAAATCTCTACCAGTTTACTAATGCTGCTATAACAAACCACTACAAACTTAGTGGCTTTAAACAATACAAATTTACTATTTCATAGTTCTGGAGGCCAAAAGTCCGAAATGACTCCTACTAGGCATCATTAATTGAATATTTGTGTTTCCACAGAATCCATATGATGAACCCCTAACACCAAAGTAATTTAATTGCTCTAAGGAAGCAATTAAGCTTAAATGAATATAAAGGGTGTAGCCCTTCCAATAGGGTTAGAGTCCTCTCTTCATGCACACAAACCAAGGAAAGGCCTACGAGGACGTACAAAAGGGGGCATCTACAAGTCAGAAAAGGAGCTCTCATCTGACTGTGAGAATAAATTTCTGTATTTAAGCCTTCTAGTCTGTGATATTTTGTTATGGTACTCTAAGCAGACTAATATGCCAGATTAAAATAAAAGTATTGAAAGAGTTTCATTCTTCCTTGGAGGCACTAGAGTACAATCCTTTCCCCTGACTTTTCCATCTTCACAGGCCACCTATGTTCCTTGACTTACAGCTTCTTTTCATCGCTAAAGCCAGCAAATGCTTCCACTGTAACATTTCTATCTCTGACTCCAATTCTGCTTTCTCTCCCACATTCAAAGGACCCTGGGGATTTATATTGAGCCATCCTGGATAATCAGGGATAATGTCTCTATTTTAAGTTTACCTGATTAGCAACTTTAATTCTATCTGCCACTTAATTCACCCTTGCTATGTAACATAACACAGGGTTTAGAATATGGATATTTTGCAGCCACTCTGGAAAACTGTGTGGAGGTTCCTCAAAGAGTTAAAAATAGACCTGCCCTATGACCCAGCAATTGCACTGTTGGGGATTTACCCCAAAGATTCAGATGCAATGAAACGCCGGGACACCTGCACCCCGATGTTTCTAGCAGCAATGTCCACAATCGCCAAACTGTGGAAGGAGCCTCGGTGTCCATCGAAAGATGAATGGATAAAGAAGCTGTGGTCTATGTATACAATGGAATATTCCTCGGCCATTAGAAACGACAAATACCCACCATTTGCTTCGACGTGGATGGAACTGGAGGGTATTATGCTGAGTGAAATGAATCAATCGGAGAAGGACAAACATTATATGGTCTCATTCATTTGGGGAATATAAATAATAGTGAAAGGGAATATAAGGGAAGGGAGAAGAAATGTGTGGGAAATATCAGAAAGGGAGACAGAACATAAAGACTCCTAACTCTGGGAAATGAACTAGGAGTGGAGGAAGGGGAGGAGGGCAGGGGTGGGGGTGAATGGGTGACAGGCACTGAGGGGGGCACTTGAGGGGATGAGCACTGGGTGTTGTTCTGTATGTTGGCAAATTGAACACCAATAAAAAATAAATTTATTATAAAAGAATATGGATATTTTTGTGAGGCCATTATTCTTCCCATTGTGTGTGTGGCTATCTATATATATGTGTGTGTGTGTGTATAGTACATACATATATATTTTTCCATATGAATATCCATAAATAATATATAGTATTACGTTTCATTTGCTTTAATAGGATATCAATGGCATCATACTATATATAGCTTCTGTAAATGTTTCATTCACTATTTATTATTTTGTACCTTGTCTATGTTGATATTTGTATCTCTAGTTTGCACATTTTTATGGTTATATATAGTACCCTTTCTTTATGACCATAGTACCATGTGTTTACCTATTCCGTTCTGGATGGACATTTTCGTTGTTGCTAACTATGCTAGTTAATATGTTAATGTGGGTAGGCCTAGGTACCCAGATATTTGGTCACATATTATCCTACATGATTCTTGTCTAAAAAATAGACAAGATTAACATTTAAAGTAGACTTTGACTAAAGCCAGTGACCCTCCATAATATTGGTGGGCCACATCCAACCAGTTGAAAACCTTAATTAAAAATGATTGACCTCCCTCAGAGAAAAGAGAAGTCTGCCAAATAGTGCTTTCACACTCAGACTGCATCATCCTCTCTTCCCTGGTCTCCAATCTGTTGGCCTACCCTACAGACTTTGGACTTGGCCAGCCTCTATAATCATGTGAGCCAATTTCCTTAAAATCTCTCCTTTTTCCCCACTCTGACCCTCCCTTTTGCCTTTCCCCTCCCTCATTCTATTTTTCTGGGGAATCCTAATACACTAATCTTTCTCTATAGTCAATATTCTAGATATTTCTGTGCATGATTCCTTATATGCATATAGAAGAGGTTCTCTGAAGCTATTTCTATAATTGGAATTGGTAGTTCTAAAAGTATGAGCATTTTCAATATCATGAGATATTGTAACATGGCTCTCCAAATCAGTTATACTAATTTATAGTTTCAACAGTAGCATATGAGCATTGCTATTGCTTTATATACCCACCACATCTTGATATGGTCAGTTTTTGTCAACTGATATTTTTAAAGGAATCTCATTGTTCTAATTTGCATTTCTGAGATTTCTAGTGAGGTCGAACATATTTTGATTTCTTTGTTGGTTGTTCCTATTTCCTCTAATATGAATTACCTTTTTACAAACTTGAATATTTCTTTTTCTTTTGGTTTGCTTATCTCTTTATCCATTCATTTGCAGTTCTTTTTCAGGATACCAATCTTTTATAAATTATATGCATTGCAAATATTTTCTCCCAGATTGTGGCTTTTCTTTCATATTGTTTGTGATGTCTTTTTTTTGTGCAGAAATTTATTTTTTGTTAAAAATTTTATTTATTTATTTGAGAGAGAGAAAGAGAAAAAGAGCAGGGGGTAGGGGCAGTCGGAGAGGGAGAAGGGAGCAGGGAGCCAGCAGGGCTGGACCCCAGGACCCTGAGATCATGACCTGAGCTGAAGTCAGAGGCTTAACAGACTGAGCACCCAGGTGCCCAGGTGCAGAAACTTAAATACCCATATTTATCTATTCTTTTTCAGGATCTGAATTTTTGAGGTGTTTGTTTTTGTTTTGCAGGTTTGTGTTTCATAGGTCATTAATCCACTTGGAATTGATTTTTTTTTTTTTTTTGGTATAGTGTGAGAGACACCTAATTTTATTTTACATAAATAAGCACTCCAATATCAATAAATTCTTATCTTTTCCTAGGTGTGCAATGCTTACCTATACCAGAATCAACTTTCACAGATTTTTTTTATCTGTTTCTTGGCCTTCTCTCCTGATCCATATATATGTGAAAAAAAAAGCTCAATATTTTTGTATTAGTAATTCCCTTCAAATTTCCTTGACAGTGTATTTTCTCTTAAATATTATTTTGATTTGGTCCCTTTAAATATCGGCCTTTGAACCATGGACCATAGAGCAGGCAATGGAGAAAGGCATGCCACAGCAGAACATTTAATGGCTTATTAAAATGAATTAGTCTCTAGTAAGTTTACCAGGTATCAATTATTTATCTTAGGTTTTTTCTTGGTTTTATTTTGGAAGTAAGTAAGCTAAATCATAGTAAGAAAGATACATTGTAGTAAAAATAAAACTCTAGAAGTTCGTCAAATTTTGTCATTTAAATAGGTTACTTCAACACTATTTATTTTATATAAAATATTTTAGGATACACAATGTATATTTTTAAATTATTGAATATTACATCTTTTTATTAGAAAAAAATGATGGAAAGTAGAAGTTTTGAGGCTGAAGTATTTGTTGTGTGGACCTGATCAATGATGGCTTTATATGACTTGTAGAATAGTTTTATTTAATACTCACACCTCATGTAAGAAGAACCTAATTAAGTAATGTTTTGTTCTTTTTTAAATTAGTAATGTTTTAGAGATAGTATTAATGCAAGTGGTACTATGTGGATTATAAAATATGACATTGTATAAAACTAGGGATAGCTATTTTACTTACTAGTAAATTATTATTAAACTAATTAACCTAAGTTAATATTAAGTTCATTATGCATGAAAATGGATAATCATTAGCCAGAGAGTGAAGCAGAACAAGGAGAGAAAGGAGGCATAGCCCAAGAATGTTTGCAGCAGGGGTGTTAGAATGTAGTGAGAATCCAGCCATACTGGGGTCAGGTCTCATTCACACTGAATCTATATAAGCTTCACTCCCCCTGCTCCCCCCCACCCCCACCCCCGCCGACCCTGGCAGTGGGGCACTCACCACGTTATGTAACAGTGGCATTATGGTCAAGGAAATCCGAGTATTTAGAGGTATAGTCACCTGTGGACTTATTGGTGTCCTACTAGAGGAAAGTCTTGGGAGAAAATTGTTTCAGAAATTAAAGGAGAAATAAAGAAAGTATTTGAAGTATGCAAAGTGCCTTGACTTGCAGGCCCACAAGTTTCTAGGCATCTCAAGCCTCTTGTTTCCCCTGCTGACTCAGGTCAGAATCAGTGTAGTTAACAAATCATGTACCGCATGACTGTTTGGGACTGTTCCAATAAACAGGGACATGTTATCTAGTTTGTTCTACCAAAGGGAAAAACCCAGGCCTGGGTGTATATTTCCTGATGGCTATCATAAGAGCAGTCACAGCAAGCTTTAATTAAATTGCTGCCCTTGTCCTTCTGTAATTACCAGGAGTTTCAGCCGCTTCTGGGTTTGGTGGGTGGAGAAGAGAAAGTCTCAGTGTAAATACTTAAAGAAGAATGGGGGGTGGGAGGAAGATCCAACGGACATCATGGTAACTCTAGTTAACAATTCTGTCCTGTATACTTGAAAATTGTTGAGAGTAGATCTTAAATGTTATCACACACACACACACACACACACACACACACACACACACTAAATGGTAACTGTGAGGTGATGGATGTTTAAGTAGCCATATTATTGTAATCAGATAGATATAGATCACATTGCACATCATTAACTTACACAATGTTATTTGTCAATTATATCTCAATAAAGCTGCAGAATAAAGAAACTAAAGAAGAAAACAGATATTAATAAATACTCACTTATCCATCACCAAAAACAAACGAACAAAAATGCTTGTGATTTGCATCAGCTATGTTCACTGACTCATTCTTCAACCTGTGACTCAAAATAGAAAATACATACCCTGGAGACTTGAATGTTTAAGGAGCTTCTGCTGATTCCCATTTGTTTTCTTGCTCATTATTACTCATGCCAAACCCCACTTAGGCATCCAGGGTGAAGAGAATGAAATCTCCACAGAGAAACTCCTCATGTGGACAGAGGTTACACCCAAACAAAGTAGCCTTCATCCCAGATGATGAATAAAGAGCAAACATTCCATCATTTGAGCTTGTGACTTTGAGAGGAGCTTTGATTTAGGATTCATATTGACTAATCAATCAACTGAACCTCTCATTATTCAAATGCCTGCTAGTTCCAGGCAAGTAAGATAAATTCAAGGGGCTACAGATATAAGGCATCAAGGAGTAATGTAATGCAGGGGAATGGGGGAATTGGCAATACAGTCCAGCCAAAAATTTCTCAAATTAAAACAAACTACTTTCTGGTCAAATCCTCACCTGCAAGCTGAACTGATTAGTTCCAAATGCCCCCATTTGTACTGACCTACCAATAGGGTTGTCTCACTTATGCACTACTTTTCAGAAGCAAATAGTCTCTGTAAATAAAATGTAGGTACCTAACACAGCTTATTACAAACATCAGCATTTCTCATGATTAAAGGTGAGAAATGGGGCACCCAAGTGGCTCAGTTGGTTAAGCACCTGACTCTAGATCTCAGCTCAGGTCTTGATCTCAGGGTCATGAGTTCAAGCCCCACATTGGGCTCCATGCTGGGCATGGAGCCTACTTTAAAAAAAAAAGTGAGAATATGGCAATTTGCAATTAGAGTTAGTATCCCATGTCTGCTACTTGTTTACTCTGTGACTTGTTTTCTTCTATCAGTTCTGTATTTGGGACAAATCCTATAACCTTTCCATGTCTCAGTGTCTCCTATGTCCCAGTGAGCATATTAATAGGGGGAATCAGTTCATTCACTTGTGGCTACACCTCAAAATACTCTCAATACACACCAGTGGATTGTTATGATGATTCAATAGGTTATTATATGGAAAGTTCCTAGAACCATGCCTGGCACATTGAGAGTAAGCATCACAATGGTGTTACCTATTATTATGTTACCTTTTAAAGTGAGATACTATTTTTGGTTTGATATCTGAGACTGTTTATCATACTTACATAGTTCAGTTTTCTGATTCAATTGCTTTGCTTTAAAAAAATACTTAAAAATATAATTTCTAGTTCACGTTGGAACAAGCATACCCATTCTGCCTAACTTATCAGCTAAGGATCTTGTAACACAGTGATTGTCAAACATTAGCATGCATAAAAATTACCTAGAAAGTTTGATGAAATGCAAATTGCTGGGCCCATTCTCAGAGTTTCTGACTGGTGGAGCTCAGGTGCTACCTGATATTTGCAATCTAACACTTTCTAATGTGATATTGATGGTCTTCATCTGGGAACCAGACTTGAGAACCATAGCCTTAGCAAATGAAATGTAATATTTCATGGGGAAAGAAATTTGAAAATGTAAATAGTAAATTTACTTCTCTCTGTGTATATAGATAACTACACACATATAATTAACAGATATATAAGACTTATATAGGATTATAAGATGTTCAACATTTATTTAACATTTCTACCATTGTTTAGTTGCCATTATTAGAATGTGTTTTAAATATATTATTTCATAAACATGGAGTTTTTATTTTCTCAGAATGACTAACCAATCAACTTGTCCTTATCGGATAAATCTTCACTGCTCATTCAGGGCAAGAAAGTATCCTAAATGTCCTTTTTGCCCATTTTCCCTTTCCTCAGTACATCTCCAATCAAAATAAATAAAAATTAAAAATACTTTTTCTTGCCTCCAAATATGATTTGTATTTGTACGTATGAGATTCTCCGAGATTTTCCTTCAAAAAGTGGTATTCCTTTTGAAAAAGTGTAATTATGAAGTGTTTTAAGCTATGTGATGTTGAATTCTCAATAAATATTGGTTACATAATAGTAATAAATAATTTAAGGAAGAACAAGGCCAATTGAAACAATAGTGGGCTTGTATTTTATAAATGAATTTTGCTTATTTAAATTTGTGTCTATGTTAACAGGATAACACTGAAAAAAATTGCTCAGCCAGCTGTTATAAAAGTGGCTGTAGGTACTCATATGCAGGATACTGACTCTAATTTTACCATACCTCACATATTCGTAACCTGTGTTTATGATGCTTTTTATGAATGTAGAAGGGAAATAAGATTTGAAGTAAGCAAAACTGGATGTTTCCAGCAAAAAGAAACAGATTTAAACTGATAACTGATTTTATTACATTTTCTTATCTTGCTGAAAGGTTAATATACGTTATCACATCCTTAAGAGAAAGACTTTATTCTTATCACTCTTTGTTAATGTGTCTAAGTGTCTAAGACATAAAATGACTTAGGTCTTCTCTCATGGTCAAATTATGGAACATAGCTTTTTGGAATTTTGCCAAAAGATCAGACAATGCTCCCAGCTCAGGTGACAGACTCAAGACTCAAGTCTCAGTCTTAAAGTAACAAAGCTCTGTAAACCCAATTTAGTGAGTAGTCTATTTCTCTCTCTTTTTTTTTTTTTTCCATGCTTGGTTTTGGCACTCTTCTGTTTTATTGGCTAGTTTACAAATCTCTATCTGTGATGGGTGGAACTGATGTAATTTTTAACCGAAGAAATTTGCTAGGTTCACCTCCATGCCTCTTCGGTTTTATGACAGTTGATATTTAGAGAATTAGTCAAACTACTTAATCAGTAGAAGTTTCTTAAATAAATGATTTCATGTAGCCTTAAGGAATTAAAAGTAATTGATAGATAATTAAATTCAATCATATGAGCAGATAAGAAATAGGTAAAAACTATAGCAATTTGCTTATCAAATCAAAATATGATCAGGATTTGATTTCAGCTCCTGAATTTTCTAGCTGTGTGATTTTGGATAAAAATCTTAATGAGATTTCTCTAAACTTTGACTTCTTTATTTCTATAATTAAGTTAAAATTCCTTCTTTTTAAAGTTTTTGTTAGGATTAAATAAACATTGTTTACAATCATTGCTATTATGTTTATTGTTAATGCATCATTGATTTGCAACTCAGATGATGTTACACTATAAGCATTTTTTATGACTTTCAGATATTGCAGAAAGTTATCTGAGAGGCCTTTTTTTTTTTTAAGAGTAATGTGATTCATCCCAGCATTGGGTATAGCTAGTGTTTTCCACACTGAGGAAATAAGTGCTCTCCTATACTACACTGAATATTTGTGACAAAGTGTAGGTTTTGATATATGATTCAAACAGTAATAATTACGTGTGTGTGTATATTTACTAAATAACTTACACACTCCATAGTTTTGTTTTCCAATTTTTGTTTTCCAAATTTTAGTTTTCTTACAGTTTTATCTTAAATTGTGAACTCAATTTTAATTCAGCTTGATTTATACATACCAAACATACTTGAATTTCCTTTAGTGTTCAAAAAAGAAGTATTTGAGAATATATGCAGGAACTGGAAAACTGTATAACTAGATGAAACCTGAAAGTATATTTTATAGGTAAGGAAATTGAGACTCTGTTTTTAAGATATATAAGATACAACTCATGGTATGAATATAACCCTTTAACAATTCTGGTTTTTGAGGTTTCTATATACCTTTTAATTTTGCATGAGTAGGAAACATAACTTTTCAATGACTGAAAGAAAAATTAAGAGGGCAACTTTGGATAAAGAGGTTTGTAAACCTTAACATGTCTCTTTCAAAACTCTGGAAATACTAGAATTTAAGTGAGACATGCTGTCTCTATATTTCTTTTAATAGTTTATTTATTTCTATTTTTTGCAACTCATGACACAAGGTTACTAGAGCCAACAGGGTAGAGTTCTGGGATGACTCATTTGAACCTTCCTGATCCAGAAAATGAAGAGGTTTTCAATGTGCTAATCTGGATGAAGGCTTATGAAGGGGGGCTTCTCAAGAACACCCCTTTGCACAAGGTGCAAAAAAGTAAACTAATATTGGGAGTGTAGGAGCCATACTGCAAGAGAATCATCAGTTTTATATCCTAGTACACATGGAAGTATTCATAGAACTAATTTAACTTCAAAGTTCTGAATGGAATGTTTCTTTGTCGTGGCTGCTTGGGTATCCTAACTCTTCGTCACAACAACTTTGAGAGGCTGTGGATATGGGCCAGATAGAGGATCAAGCCTCTCCTAATTCACCTCCCAGGTAACCATTTCACATGGAGCTTCCAGAGACTGATGTGTTCCAACTCTGAGTCACCATAAATGACTTCTGCCCTTTTTATATCTATGGTCCTCTTTGTGGCCTTTCTGATGGAGATTTTATAACTTTTATTAGGAAACGATAGTGTTTAGGCCAAAAGATCTATAAATTTGCAGAGGCTTTATTACTTCTATTCTGATATAAGTGATAAGCTGGCTGCCTTTTTGGAGAGGATGCCTGGGTTCCTGGATTTAGGACAAATCTCTGGGATCCCACTGAGCTTTCAGTAGCCAAAGGAGGAAGCAGTCATTGTCTCCAGCTGGAGACTACCTATTCCATGCCTTGATCCAATCCCTCTTTTCAGCATACCTGGGTTCTCTTTCTAGCTCCTCTATTTATAAATCTAAATGACAACAAAACACTTCGAGGCTCATTTTTTTTTTTTTCTGTAAAACTGCAGAGTAACACCATTAAGTGACAAAACTGGAGTATTCTACTAAATTCTTCCCCAAAGATGACTGATTTTGACAGTCATCTCTACATGAGAGTGCCTTTGTGAAGTTCAGCAGTGCAGCAGAGATAGTCTGGCACACCTCTGGAGCAAAACATTATCAGAGAGTAGACACATTGAAGAGGGTAAGAGAAACAGCTTCACTTTACCCGCATCACCCTCCCCCAGGGCAGCAGAGCTCATTGCCAAGAGACACCTTTTTTGGTTCATGATTTCTGCACAGGAGAACGTTGAGCATGTAGGTGAGAGGCCAGCTTCCCCAGATATGCAAAAGAGACCCACTTTTTTCTCACTCTATCCTGAATACTGAGTAGAACAAGGAATATCTTGGAGAACGGATGAAGGGCTCTGGGAGGGCATCAAAGGACGTGGATCCCACCAGCTCCGTCACAAACTCCATCTATAGCCCAGCCTATCTCTCCTGCAGATCCTCCCAACCGGCCCACAGGCACCCACAACACTCCGTGTGCCTCACACAACACACATTCCTTCCTCATCACCATCTCCCTGTTCATACTCCCCAAAGTGGCAAAAGCTTTTTCAGATAGCTAGTGAGCACAAAGAAAGCAGGCCCAACTATATGGAACTTGAAAAAAATCAAGCAAACTTGTGCAACCAGCACTGACCGAGGGAAAGCAAACAAGAGCATGTGGTCTAGCTTTGCAGCACCAAGAGAAGGCATACAACCTTAAGGATTACTACCAAGAAGGAAAAAGAAATGTGGAGTGGGTACAACCATAGAAAAGTTCTGAGAAAACCTCAGAATCTCCAACAGTGCTGACAGAAGTATAAGAAAGGAAGAAGAGGGCATAATAGTTATTTAAAGTAATAATGGCCAAGAACTTCCCAAATCCGAGGATAGATTTGGACATCAGGTTCGTAAAGCTCATCGGTTTCCCTAAAATTTTAATTCCAAATATTTTCTGCAAGACACATTACAATAAAACTGTCAAAAAAAGTAAGATAATAATAAAAATCACACACAAAAAAACCCTTCATATACACGGGAACCCCCATATAAAGCTATCAGCAGCTTTTTCTGAAGAAACTTTGCAAGCCAGGAGAGAGTGGATGATATATTCAAAATGCAGAAAGAAAAAACTGCCAACCTAAAATACTTTACCTGGAAAAGTTGTCCTTCAAAAATGAAGGAGAAATAAAGACCTTCTCAAATAAATAAAAGCTAAGGGAGTTCATCACCAGTAGGCCTGTCTTTCAAGAAATGCTGAAAGGAGTTCTTCAAACTGAAATGAAAGAACGCTAATTAGTAACATGAAAACTTATGAAAATATAAAACACGTTGGTAAAGGTAAGTATATAATCAAATTCACAATATTCTCATACTGTAATATGATAGTGTGCTAATCACTTTAGTATAAAAATAAAGACAAAAAGATTAAGAATTACTATAATTTGCTAATGAATACACGATATAAACAGAGGTAAATTGTGATTTCAAAAACATAAAATGTGAGGGAGAGAAAAGTTTGGAGTTTTTGTATGCAATTTAAGTTAAGTGGTTATCAGTTCTAAATGGACTGGTGTAGCTATAAGATGTTTTATGTAAGCCTCCTGGTAACAACAAAGCAAAAACCTATAGTAGATAGAGAAAAGATAAAGAAAAGGGAATGAAAGCATAACACTATGGAAAATCATCAATTACAAAGGAAGATAGCAAGAGAAATATAAAATAGCTAGAAAACAATAAGATGGCATTAGAAATTCCTTACCCATCAATAATTAGTATAAATGTAAATGATTAAGGTGTCCAATCAAAAAGCATCCAGTGGCTAAATGGACAAAAATAAAACTCAACTATATGCTGCCTAAAAATAATTCACTTCAACTTTAAGGACAAGCCTGGACTCAAAGTGAAGGATTAGAAAAAGATATTCCATGAAAATGGAAAGCAGAGATAGCAATACTCATATTAACAAAATAGATTTTAAGTCAAAAATGATAAACAAGAGACAGTAATTATATGACAAAAGGTTCTATTAATGAAGAAGGTAAAAACAATCATAAATATATATATATGAATCCAACATCAGAGCAGCTATATATACATCAAACAAATACAAACAACTCTGAGGGGAGAAATACAATACTAACAGGAGACTTCAATACTCCATTTTTACCATTGAATAGGTCATCCAGATATAAAATCAAAAAGGAAACACTGAACTTGAACTATAATCAAACGACTCTAACGAACATATAGAGAACATTCCATCTAACAGCAGCAGAATACGCATTCTTTGCAAGTACATATGGAACATTCTCCAAGATGGATCAAATTCTTAGCAAATTTAGGAAGACGGAACCTATGCCAAATATCTCTTCTGATGACAATAGTATGAAAATAGAAATCAATAACAGGAGGAAAACTAGAAATTTTACAAATATATGAAAATTAAGCAAAACATTCCATTATAATCAAAGGGTCAAAAAACTAAGAGAGTTCAATAATATTTTAAAATAAATGAAATTGGGGATGCCTGGGTGGCTCAGCCATTTAACGCCTGCCTTCAGACCAGGGCGTGATCCTGGAGTCCCAGATCTAGTCCCACATCGGGCTCCCTGCATGGAGGCTGCCTCTCCCCCTGCCTGTGTCTCTGCTTCTCTGTGTCTCTCATGAATAAATAAATAAAATCTTTTTTAAAAAATAAAAAATAAATGAAATGAAATTGTAAATACAACATACTAAAATTTATGAGATGCACCAAAGCAGTTCTAAGAGGGAGGTTATAGCAATAAGTAGTTACATTAAAAAAAAGGAAAATCTCAAACATTCTCACTATACACATAAATTAATAAAAAAAGAAACTAAACCCAAAGTTAGAAGAAGGAAAGAAATAACAAAGATCAATGAGAAAAAAAAAAGATCAATGAGAAATAAGTAAAATAGAGACCAGAAAAAAGAAATATCAACAAAACTGGGCTGATATTTTGAAAGGATAAACAAAATCAACAAACCTTTAGCTAGACTAAGAAAAAAAGTGAAGATAAATACATCAAATTAGAAATGAAGGAGACATTATAATTGATACCAGAGAATTATGAGACTACCATGAATGATGATATGCCATCAGTTAGATAACTTAAAATGGATAAATTCCTAGAAACATGCAACCTACCAAGACTGAATAATGATGAAATAGAAAATTTGAATTAGCCAATTCCTTGTAAGGAGATTGAGTCAGTAATCAAACAAATTTCAAAAAAGAAAAGCTCAGAATCAGATGGTTTCACTGGTAAATTCTGCCAAACATTTAAAAACTTAATGAAAATCCTTCCCAAACTTCTAAAAATTTGAAGAGCAGGGAACACTCCTAAACTCATTTGATAAGGCCAGCATTATCTTGATACCAAAACCAGGCCAAGGACACTACAAAGAAAATTATAGGTCAATATCTGAGATGAATACAGATGCAAAAATCCTTAACAAGATATTAGCAAACCAAATTAAACAACATATTAAAATAATCATACACCACGATCAAATGAAATTCATCCCAGAGATGCAAGGGTGTTTCAACATGAGCAAATCAATCAATGTGATATGACCCTTTAGTAAAATAAAAATGAAAAATCATATGATCATGTCAATAGATGTAGAAAAAGTATTTGACAAAATCTGATATACTTTCATGATAAAAACTCTCAAGTAATTGGGTATAGAAGGAATGTATCTGGATGTTTTCAAAGCCATTTATGACGAAACCACAGCTAAGACATCATACTCAACAATGAACAGTTGAAAGCTTTTCCTCTAAGATCAGGAATAAGACAAGAGAGCCCAGTTTCACCAGTCCTATTCAACATAGTATTTGAACTAGTAACTACAGTAGTTAGGCAGGAAAAATAAGTAAAGGGCATTCATACTGGAAACAGCAACAACAAGTAAAATTATCTCTGTAAATGATATAATCTTATATATAAAAGATTTTAAAGACTCCTATAAAAAACTGTTAGAACTAATCAACAAATTCAGTAAAGCTGCAGAATATAAAATCAACATATAAAAACTAGTTCTGGGGGCACCTGGGTGGCTCAGCGGTTGAGCTCTGGCTTTCGCTCAGATCACGATCCCAGGGTCCTGGGATCAAGTTCCGCATCAGGCTTCCCATGGGAGCTTGCTTCTCCCTCTACCTATGTCTCCCTTTCTCCATGTCTCTCATGAATAAATAAATAAAATCTTTATACATAAATAAACAAAATTAGTTCTGTTTCTATACACTAACAAGGAACTATCTGAAAGAGAAATTAAGAGTGCAATTTCATTTACAATGGCATCAAGAAAAATAAAATACTCAAGAATAAATTTAACTGAGGAGGTGAAAAACCTTTACACTGAACACTATAAGAGATTGATGAAAGAGATTGAAGAAGACAAAATAAATGGAAATATATCCCATATTCTTGGGTCAGATGAATTAATACTGTTAAATGCCCAGAATACCAAAGGCCATCATAGATGCAATGCAACGCCTATAAAACATCAAAAACAACTTTCCACAAAGTTTTCAAAATCCTAAAATTCAAACTGAACCACAAAAATACCCCTGATAGCCAAAGCAATCTTAAGAGAGAAAAACAAAAAAGAGAGGCATACTGGTTTTAAACTATACACGAAACTACACTAATCAAAACAATATGATATTGGAATAAAGGCAGGCACATAGATGGAAAAGTATAAAGAGCCCAGAAAAAAAAAACATATATGCATATTTGGTCAATTAATTTTCAAGAAAGAAGAATGTATAATGGGACATGATAATCTTTTCAATAAATGGTGCCAGGAAAAACTGGTAATCACATGCAAAGGAATGAAACTGGACCATTATCTAACATCATACGTAAAAGCAATTCAAAATGAATGAAAGACTTGAATGTAAAACCTAAAGCCTTAAAATCCTAAAAGAAAACAAAGGGTTAAGCTTCTTAGCATTGGTCTTGGAAATGATTTTTTTGATTTGACACCAAAAGCAAAGGCAATCAAAGAAAAAATCAACAAGTGGCATTACATGGAACTAAAAAGCTTCTGCCCGGCATAGGAAACCATCAGTAAAATGAAAAGGCAACCTACTGAATGGTAGAAAATAGAAAATATTTGGAAACCACACATCTGATAAAAGTTAACAACCAAAATATATAACAAACTCATACAACTCTATAACAAGAAAGAAAATCCCATTTTAAAAAGAACAGAGGAATTGAATAGATAATTTTTTTTCCAAAGAAGAAATACAAATGGCCAGCAAGTACATGAAAAGGTGCTCAACATGACTAATCATCAGGGAAATGCAAATCAAAACCAAAATGAGATACCATCTCACACCTGTTAGAACAGCTATTCTGAAATAAACAAAAGATAAGTGCTAGAGAGGATGTGGAGGAAAGAACATTTCTGTACTCTTTGTGGGAAGGTAAATGTATGCAAATAGTATGAAAAACAGTATAGTAGTTTCTCAAGAAATTAAAAATAGGACTACCATATGGTCCAGCAATCTTCCTTTTCGGTATATATCCAAAGGAAATGAAACCATGACCTTGAAGACTCCCACATTAATTCCAGCATTATTCACAGCAGCCAAGGTATAGAAGCAACCTCTCTGTCAATGAATGATTGGGCCAAGAAAATATGGTATACACAAAAGAATTCTATTCAGTCTTAAAAATGAAGAAAATCCTGCCATTTTTAACAACATGCATAAACCTAGAGGTTAGTTATACTAAGTGAAATAAGCCAGTCATAGACAGGCAAATATTGTATGGTATACCTGTGTGCAGGATCTTAAAAAAAAAAAAAAGTTACATTCATAAGACATAGGGTAGCAAAATGGTGGTTGCCAGGGCCTGGGGAGTAGGGAAAATAAAGATAGGGGATCCCTGGGTGGCTCAGCGGTTTAGCGCCGGCCTTTGGCCCAGGGCGCGATCCTGGAGTCCAGAGATCGAGTCCCACATCGGGCTCCCGGTGCATGGAGCCTGTTTCTCCCTCCTCCTGTGTCTCTGCCTCTCTCTCTCTCTCTCTCTCTCTCTCTCAAATAAATAAATCTTAAAAAAAAAAAAAAGATAGTTTGGTAAAAGGGTATCAACTTCCTGTTATAAGAGGAACAATTTCTGAGACTCTAATGTATAATGTGTAACTATAGTTGATAACATTGTATTATATAATTTAAATTTGATAAGAGAATAGAACTTAAATGTTCTCATTGAAAAAGCAAGTAAATATACAGGTGACAAGTGTATTAACTAATTGACAGGAAGGAATCTTTTCACAATGTATACATATATCAAATCCTTACATTGTATACCTTAAATATCTTACATTTTTGTGAACTGTACCTCAAAAAAACAGCATGGTGATGCCATAAAAACAGACATATAGACAAATGGAACATAACTGAGAGCCCAGAAGTAAATCCAGATAAGATGAACTAATTTTTGATAAGGGAGCCATTAATACTCAGTGGTGAAAGGATAATCTGTATAGGCATATCTTGGAGATATTACAGGTTCCGCTCTAGAACACTACAATAAAACTAATATCACAATAAAGTAAGGCAAATAAGGTTTTGATTTCCCAGTGCATATAAAAGCTTTCTTTACACTATACTTTGTTAGGTGTGTAATAGCATTATGTCTAAAAAACAATGTACATATATTAATTTAAAAATACTTTATTGCTAAAAAATGCTAATTTTCTTACCTTTGTAGTGAATCATGATCTTTTTTGCTGGTGTATGGTCTTGCCTCAATGCTGACAACTGCTAACTAACTAATCAGGGTGGTACTTGCTGAAGGTTGGGATGGCTGGATGTGGCAATTTCTTAAAATGAGACAATAGTTTGCTGTAACAACCAACTCTTCCATTCATGAAGGCAGAATAAGAAAATAATTATAATACCATCAAAAAGAATAAAGTATAATAAATTTTACAAGATGCACAAAATCCTGAAAATCAGAAAATATTGTTGAAAGACATTAAAGAAAATCTAAATAAATTTTGTAGATCCTTGTGAATTTGAAGTCTTGATATTTGTTAAGATGGCAATACTACCTAATGTGATCTACAGAGTCAATTAATATCTATCAGAATCACAGGTAGTATTTTTGTAGAAACTGAAGTGACCCTAAAATTTATTTGGAAACATAACATGAAAACCAAAATATTCAAAACAATCTTGAAAAAAAAATAACGAAAAAAAAAAAAGAAAAAAGAAAAAAAAATAACGTTGGAGGACTCACTCTTCTCTCTTTCTAAACTTTTTTTTAAAAGATTTATTTATTTATTTATGATAGACATAGAGAGAGAGAGAGAAAGGCAGAGACACAGACAGAGGGAGAAGCAGGCTCCATGCACCGGGAGCCCGACGTGGGATTCGATCTCGGGTCTCCAGGATCGCGCCCTGGGACAAAGGCAGGCGCCAAACCACTGAGCCACCCAGGGATCCCCTCTTTCTAAACTTCTACAAACTAAAGATGCTGTGGGCTTAGGAAAGATAGACCTATACAACGATGAAATAGAATGAGTCCAGAAATACATCTTTAAATTTAAAGCCAATTGATTTTCAACAAGGGTGCCAAAATAACTCAACGAAAAAAATAAAACACACAATCTCTTCAACAAATGGTACTGGAATATCCACTGTATATCCACATGCAAAAGAGTAAAGTTGGGCCCTACCTCACAGTATATACAAAAATTAAAAGGGATCAAAGGCCCGAATATAATACCTGAACATTAACACTATTAGGAAAATCAGAAGAATAAGTCATTGTGACCTTGGATGAAGGAATGGTTTCTTAGATGTGACACAGCACAAAGGTAACAAAATAGATAAATTGGACTACATCAAAAATTTAAACTTTTCTGTTTCAATGGGCATCATCAAGAAAGTAGAAAGACAATCCCCATAATGGAAGAAAAATATTTACACATCTTATAATGGGGCTTAATCCAAAACGTATAAAATCTCTCATAATTCATCAGTAAAAAAGACGAATAATAGATCAAAATGGGCAAAGGATTTAAAGACAGTGTATATATATATATATATATATATATATATATATATATATATATATAGTCAATAACACATAAAAAAGCTATTCATTAAAACTAGCCATTAGGGAAATGTAAATCAAAACTACTATAAGATATGTCTTCACACCCATTAGGGTATCCATAATTAAAAAGACTGACAATAAAAAGTGTTGACAAGAATGTTGAGAAATTAGAACTCTCATACATTGCCAGAGGCAATGTAAAATGCATTAGCCAGTTTGGAAAATATTTTTCAATTCCTTTAAAATTTAATCATAAAAATTCAAATAAACAGCTAAACTAAAAAGAAAAAAAAATCTCTTCAGTTTGCGTTTTTCTCTCTTCTGCTACCATCCTTTCTTCATTTCTCTTTATCTCAGCTCTCATGTCATAATATGATCATATGGAATGCAATCTATTTAAAACTCACTCTTGTATTCCCTAGCAAATATTTTTCCAAAACACATCCTTGAGTAATTATGATTGATGCTCATCTCTTGCATTTATGTTATCATTTCTTGTTTTTTTATTTTAATGTATCTGAATGACAGTAAATCTTACAATATTTGCCTCAAAACAATGTAATAAATTCCGTAATATCTTAAATGTGTTTATAAGCATGCAGAATTATCCTCCTAAATTTTGAGTTGGAAGCATGGATTTGTGCCTTTATTTCCTAAGTTTAATACTAACACAACCTGAGGAAGATACAGAGGAGAATAATGAGAATTTACTCAGGGCCAAAAAGAAAATTTTGATTCTATATATATTTGTTCTGAGTTTGTTAGAATCAAGGCACTAGAGACAGGTAGTTCCCCAAATCTCAATTTAAAATTTTTTATCTGCTCTTTATCCAGAACAAAATGTTGTCATGTCCACAATAACACATCCTCAACATTGGAGGGAAAGAATCCATCTAGTCATTGTCAAATGGTTCTGAACCTAAAGATGTAAATGTATTTAAATAGATGAGGGGCCATGTAGGAATGTGTATAACAATTTACACAGTTTATGATACTGGTATTAACTGAGACTTCTTTATTTCTGTGTTTCCTTTTTGGTTTTAGTGAGAGTCAGTCTCCATAAATAAAACCTTCAATATTTCAGTTGAAAACAATTTAAAAATAGGTATGGATGATGGTTTATACCATTAAATAAAGAAAAATAGACCTGAAATTGAAGTGGATTCCTGTCTCTAGCCAGGTTAATGTTTCTTTCATGTTAGATTTTACAGATAAAAAAAGAAATCTCTTCAATCTGTCACATTCTTGTGAATTTATGTAATCTTGATTGCTTGATTGATGGCTTTTTCTAATCTCCAACCCACCATACATGGGATGAGAGCACCAGGGACAATACCCAACTGTCCACCTGGACTGGAATATTTGACTCAGGTATGGTAATATGTTTCTTAACTTATTCAAGTGGTAATAATATGAATTTGATAGTCTCAAAATACAGTTTGTGTTATATGAAAAAATTCTAACTGTAGATTAAAATACTATCCCTATAACATTAAGATTTTTACATTTAATTTTAATTTTGATTGTAAATAATATAACATGGTGGCTTACAAATGTATTTCCTGGGAAGTCCATTTGAAAATAAATACTTGCTTTTTAAATTAGGAAATTGGGGACACCTGAGTGGCTCAGTCAGCTAAGCATCTACCTCTTGCTCAGGTCACAATCCCAGGGTCCTGGTTGGAGCCCCATGTCAGGCTTCTTGCTCAGTGGGGAGTCTGCTTCTTCCTCTCCCTCTGCCCCTCACCCTCCCTATCACAGGCAGCCCCAAAAGCTCTTTGTTGATTCAGAGTGTTTGCAGAGAAATGCAATTAAACTCTGGTAGTGTGGTATTTCTCACACCTTCCCACACTCACACACCTCTACCAGTGTTCAGGAAAAAGCTAGAAAACCAACAGTAAAACTAGAAAGGAACCAAAAGCTTTGAGGCCAATAGCCTCAACTTAGAAGATGCCTTTGACTCCATACCCATTGTATTCTATACAAAAAATATTTGAACTCTTCATGCACAGGTAATACCTGCTCCTGCTTCCATTGTTTTAAGCTCATCTGTCTGTATGGTAGTCATGTTTGTCTTTGATAGCTACATACTAAAAAGGCACTTTTATCAATAAAGTTTCTCAGAACATTTACAAAACTAGCTTTGAGGAAATCTAGATAGTTCTTTGCAGCAGCATTTGGATTAGTCATTGTGTTTTCTCACTATGATGTTGGTCTGTGTAAATAACCAATGAAGAGATTCTTCAGTTCATCATTTTTTTGTTTTGTTTTTTTTAGTATAGTTGATATACAATGTTATATGGATTTCAGATGTATAACTTAGTGATTTGACGAAGTTGTACATTGTGCTATGTTCACCCAAGTGTAGCTATCATTTGTCCTATTACAACCACTGCTATTATTATGTCATTGACTATATTCCTTATGCTGTGCCTTTTATTCCTGTCACTTATTCATTACATAACTGGAAGCCTGTATCTCCCATGCCCTTTTATGCATTTTTTAAAAGACTTTATCTATTCATGAGAGAGAGAGAGAGAGAGAGAGGCAGAGACACAGGCAGAGGGAGAAGCAGGCTCCACGTAGGGAGCCCAATGCGGGACTCGATCCCAGGTCTCCATGATCATGCCCTGGGCCGAAGGCGACGCTAAACCACTGAGCCATTGGGCTGCCCTCCTTTTATGCATTTTGCCCAACTTCCCACACCCTACTCCTGTCAGGCAACCAATACAGTTCTCTGTATCTATAGGTCTGATTCTGCTCTTCATTTGTTTATTCATTTGTTTGGGGTTTTTTTAGGTTCCACTTATGAGTCAAATCATATGGTATTTGTCTTCCTCAGTCTGACTTATTTCACTTAGTAGAGACCCTGTAGGTACATCCATGTTGTCTCAAATGGCACAATTCCATCTTTTTTATGGCTGCATAGTATTTCATTGTATGTACAGATATATATCACATTTTCTTTACCCATTTGTCTATTGATGGACACTTAGGTTGCTTCCATATCTTGGCTATTATAAATAATGCTGCAATATGCATAAGGGTACATATATATTGTTTTTATTTTTAGTCTCTGTGATCCACCAGTGGCAGAGGGTTCGAATCCCTCTCTTTTCTTTTTTCATTTGTCTATTCATAGGATTACCAAATAAAATACAAGACACTTAGTTACATATGAATTTCAAGTAAACAAATACTTTTTAGATTAAGAATGTTTCATGCATTATTTGACATATATTAGTAGGAATAATTATTCATTATTTAACTGAAATTCAAATTTAACTGAGCATTCTGGGCGTTTTGCTTTGTTTTATTTTGTTTTACTAAATCTGGCAACCTTATCAATTTGGTCAAAGAAAATCACTTACAGCATGTAAGTTCTTCTAGTCTTCACTATCTTTCACATGAAATGGAAGACTGTTTTTCCCTCATTCTTTACTTTCCAAAAGAGAGCCTCAAAGAACTTTATCTGTTTGCCCATGAAAGGCTGGGATTTCTATTTAAGACATCTATATAATTATATTTAACCTATTGTGTTTTCTTTGGCTAAATGTCTAACAGCACTTGTAATTGTTTAATATTACATAAAAATATTTTTAGAGTATACTGTGTATGGATAGCTTAAAAACATTTCACACTTAGACTAGTATATGACATTTGACAGGAAAAAAGAGATGTTGATAATGGATCAATTATTTCAAATATCCTAAATATAGGCATCAATATATATGTGTATTGGTAGGTGCTTTAAGTTTAGTTTAACTACTTCATACCACCTATCTTTATTTTCTACTCTATTAGATAAATCAGTTACTAGTGTGTCAACGTTTTGATCTTCTGGAAGGTATGTGCCAAACACACTGATATATTCACTCTTGAATATTTCTTGTGCTATAGTTCAGTCACTCCTTATAAATTAAAGTGCTTCATGTGTCTGGGTAAAAATAAACCTTGAAATATGAACAGAATATATAGACACGTATAATATATGACTCATAGTTGATGACAGGATAAATGCAATAGTAATCTTCTCATGGAAAAAGACAAAGATAATGCCTCCGGATCACTCCTGAAAATGTTAATCTGCATTTTTGTCTTGCTAAACAGTAGGTCTATTTCCTGAAAGGGTTTTCCCATCCTAAATTCCTCATATACAGGTATTTCAGAGAAGCAGTGGTTCCATATCCTTCAGGAATTCTGCTAGTAGAAGAATGCAAGTAAGTTTCTGGGCAGTCCAATTTCACTCCCATTCTTTAGAATGCAACTGTTTACCTCTATCTCCTCAGTTTAGTACAAGCATTTCTTTCATGTATATGAAGCTATAATACATGTAAATGAAATGAAACCAGAGTTTAGTTAAAAAATAGTTATCCCTATTGTGACATTGTATATATGCATTAGAAGATCTGAGACTAAAATAGACATTCGTGGTTTGATTTAATTCATAAAAGCTTTTCAACTTAAGCATATTATAAATGAATGTTTTCTTCAGGGTTTTCCTGCTGCCCTACACTGAATTATTTATTTTATGAATAACCAGAATCCCCACTGAGTACCTATAATGGACAAGACATATGCTAGCAATTTTGAGAAAAATCAAAGAATAATCAGACCTGGGCTTTCCCTGAAATATAAGTGAATATACTTAAATAAACACACAGCATGAAGTCATAAAAGTCATGAGAGAAGGAAAATAGCAAAAATATTGAGAAAAATCTAACTATCCATGTTATAGGGAACTAATTCTCCAAACCAGTTATTCTCAACGTATGGTTGCCAGACTGCCAGCATGAACATCACCTGGGAACATGTTGGAAATCAAATTCCAGGCTTCATCACAGACCCACTAAATCACAAAATCCAGAGGTGGAGTTCAACTATCCGTGTTTTATCAAGTCCTCCAGATGGTTCTGATGCAGGCTAAAAATTTAAGAACTACTGCTCCAAGTATTACTTTCACATAATTTAACATTGTGCATTTATTTAATAGAATGAGACAGCTCTGTAGAATTGTCAGGAATTCCAAGATATATTGCTAAGTATAAAAAGCAATTACAGAGTAGTACATATAAAAGTGGGTTTCTTTATGTGTTTGTATATAATACATTCAGGCTTTGCTTATGTTTGAGATATCTAGAGATATGTATCTAGAAGGATACATATAAAATTGAAGAAGAGAAAAATAGAGTAGGCCAGGAAGAAAGAATTATTTTTAATTTTATACCTTCTTTTGCATTTTTTTAAAGATTTTATGTATTTACTCATGAGAGACACAGAGAGAAAGGCAGATACTTAGGCAGAGGAAGAAGCAGGCTCCCTGCGGGGAACCTGATGTGGGACTCAATCCCAGGACCCTGGGATCAGGACCTGAGCCAAAGGCAGACGCTCAACCGCTGAGCCACCCAGGTGCCCCTTCTTTTGCATCTTTAAATCTGTGTCATGTATACGTGATATCTACTCATGAAAGTGAATTAAGTTTAAAAGACAAAATATTTTTTCATAAATCTTGAATCATGGTTTATCTTTGAATGTTAAATAAAAATGAGTATCTTTCAGGGTATCAGGGTGGTTCAGTCGGTTAAGAGGCCAACTCTGGATTTCGGGTCAGGTCGTGATCTTGAGTTCATGAGATAAAGCCATGATTTGACCTCTGTGCTCAGTGGGGTGTCTGCTTGAGATTCTCTCTTTCCCTCTGCTCCTCTTGTCCTGCACGCACACACATTGTCTCTCTCTCAAATAAATGTCTTAAAAAATGAATATCTTTCAAATATGTTTATATAATACAAAAACATATATATACATATATGTTTATATAATACAAAACATTTATATAATACAAAAACATGTTTATATGCCAAAAAATCATTAAAAGTGAGGAAATTCTGTAACTGTTTCAAAGGTTAACATTAAAACAAAATGGTAAATGTATATTACAGTAACATATTCATTAAACATACTCATTCAAGAACACCTAAAATTTTAAAAAGTAGGAGAAAAATATCATCCATGCACAACTACTGATACATTTCCTTTGAAAACTTTAAAATATTCTTTTGATGAATTTTTAAAAATCACTTTTAATCATTGTCCACACAATTTTTTATCTTTATTCTCTTAATGTTTTTGTCATTTTTGTTATTTTTATTTATCTTAAACTGAATGTTTTAAATAGCAACACAATAATCCTCAAAGGGGATACTACATATTGCTACTTTTTGGGTATTTACTTTGCCTCCATTTTACTTTTTCTTTTCTAAGTAGTGCAGTAATGAATATAGGGTATAGAAAACACCTTTTTAAAAAAAATTAGGACTAGTTTGTTTATATGATCACAGAAATAAAATTATTAAGATAAAATATATTTCCATTTGCTTGTAAAAGAGATGAATCTGATCATTATCTAATGTGGATAATATATGAGTGCTTATTGTCTCCCTCAATTTAGCATCAGTAAAATATTTTATCTTGGTTTTTACTATCCAGATTAAATATCTAATGTCTTTTTCATGTTCTGAGGAAGAGAAAGATGAAGAAGAGGACTAAAATTTAACAAAACTCAAAACATTAATAGTAAATTGGGTTAATACCTCAGAAATTCAAAACTGATTCCAAAAAAGCTATGCATAGAATTTTAGCAGTAAAAGGAACTAGAGAGTAACTAGTACATCTATTTTATTTTTTCCATAATGAGAAACTAGGATACCAGTGAAGATAAATGTCTTAAACCCAAGCAGTTTATTATCAAATGTACATTCCCAATTTGAAGATAATTTGATAGGCAATTTATATGTCTCACACCATTAATAGATGACCACTTTGTTTCATTCTTTAGTTCTCAGTTGTTTTGAAACTAGTAAGAAATATGAAGTCATGAACAACCAAGGACAGAGAATTTATTTTGCAGAAGACAGAAGTAATTGTTTCCTCAGATACCTCTGTGGACCTTCAAGATCTTTTACCATTACAATTTATGATAACATAGGCCGTGATGTCATAACTGTGCATAAAGCTCTAAGATGTAGCTGTTGCTGGAGAAACTGCTACCTACAAAAGGTCAGTAAATATTATTTCTACATGATTTAGAATGTATTTGAGTTCCTTCAAAAAAAGCCTCAAAATTGTGCAGTATATTAAAATATTGGGCTTGGCAACAAAGAATATTCTGGAATGAAATATGTTAGAGAGGAAACTATAATTTGTACCACATACTACAGAGTAAGAATACACAACACTGTAAATATTTTTCAGGTAATGAAGATCACAAGATCTTTGGAGTTTTAGAAGTTTTCTATTCTGAAATATTGTGTTTTATATTTGCACTTGTCTGCAAGCGCTTCATAGCCATCTGATAGAGTGCCAACAAATTAGAGGCTGTGAAGTCCCATCCCATTTTAAGCTGTGTTTCTCAGACTGGTCCTTTGAGCTTTCACTGAGTAGGATCCCTTTCTTTTCTTTCTTGTTAGTGATATCTGGATTCCTTGGATCTCAGGAATTTGTTGTTGTCATTTATTTCATTACACTTGCTTGTAGTTTGAAAAATGGAGCTATAATTTTTCCATCTACTTTTGATAATAAATTTGATAGTGGTTTTGTTTTATTTAGCTATCATACTTGTTCTGTCCTTTTTCATGAGAGTTTGGGGAAGATTCACAAACTGCATTACAACTGCCACCTTCTTAATTTCGTAGTCTTCATTTATATTTTAAATGAACAATATAAATAAATAAATAAATAAATAAATAAATAAATAAATAAATAAATCAGATATGATGGAAAGAAGAAAGGAAGGTAAGAAGGGAAAAAGAAAGGAAAAAAGAGTGAGAAAGAAAGAAAAATACACTTAGGAGAAACAGTGCCCCTCAAACTCTTGTTTCTTCGGCCTCCTAATATTCCTCTGCAGATGGAACTACTTTCATGAGTTTAAATCTTCTCCCAGAATTATTCTATGAGTAGTTGTGTAATGCATACATATGTATGAAATACATGTGTCTTATAAACACAATTGGCAGATAATCTTTTACAATTTTTTTGGACGGGGAGGGGCAAAGGGAGAGGAGAGAGAGAATCTTAAACTGGGCTTAGAGCCTGACTCAGGGCTTAATCTCACAACTCTGAGATCATGGCTTGAGTTGAAACCACGCTTAACCAACTGAGAGCCACCCAGGTGCCCACTTCTACCATTTCTTAACATATACAATACAACTTGAAGATTACATGAGTATGTTTTGGGCTTCTTCCATTCTTACAAACGGCTGGATAATAATCCATCATGTTTATGGTAGACTGTAATTTAAACAATCAATATCTGAACTAGGTTTTAAATCAAAAGTATTTCAGTGAAATCATATTTACATTTGCATAGAGGGACAAAACTTCCTGGCATATTGGTAATAAAATAATTGTTGGCGGGATCCCTAGGTGGCTCAGCGGTTTAGCACCTGCCTTCAGCCAGGGCATGATCCTGGAGACCCGGGATCAAGTCCCACATCAGGCTCCCTGCATGGAGCCTGCTTCTCCCCTCTGCCTGTCTCTGTTTCTCTCTCTCTCTCTCTCTCTCTCTCTCTCCGTATTTCTCATAAATAAATAAATAAATAAAATCTTTAATAAAAATAAAAATAAAAAATAAAATAATTGTTGGTATGACTATAGTTTAAGACATGTTTTATGGGCATAGCAATTTAAAAAGTAATCTTCATAAGCACCTAAAAATATTATTATCCCCCATTTGCAAATATACAACGAATTTTAGAGGTTTAGTGATATGCCCACATTTCATGTAGTTAGTGAGCAGCAGCAGCAGGTCTCACCTCAGGGGTTTCAGTACCTAAATCCTGCGTTTTCATTTCCATGTCCACTCCTAAATATAGGGCATGCCTTAAACACAGAAAGTTCCATTCATATATGTACAAAAAGCTAATAGGAAACGACTAATTTGTTGCTCACAAATCAAATGCACAATCTGCATTTCTCTATCTTTTGTAGCTAAAAGTTGAGGCTCCTCCTGGTGAAAAAATTGGATATGTGTACCAATACTTTCACCCATTGTGGCCAATGTTTAAAATTAAAAATGCAAATAAGGAGGATATAATGAAAATCAGAGGACCATGTGTGGTTTCCAGCTGTCTCACGGATCTAAATTTTAATGTGAGTAGTTATGTTTTAAGATAATCATGCTAAAAAAAAAGATGATCATGCTCAAATTTGTTATTTGGTTATTTTGCAATACATTATTAAATTTGATTAAGATAAAATAAAAACATGTTATCATGATGTTATAAGTATTTGACTACTTTTTAAATTGAATATCTAATATAGTTTCCTTGCAACATTGAGTCCTACATGTTTATGCCACTTATAAGACATTTTTTAAGCTATATTTCAAGTATATAGTCACCAAATAACAAATTTGGTATTTAATATTTCAAGGAATATTGAAAGAGAAAATGAAACTTTATTTCAATGAACAATGACATACTTGGGCATTAATTATAAATAACATATTAATGTTAATTTTTATAAAATCCTGAAACTTATGATACAATCTTGTTAGATTATTTTTTTAATATTTTGTTTATTTATTTGAGAGAGAGAGAGAGCACATGCATGTACAAGCAGGAAGGAGAGAGGCAGACAGAGAGGGAGATGCAGACTCCCCACTGAGCAGGGACCCTGACTCAGGGCTTGATTCCAGGACCCTGAGATCATGACCCAAGCCAAAGGCAGACACTTAACCAATTAAGCCACTCAGGTGTCCCCAATTTTGTTATATTTTTATGTGCTTACTGACATATATCTCAAATTATGGCCAATATTCAGATAATAATTTGGGAGGTTAACTACTAAAAGTACTAAATATAGTTAATAAAACTAAACAACCCACTACACTTAGTTAAATATGGATTCCTCAGCAGCAGAGACTATTGTCTCAGTTTGATATTTGATTTGGAAAAAGTACTGTTTCTCAATCTTTTATTAAGAACGTGTTTGCTTTTTTTTTAATACCTGAAATGATTACCTGATTTTTTTCCTTCACTAAAGCTATATTAATTCAGTTTTGTGATACTGATTCTGATTGGCACCTGCATGTACAATTAAGTAAAACGTATTTAAGCAAATGAATTATGGCAATAATATAGTTAGTTTGAAAAACTTGAATAAAACGAGCACACAAGACTACTCTTCTGTATTTGAAGCTGGAAACCAATGGAAGAGAGTGGCCTATGCATAAAACTCTGGTCGCCAAAGCTATCTTGGTTCATTATTAATGATATTAAAAAATAAAATGCTTTCTGTGTATTGTTTTATATCTCACATCATAATAAATCCTACTTTAATCAAAATTCTTCAGAACTTTCTCTGAGGTGTATAAAATATTTCCTACTCTAAGTTTGAAGCAAAGTCATTTCACAGCTGGCATTTTTGAGTAAACTCTAAGAATGAGGAACAAAGGGAGCTAACAGTTCTGTGAAAAAGTCATCTTATGTGTGAATGTGGGCAACCCTTGCAATATTTTTGGTAATAAGGAAAGAGATAAAGCAGTAACTTGTTACAGGCAAACTATGGTAAAGGAAATAAGCCATTCATCACAGGAACAAAATTTAAGAAAGCACAAAAAAACTTAATAATTAAGATAAATGATACTTGAATGTAATCTTTTTAAATCAAAACTAATGCAAATCCATTATGAACAGAATTTATTAAAAAAATTTAAGTGAAGATAGAAACTAACTTTACACTTGTATGACTTGCCTCATTGCTTTACCCTACCCCTCTTCCTGGCTGAATGGGGCCACAGGTATTAAAAGATATTTTTATGAAAGGTATGTTCTTAGCATGTTTTGATTTTAAACAAAAGGGGCCAAATGGGAGGGAAAATGTAGAGAAACTGCGGATGTCAAATATTTGATGAATCCTGTCTCTTGCTTGGTATGGGACCAACGCACATGTTGGAAATAACCTTCATATCAGTGCAGAAATAGTCCATCATTAACAGGAAGGAAGTAGGACGTGTTGGCATGGATACTACAGTATATACACTAATATGTGTATTTTTTCAATAAATATACATACACTAATGTAAATATATTTTCTCTTATGACTTTGTTAACATGTTCTTTTCTCTCACTTCCTTTATTGTAAAAATATAGTATATGGTTCATATAACATACAAAATATGTGTTGATTGTTTATGTTATTAAATACAATGACTTTCTAGGGTTAGCTTCTGGGATTTTAGCAAATTCCTGTCCAAGAGCTTCTATTATCTCTGCAATGTAAAATATACGATCTTTTCCTAAGGATGAGGGGAAATGGTGTTGTCAGGTATAAAAACACTGGGGAAATTTTGACAAAGTTACACAAAAGTACTTTCCCCAAATTCCTTAACACTATTTCCAAGGCTATGTATAATACATCACTGCATACCTCTCTCTTCTCACTCATTTTATGCCACTAGCTCCTTCCCTCACTTTGTTCCAGCTATGTTCCTCCCAACTCAGGGCCTTTTCACATGTTGCTGACTCTCTCTAGGATGCTGTCACTCTCCCTACTCCTGTGGCCACTAATTCCTACTGATCCTCTAAGTCTCAGCTTAAATAGTGCTTTGCCCAAGAGGTTTCCTCTAAAATCATCCCACCTGTTTCTTTTGGTCTATTATCTCCCTATTGTATTCCATTATATCACCTAACTTTACCCTCATGGCATTTATTACCAGACAAGTGGTAGGATTTATCACAGGTTTGTGTCTTCTACCTACATGGGTATCTCCTATGTTGAGAAATAAATATTAGTTAGTAAGAGAAGTAACTAACTAAATATTAGTTAGTAAGGGAATTTAGATGAGTAGGGAGAAAATGAAAGTTTCTTAAGAAAGAGTTTACTGTGTGAAAGAGCTGAAAAGCTAGTGGTTTTCATTTGTAATTAAGTTGATTTTCAGATCAAATTTAAGCAAATTATATTTATTAAGCATATATATTATCATAATTTATATGTTATCATATATAAAATACCATATATGTAATAGTTGACCTTTGAACAAGTTTGAACTACACAGATCAACTGCAGATTTTTTTCCAATAAGTATATATACAGCACTATAAAGATATTTTCTCTTCCTTGTGATTTTCTTAATAACATTTTCTTTTCTCTAGCTTACTTTATTATAAGAATATAGTACATAACACATACAACATATATCTATTAACTGACTCTGTTATCAGTAAGACATTCTGGTCAACAGTGTGCTATTAGTGGTTAAGTTTGGGGGGAATCAACAGCTTTACACAGATTTTCAACTGCCCAGGGCTGTCAGCACTCCTAACCCCTGTGTTATTCAAGGGTGAACTGAATAATCAGTTGTATACCATCAATTTAAAAATCTCCTTTCAGGTAGATATTGTCTATAGGTGTTTTTCCAAGCTCTTATGTGTCCATATTGCACATTCAATTTATTGCAGGATATAATCAGCATGATAATAACTCATATGTGTCATATTTAATTACTAAAATTGATATAGGAATACCTATTTTTATTTCAGAGATTTTTCTCTAAGGTTATTATTTTTTTCTTTTAGTTATTGTCTCTGGATGAAGAAATAGTTATTGGTAAGATTTCAAATACATGGGCTGGATTTATTAGGGAACTATCTACCAATGCTGATAAATTTGGAATCCAGTTTCCACTTGATCTTGATGTTAAGATAAAAGCACTGATGCTTGGAGCAAGTTTCCTCATTGTGAGTCTGTTTTTATTCTGGTTAGCATAAAATGGCATTTTCTGAGATTGCCATTGAACCTTTGCTGATATTTTTCCTAAAATCATCTACTTTGACTGCAAATTGTGCTTTTTGGGTCTAGTTCTAAGCCCCCAAGATCATATCACAGATTCAGTGTTCACATTGCAAAGGATGTAAAAACTAGAGTGTCCTGTAAATGTGATCACTAAAGTTGAAATCTTTTGCCTTGATGAAAAACAAGACTAAATTGCTGATAAAAAGAACAAAATGGTTTGTTCATTGTAACCTACTGTTATTTCCTACAATTTAAAATTTTATAAGTTTTTTTTTTTTGCACATTTCACTTAAAAAGTAATCATCATTAATTTGGAAACTATGGATAGGTAGACATTGTGAAAAGGAAAATATTACTCTTGATTATAATTGGGTTTTAGGGGAAAAAATGAACATAAGAATTACTTTCATTCTGTAAATATTGTTAAATTACAGAAAATGGTAATAGATATATGCAGGGCTAGGTCAAACACTGTCTTGTAAATAGTATTAAAAGTTTGGAGAAACAAAAATAAACAGATTAAATAGTAGATTGGAAATAGCTGAAGAAAAAGTAAACGAAGAGTTACAATTGAAAAAAATGATTCATAACGTAGTAGAGACAGACAAAACAATATGAAAATCAAGAGTTCCAATACGATAGGATAGAGAACAGATAACTGCTAAAAAAAATTTCAGAGCCAAGAAATATGAATTCAGTGACGGTAAAGGACAAGTACCCTAAGTAATGTAATAAAAATTAACATCTATATAAATCAGAGTGAAACAGAATAGCAAAGGAACATAAGTAACCAGAAAAGGAAAAGACAGATCACACACAAGTAATGAGACTGACAACTGATTTCTCAATAGAAACAGTGGAAGCCAGAAAACAAGATAGTTAAATCCTTCAAAATACTTATTAAAAAATAATCTTAACTCTCAAATTCTATTTTCTTCAAGACTATACCTTAAAGATAATAATAAAATAAACAAATTTGCATTTTAAAAAACCCACACTTTTACAATACATAGATTGCTGTAAAGTGTTAATAACACTTCAGGAAGAAGGAACATGGTCTGAGAAGGATCCTCTGAGATTCAATAATATCAATGATATTATGAAATAAATATCTGAAATAAAATAAAATAAAATGCTAACCATATTTTTGAATGTAAACACATTCTAATAAAATAAAATAATAGTAAATGCCTAATTTGTAAAGTCAAAAAAAGCAAAACAAAAATATTAGCTAATAAAAGTATATCAGTTATAAGAAACTTATTAGAATAGAATTAAAATAGAATTAATATTAATAGAATTAAAATATTCTAAGGTCTTTGTAATGTTCAGGAGATAAGTTTAATGTGCATGTTAAAATGTCATAGATAACAACTGAAATAACAAAAAGACTGTAAATTTCAAACTAATACAGAGGAAAAATGGGAATAAAAGACAAACACTACACACACACAAAAAAAAAGGAGAAAAAAATCAGAGAAAGTGGGGCAAACAGAAATAGAAAATTAAAATGTTAGAAAAGGATCCCTGGGTAGTTCAGTCAGTTGAGTATCCAACTGATTTGGCTTCAGTTTAGGTCATGATCTCATGGATCATGGGATTGAGCCTTACATCAGGCCCTGCAATTAGCAGTTTGCTTGAGATTTTCTCCCTCTGCCCCTCCCCCCACTAGCATTCTCTCTCTCTCTCTCTCTAAAATAAATAAACCTTAAAACAATAAAATAGTAGAAAATATCAATTCAGTCGTATCAAAAGGTCATTTAATTATATGATTTTTTACAATAACCACAATAAATGTAAATGAGAAAAACTTGCAAGTTAAAAAAAAATGTTAAATTAGATTTTTAAATTACCTATAGGCGCTTAATAGGAAATATATCCAAAATAATGACAAAAACTTGAAAGAAAAGATTGGTGAAAATATAACAGAAAAATAGTAACAATAAAAGCTAGTAAAGCTAAATTAATAACCCAAAAAATCGATTTTAAGTAAAAAAAAAAATTAGTAGGGACAGAGAGAGAAGGTAACTACATAATGATAAAAATTCTATTCAGGGGCAGCCCAGGTGGCTCAGCGGTTTAGCGCCGCCTTCAGTCCAGGGTGTGATTCTGGGGACCCAGGATCAAGTCCCAGGTCGGGCTCCCTGCATGGACCCTGCTTCTCCCTCTGCCTGTGTCTCTGCCTCTCTCCCTCTCTGTGTCTCTGCCTCTCTCTCTCTGTGTGTCTCTCA
Source organism: Canis lupus baileyi (assembly GCF_048164855.1). Taxonomy (NCBI): domain Eukaryota; kingdom Metazoa; phylum Chordata; class Mammalia; order Carnivora; family Canidae; genus Canis; species Canis lupus. The sequence goes on from NC_132859.1 coordinate 10,960,364, forward strand.
TGAATAAATAAATAAAATCTTTAAAAAAATTCTATTCAAAAGAAAATAATAATTCTTGACTATGCGTACCTAAGATCAACCTAAAAATACAGAGAAAAATGTTATACAGTCAGAAAGTGGTAAACTCATTATCATAGTGGGAAATTTATGCACCCCTTTCAATTTTTTTCTTGTTGTAGGAGACAGAACCTTAGTAAAATTATTCAAAATTTGAACAAAAAAGTTAACAAGCTTGATTTAATGGATACATGTGGAACATTGCATTAAACAAGTAGATAATATAAGTTGTTTTCAAACAAAGGTTTTTACAAGACCTATTCTAATAATGGATCCAAGAAGCAAGTCTCAACGAATTTCAGCAATTGGTATCACTTGGACCTTGGCATCAGGGCAAATAACATTATATTAGAAATTGATAAAGATAATTATTTTATAATATTTTGTACATGTGGAAATGGGTATATAATTCAGGGATAAAAAGTGCACAATAAAATTTTAAAATATATGAAATTGTATAATAACTAAAATATTATATCAAAGCTTTTGGAATGCAAGTAAAGTTAAACATCAATGTATAACTGTTAATACTGATGAAAAGAAAAGTGGAAAATTAATAAGCAAAATATTTATCTCTAGAAAGTTAGTAAAAAAACAGAATAAACCCAAAGGAAGTATAAGGAAGGAGATACTGAATTATTAACAAAGAGAAATGAAAAAACAGCATCCACCCCTAGTCTCTAGATGGAGAAGAACTTTTAAAATAAGTAAATCACAAAGTAATAGGCTACTAAATTAGAATATTTTAAACTTCTTGTACCTTAAAAAAACTAGAATATTAAATATTCAATAGCAAACAATAAAAGTAAGGAAATATATGCTTCGGATTTGGCCAAGGAATAATATCCTTATATTAATATAAAAGTTATTTAAGTAGAAGAAGAAAAGTATCGAATTCCCGACCAAAATGAAAAATGAATATAAAAAAATAATTCATACATCCACAAAAGAGGGAATACAAATAACCCATAACCATAAGAAAACATTTTCAAAAACATATGAAGAGAAGCAAAAAAGAAAAAGAATGGAATATCCCTTTTCATTTTTCCAATGACAAACTCACAATGTTCATGAAAGTTTAGGAAATCAGACAGACATGTACAAATACAGGTACAATTTGGGGGGAACAAACTGAAAATATCCATTAAAGTTTTTAATGTTCATATTATTTCAGATGCATTACTTTCTTCTGAAAAACTGATACAGATGCAGACATATAATTAGGTTTACCCTAGTAAATAGCAATGTATACTCTATGTAGCAAATATCACTCTAACAAATTTTAAAAAGCTAAAACAACCTAAAATTTAAAGTATGAGATTAAACACTTTATGACATAATTCTAAAACAGAACATTAAAGACTCAAACTATATGTCACAAAAAATGAGTTTTGTTTTTTTTTTAAGATTTTAGTTATTTATTCATGAGAGACAGAGAAAGAGGCAGAGACACAGGCAGAGGGAAAAGCAGGCTCCATGCAGGGAGCCCCACGTGGGACTCAATCCCAGGTCTCCAGAATCAGGCCCTGGGCTGAAGACAGCACTAAACCGCTGAGCCACCCGGGCTGCCCAATAAATGAGCTTTAATGGCGTGAATAGTTAGGATATATTATGCACTGAAAAGATTAGGATATAAGCATATTATGATACTAATTGTGTGTGTCTAGAAAGAATATGAATCAAAATATTAATGGTAGATTCTATGTGGATTGAAAATATAACTTTTTCCCTTCTCTATTCTGACACTTTTTTATATTGAGTATATATGATGAAAAATATATAAATAAAATGAAGTAGAATTAGCTGGTGTTCTCTAAGGGCCTTTATATTCAATTTTTTTATTTTAGTGTGTTTGAAAGTAGTCACACACAACCTATAGGGTTCCTCATAGGTCTGATCTTCAGCATTCTGCTTTAATATGTTTTATAAACATGTTATTATAATACAGGACCCCAAAATCATTCTCATGTCTTAGATCTACTATTAAACCAACCTAATTACATTTATTTTTCATTTTTATTCTAGGACTACATGTACTTTGAACTCTGGTCATGAGTTTCACCAGCTTTCAGCAAAATTAAACAACTTTCACTGAGAATATTTAAATGAAGTTTTATTTCACTAAAATTATTTGTATAATTTTTTCTGAATAAACCACACCAAAATTTAGGAACTTAAAGTAATATTGTATTTATCCTGGGATTCCGCTGTACAGTTCTTCAGGTTAAGACCTGGATCATACTCTTCCATGTGCAGTCAGTTAACAGATTGGCTGGGAACTGTATCATCCCAGATGGCCTACCTGTTGTCAGAGGCGATAGGAGCAACAAGTCACATATTTTTCATCATCTAGGAGGCTAGCCAAAGCTTCTACACATAACTATGTTACAAAGCATCAAGAAAACAAACTTACATGTTCATTTCAAGCCTATGGTTCAGTTATACTCACTAATGTCCCACTGGCCAAAGCAAGTCACATAGCCAAGTCCAGATTCAATAATGGAAAAATAGACTCAACTTCTTTATGGGCATCACTGCAAAATACTATCGCCTTTTTCAAATCTCCTCCCAATTGAACATTGTATAATGTCACAATTAATGTGACCATTAATAGTAATTGTCACAATTATTTCATCCTCTCCACATGCCAAATATTCTCTTGGGACTCCCAAAGGTCTCTTTCAATTATGGCATCAGACTTAAGTCCAATATCACATGATCTGCATCTTCTGTGAATCCAGGTGAGGTATATGCATCAGCTCCTCTTGATTCAAAGACTTAAAACTAAAAAGATACACCTACCATTCAATAGTGAGCCAAGATCAAAATAACCACAATAAAAAAAATAGAATTCTTATTCATAGCAGTCACTGGTCAAAAGCAACTTTAGCATTCAAATAGACATGAGTTGCCAGTTCCCCTTACTGTAGAGACAGAACATTCTCCCCTTTGGACAGTAGCTTTCTAATTTCTAGTTCATTGTTCTCCAAGGCTGTGTCCTCTGGGATTTTGGCTCTGTCTTCTGAGACATTTTTTTCCAAATGAAATGGCCATCTTTTTTTGTTCGTTTGTTTTTAAATTTTATTTATTTATTCATGAGAGACAGAGAGAGAGGCAGAGACACAGGCAGAGGGAGAAGCAGGCTCCATCCAGGGAGTCTGATGTGGAAGTCCTCAATCCCAGGACTCCAGGATCACACCGTGGGCTGAAGACAGGCACTTAACCACTGAGCCACCCAGCCGTCCCAAATGGCCATGTTTTTAACTGAGTAGAATTTGCAGACTTTTGCCTACCTACAGAAAGTTGGAGACAGAAGTGTCTTTTCATTTTAAACAGTCTCAGTCTCTTCTAGACTATACTTGTCCTACTCTCTTAAAAATTGTGTGGCTTTTCACATATAAGATCCCGTCCATTCCACTGGAAAAAGCCACATCTACTTTTCTTTTTAAGAGAGGCCTCTGTGTCTTATTCATGGCTAGTCTAACTTCTTTAAATGATGGATGAGTTTCAAAAGTAGCCAGAGAACACATTCTTAGGCACAAGCACTTTCCAAGCCTCTCATTGTAATGAGGTTGTTAGCATCCCATTGGTTCATTTAAGACACACGGCTAAATCCACATTCAAAGGATGTTGAAAGAGATTTCACTCCTTAATGGAAGGTGCTGTGGACGTTTCTTTACAATCTTCCACATTATTTGACAGGTGATTTTTCTTGATTTATGTTTGCTATAAACTGTTTGTGTCCCCCAAAATTCATATATTGAAACCTAATCCCCAGTGTGACAACAGTATTTGAAGGTGGCCTTTGGGAAGTGATTAGGTCATGAGAGTGGAGCTCTCATGAAGGGCACTGGCACCCTTTCACAAGAGGCACCAGAGAGCTCCCTGGTCCTTTCACAGTGTAAAATTGTTGCAAGAAAACAGCCAAGTATGAATGAGGAAGTGATTCATGCACTTCCTCACCAAGCACTGAAACTGCCAGTACCTTTCTCTTAGACTCGCCAGCCTTCAGAACTGTGAGATATACATCTCTGTTGCTCATATGCCACTCAGTTCATAGTATCTAACACCCTATACTAAGGCAGTGTTACCTATGAAACAGCTTTTCACATGTGATCTTATTTTTTCAATTCTATCTCATTGTGTAATTAAGTAATCACTATTTATGGTGCCTTTTAGATATGGCTGGTTTCAATGACAGCCAAGTTCCAAAGAACAGGCCATCCTACACCAGAACTACACAGATACTATCCTAAGGGAAGCAAAAGAGATAAAGACCCAGTGAAATGTAATAAAATATGAGGCCTATTTCCATTCAAAGGTTACTTTTCTTCCTTACAAAAGTGTCTGAATAAAAAAAAAAAGTGTCTGAATAGAACAGCCCTTGTCACAAGGGCTTGCCATTTTATGTTATGGATAAATCCTAACCTAGTAATAGAGATCTCCGCCTGCAGAAGAAAATAGCAGGTTTTCATTCGCAAAAGCTCATGCTTAGAGTGGATGTTAAATAGATCATTCTAGAAAGATGGAATAAAAAATTTGAAGAAGTCAGCAGTGGCTCATCTTGAGAGTCATGTACTGACTGCCCTTCAGTGATGCAGAGGTAAATAGACCCATGTGTACTTCTAAAGATGTAACATCTGTGTAAAAGAGATTAACATATAAAACACCATATTCTCCTCCCTTCCAGAGGACTACAGGACCTTAACCTATGAACTTCTTCAGTTTTCTTTTCTTTTCTTTTTAAGATTTTATTTATTAGGGAGAGAGACAGAGAGGGAGAGAAAGAGAGAGAGCATGAGCTGAGCCTGAGACTGACCCAGGTCTGAATCCCAGGACCCAAGGATCATGACCTGAGGCAAAGGCAGCCTCTTAACAGACTTAGCTACCCAGATACCACCCTTCCCCCCCCACCCCTAATTTTCTATACTTTGTTACATTCCCCAGGAGTCTTAACAAACTTTTAGTAGGCGAATGGCCCACACATCCTCAGGTTAAAAAAAAAAAAAAAAACACTTAATGCTGAATCTCTTACCACACTGGTGAGGAAAGACTTGGAACCAAGTTAATTTAAAGAAGAAAATTAACATGATTTTTCACTCCCAAATTTTGTGAAGCAATTTCAATTACAAACTCTCTGTCTCATCCGCAGTTCCTTCTGTGAAACTTATCTGTCTACAGCCCCTGGAAGACACACCTACTTTTCTCTCTCCATCCAGATCTGATTGGATTAGGCTTTGACATCACTGGGACAAGGTACTCAGCCCCTCTAAACTTTATATGTGGCAAAACTACCTGTATGTTAAAAGTACCTGCTTAAAACACAGTTTGGAACATAAAATTAGGGAATTTTAGCACAATGCATGGTACATATTAAATGCTTAGTATATTAGACAGCACTATTACAGACACATTTAATCAAATGTTGATAGTTCATATAGTCACATATCCACAATGTAACATTAGTATATGAAGAATATTAATACACTATTCACAAACTGATATCATGTTTATTTGACTCTATTTATAAAAATATAAACTTTATTTTGCACTTTCTTAGAGTTGTTAAGAGGATGTTAAAAGTGAATATTTCTGCTTTTGTTTTGGTCAGGCTTCCAAAGTCTAAGCACAAAATATTAAGATTTCAATGCAAGTTTCTAAACTATTTAGATAGGATATGTTCCATTCTAGTACAAGGTTCTAAACTATTTAGATAGGATATATTGGAAAAAATAAACTTGTCTTCCGCTCACAACTTAACAAATGCATCTCATGCAATTAAACAGTTATAAGAGAAAGAAGATTAAGTATAAGCTATAGTATCTCTTTCTAGTTTTTTCTCCTTTATGCTTTGGGCATGGGGGGTCAGAAGCTAAGAAGACACCACATGGGCATTTTGACACAGGTAAAATGGTTTCAGGGACAAAGTGTAGCTCTATTTTTATAGATGATATGATGCTCTTCTAGCACCCTGAGGATTGGGAGTTCTGACAGCACCAACACCCAGTGTCTTTGGTATGAACATCAACATTCCCATAAAAGGTCGTGGTATAGTTGAGGTTTCTTCAGATGATTTTAGAGATAGAAAAGAAGGCAAGGGCACAAGAATCAGAGAAGAGCATACAATGGGGAAACTAACAGGGATAAATTGCATTTTGAAAATACACAGAGTACCTCTAGGGTATACTGTCTGGTGTGACTTGATGACATTATGAGAACTGACTGGGAGAGTAGTGATATCCTGCTCACACTTGGTAGGAAGCTACTGAGCTAGGATGTATTTGAGTTAAGTATTATTGTTATTGTTATTGATACCCTAAAGAGTATTTTATTTCTATCAGTTATTGAAGCTACATGAACTGGAGTGGTTTATTGTTGTATTTGTTTTCTGAATGTGAAGCTGCCAAGAAGCAGCATTAACTGGGTGCCTCATTTTTTTTTTCAATTATTGAGTTTGTGAATATCTGGGATTCACATATGCTCACAAAATTATCAGCCAGTGAATACATTTGATAGGGAGCAAATGAGATTTTTAATTGCCTTACAGAACCAATGCAAAAGAGTTTTAGAACAAGCTGACAGGAATTTAAACATGTACTTCAAAATAAGATGTTATTGTGTATAAAAATATATTATCTGTTAGTCTATGCATGTGGATATGACACCCTATCACTTTCTGAGAAAAGTAGATTATGCCAGAAAATATTTTCTAAGTCATCTACCAAAATAATCACTGCAGATGAGTGCTGCCATTTTTGGGAAACCCCAGTGCTCCTGGCTGTTATGCTTCTGGACATCCACTACAATAGTGGTCCTCAAACTTTAGGATGCATCAAAATCATCTGGAGGGATTATTACAACTCAGACCACTGCACCCCAGCCACAAAGTATCTGATTCTGTAAGTCTTGGTAATAATTTGCATTTCTAAGTTCCCGGGTGAAACTACTGATACTGCTGAGGGGAACTTTAAGAACTTTTTCAGTAGAATAAATTTCAGCTAGAATTCTGAGTTGCTGAAGGGACCAATTTGAGCAGATCATGAAGGCCTATTGTCCATTTTAGAGGACCACTGGAATCATCCATATGGCCCTATCTTTAAACATCATGGTTGGAGATCTTCAGGTATGTCCTATAGAATGCATTATTGATTTAATAAAATCATAACAATTATGTCAGCTCACAGGAACCAGCACTGGAAACTTTCCCATCTCTACCAAGAACTTCAGTATGTATTGCCTTTGAATGTGCATGTGAGATGTCAACTTTCCTGGCCCTTTCCATCATTGAATGACTGTGTTCTCAGAACTGTCTCACAACCATCATGTAGGAATCATCATTCCTAGCAATGTAATTGGATCAGTTGGCATCTGTTCCACAAGCAAATTTTACAGGATAATTTTGGACAATTATTAGTATTCAAACTACAAGATGACTAGAGAAGTTTGGGGTTTGGATTTGTTTGGGCTTGCATGGATTCCATAGGTTTATAACCAAAAGCTATTGAATGACCGTCATTTGTCTAAGCATTTTTGTGCAGATATTGGACACATTGGTAGTATAGCACTGCTTTCATGGTTTCTATGTGAAAAACAAATGCCAGATTAATATGGTTACACTTGTACATACTTCTTGAGCTAATATGTCCTGATTACATACATCAATGTAGCCTAGATGTTGTCCAGAACTTAATTTTGACACATCAGAAATTGCTGATGTCACTGCATGACTATGTACCTGTCAGGTAAATGTGACCATTCTATACCACTAGTACTAGCCTAAAATGCTTGAAGTCATCAAAGCAGACCTTCCTTAACTTCCCACTAATCCATCAACAAATTTATTTAAATTCATGTTCATACTTTCTTTTTTTCTCCTTGTTACAAAAGAAAAGGCACCTACCTTTCTTCCCATCAAAAAGGCAACCAAACTACCGGTGCTCCAGATGCTTTCACCCTCCCAAAGCATCTTGCCCACTTAATTACTCCTTTCTCTCTCTTATCTTCAATCATCCTCCCTAGAGCAGACTGTTACTCAAAGTGCGGTCTTTGAATGGCAACATTAACACAATCTGGGAGTCTTTTAAAAAGATAAATTCATGGGTCCCACCCTAGACCTCTCTGTTTTAACAAATTCTCAGGTAATTTTGTCACTAAAGTATGAGAAGCACTATAATAGTGCAATGGCCCTCAGACTTATCTACACATTGGAATCACCTGGAAGCTTAAAAAAACCACTGATGCTTTGGACCCACCCCCAGTGATTTATCTCATTCATCTAAAATACAGGCTGGGCACTGGATTTTTTAACAGATTTTTTTAAAGAGTAATTTTAGGTTCACAGCATAGAAATTTCCCGTGTGCCTTTTTTGCCCCCACATACTCACAGGAATTCTGAAAAGCTCTCCAGGTGATTCTCGTGTGCAGTCAAGTTTAGGAACTACTCTCAAAAATATTTTTCTTATCAGTATTTAAATAGAATTTTCTTATTTTCCTCAAATTCCCCTCAGTCATGTATCTACCTCTAAAATTCTTGTTCTTTCATATATAGACTTGAATTTTCTCTCTCTCTCCACTTCCTCATCTCCTATTTACCATCCAATTCACAGTGATTTCTCCTGCATTTTCTCCATTCTCTTGTTTTCAGCAAAAGATATTTCTAGACCTTCCCTTACTTGACTTCTCTGGGCATTTGGTGCTGACTCTTCCTTTTCATTGGTTTCCAGACAACCCAATCACTGGGGTTGATTCCCCACTTCTCACTCATTCTCAGTCTCTTAGATTTCCTCCTGTGCATATCCCTTAAATGCCAACATTCCTCAAGTTTACATCTCAGGCTGTCTTCTGGACTCTATAGCTGTTGCAGAGCAGGAAGATTGGGAGCATGTGGAGTATTTTTTTAATTAAATTTTAATGTATTAATGAATAATATGTGAAAAGTCTAAAACGCCAAACATAGCTGAAGACTTAGAGGTTTCTGTCTACTTTGCATTTTCCACAAAAACAAATAAAAATAACTTAATGGGATTTTTGTTTGGAATTTCATTGAATCTACAGATCAATTTGAGGAAAAATGATACTTTAACAATATTAAAACATCCAATCTGAAAACATGATATATTTCTCTTTTACGTAGTTCTTTAATTTTTCAAGTAGGATTTATAGTTACCAGAATAGAGATTTTACTCTTTTATCATTACCTTGTTTTATAAGATATTTGATATTTTGGTACTGTCACACATGACATCTTTTAAATTATATTTTCCAATTTTTGTTTCTAGTATATGGAAATACATATCATTTTGTTCACATTGATTTGCATACTATCACCTTACTAAATTTGCTTATTAGTTCAAATAGTTTCTTTGTAGGGTCTTTTGAGTTTTTTTATACACACAATTGTCACTGGCAAATAAAAATAATTATACTTCACAGTTCCAAATCTTTATGGATTTGCTTTTTTTTTTCCTTGCTTTTTTGAATTAGATAAGCCTCCCAATATTATGTGAATAAAAGTATTCACCAGACATTCACCAGCAGAAGACATCTTTGCTTTGTTCCCAACTTTCTCTAAGGGAAATATTTTCTGATATTTCATTCATATATGTTGTTAGTTCTAGGTTTTTGGTAGCTGCTCTTAGCCAGATTGAGAAAGTTTAACTCTGTTTCTATATTGCAGAGATTTTCACCAACTTAAATTTAATTTTATGACTTTTATGCATCTGGTGATAAGGTAATATGTTTTTTTTTTCTTATTCTGATAGGCTATGAAACCGCATTATTGATTTTGGATGACATCAATCTAACATTTTGTTTGTTTTTGCTGAGTTGCATTTGCTGAGTTGATATTCTGTTAAAGATATTTACGTCTATGTTCATGAGTGATTTTAGTCTTTAATTTTCTTTTGTAATACTCCTGTTATAGAATCAAGATCAGAATCAGCAGTGTTCTGCTGATAGATGTCAAATCATCAGCTTTCCATGGAAATAAAAGGCCTTGGTTTACAGTGATTGAAGATTACCTTGGTGAACATATTCCCACAACAGCTGATTTCAATCTATCAATATGATGTCACTGAATGCAGAGATGGGAAGAGATGCTCACAATTGTCTCTTGTTAGCCTATGCAAGCTGGCTCCCACATACCATTGTTCTGACCTAAAAAAATAATAAGTTGGGAATTGTTCCATCATGCTTTATACTCTGAAGTAATTGGTATAATATTGGTATTTCTAGGTCTGCCTTAAATTTTTGTTAGTGATAACAAGGTTTTGAGTAATTCATTTGATCTTATGACTCCTGAAATATATATTTTTTCCTTTTTCTTAATGTAAAAAAATGCTCTTTTCTACAAGAAGCATATCCTCAGTTGCACTGTGTCTTTGAAAAGAAGCTCATATTTAGTATATAAATACCATATTGCCATATTCCAGGAAAAAGAAAATAAAATGAAGAAAAAGCAAAAAAGAAACTTTATAAGCCTACTACCTGACAAGTACATCTGTTGGCTAAATAATTGGCAGCGGATTTTGTCAAATGCTTTTGGAGAAAGATTTATGTTAAGAATGATTCACTTTGTCTTATGCTAGGACACTAGTCTAATCAGTGGCTCACTCTCTCTTTAGCTAAAACATTAGCTGAATCACACTGGGAAAATAAAAGCCAGAGGTGGAAATTAATTGGAAACATGGCTTTTCCGTAATGAAGCACTTATGTATCCAACTGGGGAATTCATTAACTTTTAGTCTGGGGAAGTTTCCCCTCATCTAAAAAAATGCATAATTGAGATTATGTGATTGAGACATACAATTGCCAAAATAGGACTACGAAGGAAATTTGGCTTTTCATCACATCAAATATTCCATCAACATTTGACTAAATTTTAAGGGTCCAAATATAAAAAAGATGAACAACACTGTATTCCATCACTTAAGAAGCCTAGTAAGGGACAAACACATTCAAGCCAAAAGAACTCTAACAGGTGATAAGAGCAATTCATGAGATTTATATAAAGTGCTATAGGAACACAAGGAGAGGTGGAGGGGGACAAGAGGGCGGAAGAGTAGGGTCGCCAAGTCACCTGGCCCCACCAACTTACCTAGAGAACTTTCAAATCATCCTGAACACCTACGAATTCAGCCTGAGATTTAAAGAGAGAACAGCTAGAGTGCTACAGAGAGAAGAGTTCACACTTCCATCAAGGTAGGAAGACGGAAAAAAATAAAGAAATAGAAAAGCATCCAAGGGGGAGGGGCCCCAGGAGGAGCCGGGCTGAGGGGGGGGGGTGAGAGCCCCCAGGACAGGAGAGCCCCCCCCCCACCTTCGGAGAAGCAGGAGCTTCACCAACCTTCCCGGGCGGGGGGGGGGGGGGGAGGCACTGGCAGGGAGCTGGGGCAGGAGCCCAGGAGGGGCGGGGGTGCCCTCAGGCTCCCGGGGGCACGAACAGGGGGTGGGGGGAGCGCCACACCCTGCGGCCGAGCTCCCTAAAGGGCTGCAGTGCATCGGGCTGGGCCGGGGAGGAGCTCAGGCGGCAGCTCCACGGGGAGGGGGCTGCACGGCCCCAGGAGCAGCTCGCGAGGCGCAGGCCCCGGAGCCCAGGGCGCCGGGGCCACAGCCAAAGATCCGGGGCTCCCCCAGAACAGGCGGAGCCGGGAGGACACAGGGCAGCAAGGACGCTCCTGCCCCCGGGCATCCCTGAGCTGTGCAGATCGGCGCCTCCCACCCTGGGAGCATCCAGGCCCCTGCACACTGGAAGCTGTGGTAGTTACTGTGGGAGCTGACTCCAGGGCTGAAGAGCTGGTCCCTGCCACTGTCATTGTTCCGCCTGGCGTCATCTTGTACCTGGGACTGAGCAGGGGCCTCACAGGATAAACAGCTCCCACTGAGCTGTACACCTGGCAGGGGGCTGGGCAGCTCCCTAAGGTGCACACACCTGAGAATCAGCACAGCAGACCCCTCCCTCAGAAGACGAGCTAGAAGGACAGGGGAAGAGCAAGTTCTTGACCAACCAGCACTGGAAAGTTCCAGGAGAAGTCTAGGGACTTACAGTATATAGAATCAGAGGATACCCTTCCTTGTTTGCTGTTTTCTATTCGTTCCCCCCGCTCTTTCTCTCTCTCTCTTTTTCTCCTTTTTCCAGTACAACTTGTTTTTAGCCACTCTGCACCGAGTAAAATGACTAGAAAGAAGAACTCACCACAAAAGAAAGAATCAGAAACAGTACTCTCGGCCACAGAGTTACAGAATTTGGATTACAGTTCGATGTCAGAAAGCCAATTTAGAAACACAATTATAAAGCTACTGGCAGCTCTGGAAAAAAAGCGTAAAGGATTCAAGAGACTTCATGACTGCAGAATTTAGATCTAATCAGGCCAAGATTAAAAATCAATTAAATGAGATGCAATCCAAACTGGAGGTCCTAACGATGAAGTTTAATGAGGTGGAAGAAACAGTGAGTGATATTGAAGAGAAGTTTATGGCAAGGAAGGAAGATGACGAAAAAAGAGAAAAACAATTAAAATACTATGAGGATAGGTTAAGGGAAATGACAGCCTCAGAAGGAAAAATCTATGTTTAATTGGGGTTCCAGAGGGCACCTAAAGGGACAGAGGACCAGAAAGTGTATTTGAACAAATCATAGCTGAGAACTTCCCTAACTTGGGGAGGGAAACAGGCATTCAGATCCAGGAGACAGAGAGATCCCCCCTAAAATCAATAAAAACCATTCAACACCCTGACATTTCATAGTGAAACTTGCAAATTCCAAAGATAAAGAGAAGATCCTTAAAGCAGCAAGAGACAAGAGATCCCTAACTTATATGGGGAGAAGCATTAGGTTAACAGCAGACCTCTCCACAGAGACCTGGCAGCCAGAAAGGTCTGGCAGAATATATTCAGGGTCCTAAATGAGAAGAACGTACAGCCAAGAACTTCATCATGCAAGGCTCTCATTCAGAATAGAAGGAGAGATAAAGAGCTTCCAAGATAGGCAGAAACTGAAAGAATATGTGACCACCAAACCAGCTCTGCAAGAAATATTAAGGGGGACTCTGTAAGAGAAAGAGGAAGTCCAAGGAAACAATCCGCAAAAACGGGAACTAAATAGGTATCATGATGACACTAAATTCATATCTTTCAATAGTAACTCTGAACGTAAATGGGCTTAATGATCCCATCAAAAGGAACAGAGTTTCAGACCCATCTATTTGCTGTCTTCAAGAGACTCATTTTAGACATAAGGACACCTACAACCTGAAAATAAAAGGTTGGAGAACCATTTACCATTCAAATGGTCCTCAAAAGAAAGCAGGGGTAGCAATCCTCATATCAGATAAATTAAAGTTTATTCCAAAGACTGTAGTAAGAGATGAAGAGGGACACTATATCATACTTAAAGGATCTATCCAACATAAGGACCTAACAATATTTATGCCCTGAATGTGGGAGTTGCCAAGTATATCAATCAAATAATAACCAAAGTTAAGACATACTAGGATAATAATACACTTACTTGGAGATTTGACCACAGCGCTTTCTATAATCGATAGATCTTCTAAGCACAACATCTCCAAAGAAATAAGAGCTTTAAATGATACACTGGACCAGATGGATTTCACAGATATTTATAGAACTACATCCAAACGCAAGTGAATACACATTCTTCTCAAGTGCACATGGAACTTTCTCCAGAATAGACCATATACTGGGTCACAAATCAGGTCTTAACCGATACCAAAAGATTGGTATCATCCCCTGCATATTTTCAGACCATAATGCTTTGAAACTAGAACTAAACCACAAGACGTTTGGAAGGATTTCAAACATCTGGAGGTTAAGGACCATCCTGTTAAAAGATGAAAGGGTCAACCAGGAAATTAGAGAAGAATTAAAAAGATCATAGAAACTAATGAGAATGAAGATACAACTGTTCAAAATCTTTGGGATACAGCAAAAGCAGTCCTGAGGGGAAAATACATCGCAATACAAGCATCCATCCAAAAACTGGAAAGAACTCAAATACAAAAGCTAACCCTGCACCTAAAGGAGCTGGAGAAAAAACAGCAAATGAAACCCTCACCCAGCAGAAGAAGACAATTAAAAAAGATTTGAGCAGAACTCAATGAAATCGAGACCAGAAGAACTGTGGAACAGATCAACAAAACCAGGAGTTGGTTCTTTGAAAAAATTAATAAGATAGATAAACCATTAGCCAGCCTTATTAAAAAGAAGAGAAAAGACTCAAATTAATAAAATCATGAATGAGAAAGGAGAGATCACCACCAATACCAAGGAAATACAAACGATTTTAAAAACTTATTATGAGCAGCTATACGCCAATAAATTAGGCAATCTAGAAGAAATGGACGCATTTCTGGAAAACCACAAACTACCAAAACTGGAGCAGGAAGAAATAGAAAACCTGAACAGGCCGATAACCAGGGAGGAAATTGAAGCAGTCATCAAAAACCTCCCAAGACACAAAAGTCCAGGGCCAGATGGCTTCCCAGGGGAATTCTATCAAACGTTTAATTTTTTTTTTTTTATGATAGTCACACACAGAGAGAGAGGCAGAGACACAGGCAGAGGGAGAAGCAGGCTCCATGCACGGAGCCCGACGTGGGATTCGATCCCGTGTCTCCAGGATCGCGCCCTGGGCCAAAGGCAGGCGCTAAACCGCTGAGCCACCCAGGGATCCCTCTATCAAACTTTTAAAGAAGAAACCATACCTATTCTACTAAAGCTGTTTGGAAAGATAGAAAGAGATGGAGTACTTCCAAACTCATTCTATGAGGCCAGCATCACCTTAATTCCAAAACCAGACAAAGACCCCACTAAAAAGGAGAATTATAGACCAATATCCCTGATGAACACAGTTGCAAACATTCTCAACAAGATACTAGCCAATAGGATCCAACAATACATTAAGAAGATTATTCACCATGACCAAGTGGGATTTATCCCCAGGATGCAAGGCTGGTTCAATACTTGTAAAGCAATCAATGTGATTGATCATATCAACAAGAGAAAAACCAAGAACCATATGATCCTCTCAATAGATGCAGAGAAAGCATTTGACAAAATACAACATCCATTCCTGATCAAAACTCTTAGAGGGTACTTTCCTCGACATCTTAAAAGCCATCTACGAAAAGCCCACAGCAAATATCATTCTCAATGGGGAAACACTGGGAGCCTTTCCCCTAAGGTCAGGAACAAGACAGGGATGTCCACTCTCACCACTGCTATTCAACATAGTATTAGAAGTCCTAGCCTCAGCAATCAGACAACAAAAAGAAATAAAAGGTATTCAAATTGGCCCAGAAGTCAATCTCTCCCTCTTTGCAGATGACATGATACTGTACACAGAAAACCCAAAAGACTCAACCCCAAGATTGCTAGAACTCATACAGCAATTTGGCAGTGTGGCAGGATACAAAAGCAATGCCCAGAAATCAGTGGCATTTCTATACACTAACAATGAGACTGAAGAAAGGGAAATTAAGGAGTCAATCCCATTTACAATTGCACCCAAAAGTGTAAGATATCTAGGAATAAATCTAACCAAAGAGGTAAAAGATCCATACCCTAAAAACTACAGAACACTTATGAAAGAAATTGAGGAAGACACAAAGAGATGGAAAAATATTCCATGCTCATGGATTGGCAGAATTAATATTGTGAGAATGTCAATGTTACCCAGGGCAATATACACGTTTAATGCAATCCCTATCAAAGTACCATGGACTTTCTTCAGAGAGTTGGAACAAATCATCTTAAGATTTGTGTGGAATCAGAAGAGACCCCGAATAGCCAGGAGAATATTAAAAAAGAAAACCAGAGCTGGGGGCATCACAATGCCAGATTTCAGGTTGTACTACAAAGCTGTGGTCATCAAGACAGTGTGGTACTGGCACAAAAACAGACACATAGATCAATGGAGCAGAATAGAGAATCCAGAAGTGGACCCTCAACTTTATGGTCAACTAATATTCAACAAAGGAGAAAAGACTATCCACTGGAAAAAAGACAGTCTCTTCAATAAATGGTGCTGGGAAAATTGGACATCCACATGCAGAAGAATGAAACTAGGCCATTCTCTTACACCAGACACAAAGATAAACTCAAAATGGATGAAAGATCTAAATGTGAGACAAGAATCCATCAAAATCCTAGAAGAGAACACAGGCAACACCCTTTTTGAACTTGGCCCCAGCAACTTCTTGCAAGATACATCCATGAAGGCAAGAGAAACAAAAGCAAAAATGAATTATTGGGACTTCATCAAGATAAAAAGCTTCTGCACAGCAAAAGAAACAGTAAATAAAACTAAAAGACAACCTACAGAATGGGAGAAGATATTTGCAAATGACGTATCAGATAAAGGGCTACTATCCAAGATCTATAAAGAACTTATTAAACTCAACAGCAAAGAAACAAACAATCCAATCATGAAATGCGCAAAAGACATGAACAGAAATCTCACAGAGGAAGACATAGACATGGCCAACATGCACATGAGAAGATGCTCCGTATCACTGGCCATCAGGGAAATCAAAATCAAAACCACAATGAGATACCACCTCACACCAGTGAGAATGGGGAAAATTAACAAGACAGGAAACAACAAAAGTTGGAGAGGATGTGGAGAAAGGGGCACCCTCTTACACTGTTGGTGGGAATGTGAACTGGTGCAGCCACTCTGGAAAACTGTGTGGAGGTTCCTCAAAGAGTTAAAAATAGATCTGCCCTACGACCCAGCAATTGCACTGTTGGGGATTTACCCCAAAGACACAGATGCAGTGAAACGCCAGGACACCTGCACCCCGATGTTTCTAGCAGCAATGTCCACAATAGCCAAACTGTGGAAGGAGCTTCGGTGTCCATCAAAAGGTGCATAGATAAAGAAGATGTGGCCTATGTATACAATGGAATATTCCTCAGCCATTAGAAATGACAAATACCCACCATTTGCTTCGATGCAGATGGAACTGGAGGGTGTTATGCTGAGTGAAATAAGTCAATCGGAAAAGGCCAAACATTATATGGTCTCATTCATTTGGGGAATATAAAAATTAGTGAAAGGAAATAAAGGGAAAGGAGAGAGGATGAGTGAAAATATCAGTGAGGGTGACAAAACATGAGAGACACCTAACTCTGGGAAACGAACAAGGGGTAGTGGAAGGGGAGGTGGGCGGGGGATTGGGGTGACTGGGTGATGGGCGCTGAGGGGGGCACCTGACAGGATGAGCACTGGGTGTTATGCTAAATGTTGGCAAATTGAACGCCAATAAAAATTAAAAAAAAAAAAACTATGGTGGAAACTTCTGTGTATGATAATAGTGAGCTATATATTGAAGGGAAGGTTTAATTCAACTCTCTCTGTACCTGTGTTTTAACAAACACACACAGCCCTCTCTCTTTGCACAAGCTTACCATACAGTGAAGATTGGAGGTATCAATCTACTGTGATGAGGGCCATGGTAAGAGAAAGCATGGGGTAGCACAAGGACCCAGAAGAGAGACAGGTTAGCTGGCAAGTTCACAAAGGGATTCTGGAGGATAGGAGTGTTGGCAGGCAGGATAATTTAGAGTTTAAGATTTGGGACCTGAGGAGCACCTGGGTGGCTCAGTTGATTAAGCATCCAACTCTTGATTTTGGTTCAGGTCCGAGCTCAGTGGGGAGTCTGCTCAAGATTCTCCCTCTCCAGCCCCCCAACTCCCCCCCCACGACTAAAAATAAATAAATAAATCTTTAAAAAAAAATTTTTTTAAAAGGAACACAAGGAGAGAGCAATACATTCTCTCTAGGTGGCAAAGTCTATCGACAGTTATTGTCTATCTTGCTCTTTCCCCTATTGCCCCCATCCACAGATTTAGTATTTTGAATATTAATTTTAAAAGGTGTCAAAGTATCCCTTCAGTAAACCAGAGGAAGTCACTTGTTCCAAGTACTATGGTTCGCTAAGAAGTTTGCTCAAGTCAAATGAAGGGCATACATTCCCAGTGGGATATCCTCCTTTGGAGAACTCCAGAAGCATCACCATTGGTGAAGAGCACTTCAGCAACAAGTGGACACAGCACATTCAGGGCAAATGAGTATCATTCTCATAGGAAAGAGAAAACAGATGTCTGAGAGGTGATGAGAGGAAATGAATCAGTCTCAAAATTGTCCAAAGAGATCTTGCTTATTGATTAGGGCAGGTTTTATTGTATCTTTAAACATGAAGAGTGTTAAAAGCTGAGATATCTCCCAGGAGCAGGACCAGCTACATGATCTACAAACTAAAAATGCAGAGTCACTTATTCAAATACCAGTAAAATTTCAACATGGCACTTTATACACTGGAGCAAGCTAAATCTTTGTCATTTGGTCTAGAATGGGAAAACATAAGCTTTGAAATGTAGCAAATGAAGGTATGAATACCACTTCTATCACATTTTACCTACTGGATATTGTACAAGTTACAAAATTTCCCATGTTCCTCACTACAATGTGGCCATACAAATTAAAACTTCCATTGCAAGTTCCAATAATATACATGACTATACATGTACATTTTCCTCTAGTGAGTTTACAAATAGTTAAAAGTATTTTAAAAAATAGTTTGTGCAAATTAGCGGCTTTACAATATTGCTGTTAGTCTTAGAATTATAATAATGTTAAATTAAAACAATCTATTCTTTTTTTTTTAATTTCTGTGTCCATTGATGACATCCTTTTAGTTGTGAGCTACCAATCACAAGTTAAATCACTATAAAAGTTATTTTAAGGGATCCCTGGGTGGCGCAGCGGTTTGGCGCCTGCCTTTGGCCCAGGGTGCTATCCTGGAGACCCAGGATCAAATCCCACGTCGGGCTCCCGGTGCATGGAGCCTGCTTCTCCCTCTGCCTATGTCTCTGCCTCTCTCTCTCTCTCTCTGTGTGTGTGTGTGTGTGTGTGTGTGTGTGACTATCATAAATAAATTTTTAAAAAATTTTTTTAATTATTTTAAGATCAGATTATCGAGGGAAGGGAGGCAAGATGGTAGAAGAATAGGGGCTCTTTCCTTGTTACATCTGGTGCCCTAAACTTACCTAGATAACTTTCAAACCATTTTGAACACCTATGAATTCAACCTGAGGTGTAAAGAAATGTAGCTGGAATGTTACTGAGAAAAAAAAAAAAAAGATTGCTTCTTACAAGGTAGGAGGGTGGAGAAGAGGAAGGGAGGGGATATAATGGGAGATAAATGGAGGGGAGGGCCTGGAAAGCCGCTCCAGGAAAGTGGCACAGCATACATTTGGGAACTTTAGAAATCTGCTCCTGAGAGTCTTCCCTGACCAAAAAGTGCTCAGTGGGGAATCAGGACAGAATCACAGGAGGATCAGTGAAGTCTCAATATTCCCAGAGACACAGTAAGAATAGGGATGCCTGGGAGAAAACTCAACTGGTGCCATAAACTGAAACTGCTGTGGGATGGTGGTAAAGGACTGGAACCCAGTGACACCTCCCCTTGGGGCATCTGAGAGAGGTGAGTGGGTGTGTAGTCCAGCAGCTGAGCACTCTCTATCCCAGGACATGGCAGCAAAGAGAAGCAGGCTATCCTCCATTCCCTCCAGGATAGCAGAACCAGGGATCTGGCCATTGCCATTTGTTTTTTCTTCTTTTACCTGGGAGAGGCTTAGCCTCTAAGGAGCAAAGGCCTCAAGGACAAACAGCTCTACAGGGAGCCTAGGCACCTGGCAAAGGGCAGGACAACTCCACCTAGGCATAGACACCTGAGAATAGGTGCAGCAGGCCCCTCTCCTGGAAGAACAGAGGAAGAGCAAGTTTACTGAATAAGCAGCACTGGAAACCACCAGGACTGAGGGAAAATAGTATATAGAATTCAAGGGTTTTTCTGTATGATTCGTTCATCTTTCAGGTTAAAAATTTTCCATTTTTCTTTTTTCCTGCCTTAACTACAGTATTTTATCAACTCTTTGTTTTTAATTTTTTTTCCTTTTTGACTTTCATAATTACATATCATAGATATAATTCTTCATTTTTGGATTCCTTTCAACATATTCAATTTAATTTCTGTTGATATATAAGTTATGGGTTTGTTAGTTTGTTTTGCCTTGTTTTATTTTACAATTTTGGAATTTAGTACCTTCTAACATACAGACCAAAATACATTCAGAACCAAGTGGAGCACTGTGTTGGTTCACTATGTGAGATTATATTATCTCTTCCTTCCCATTCTGCCCCCCTCTTTTCTCTTGTTTCTGTTTCTGTGTTTGCTGTTGTTTATAAAAGTTTTTTCTGGTTCATATAAATTTGGAATTTAGCACCTTCTAACATACAGAACAAAATATACTCAGAACCAAGAAGATCACCCTCTTGGTCCACTCTGTGAGACTATATTCTCTCTCCCCCACCTCTTCCTCTCCACCATTTTAAAAAATTTTTACTATTTTTTTAATTTGTTTTTCACTTTCACAGTCTTTTTTTTCTTTCCTTTTTTTTTTCTTTTCTGCTCTCTGAACTCTTCAGAATTGTCTAGGGTGCATTTTACTTAGATTGTGGTTGATATATTTGTCTCTGCTTGCTCATACAACCATTTTGCACTGGACAAAATGACTAGAAGGAAGAATTCACGACAAAAGAAAGAACCAGAAGTAATATTCTCTGCCACAGATGTAGTGGATATGGATTTAAGTAGCATGTCAGAGATAAAATTCAGGGTTACAATTATAAAATTACTGGTAGCTCTTGAAAAAAGTATACAGAAGTCTAGATATTCTCTTACTATAGAACTGAGATCTAACCAGGCCAAAATTAAAAATACTTTAATTGAGATGCAGTCTAAACTGGGCACTCTGACTGCTACGGTTAATGAAGTGGAAGAGAGAATGAGTGACACAGAAGACAAGTTGATGGAAAGGAACGAAGCTGAGGTAAAAAGAACTCACAAGGAAAGGCTTCAGGAAGTAAATGATAGCTTGAGAAGGAATAATATTTCTATAAGATCAGAACACAACAGAGATGCCCACACTCACCACTGCTATTCAACATAGTACTAGAAGTCCTGGACGCAGCCATCAGACAACAAAAAGAGATAAAAGGCATTCCAATTGTCCAAGAAGTAGTCAATCTCTCTGTCTTCACAGATGACATGATACTGTACACAGAAAATCCAAAAGACTCCACCCCAAGATTGCTAGAACTCATAACAGCAATTTGGCAATGTGGCAGGATATAAAATCAATGCAAAGAAATCAGTTGCATTTCTATCTACTAACAATGAGACTGAAGGAAGAGAAATTAAAGAATCAATCCCATTTACAATTGCACACAAAACCATAAGATACCTAGGAATAAACCTAACCAAAGAGGTAAAGGATCTATACACTAAAAACTACAGAACACTTATGAAAGAAATTAAGGAAGACACAACGAAATGGAAAAACATTTCATGCTTATGGATTAGAAGAATAAATATTGTGAAAATATCCATGCTACCCAGAGCAATTTACACATTCAATGCAATCCCTATCAGAATACCAGGACTATCTTCACAGTGTTGGAACAAATAATCTTAGGATTTGTATGGAACCAGAAAAGACCCCCAAATACCCAGAGAAATGTTAAAAAAGAAAAACAAAGCTAGGGGCATCACAATGCCCAATTTCAAGCTGTATTACAAAGCTGTGATCAGGGATCCCTGGGTGGCGCAGCGGTTTAGCACCTGCCTTTGGCCCAGGGCATGATCCTGGAGACCTGGGATCGAATCCCACATCGGGCTCCCAGTGTATGGAGCCTGCTTCTCCCTCTGCCTGTGTCTCTGCCTCTCTCTCTCTCTCTCTCTCTCTGTGACTATCATAAATTAATTAATTAATTAATTTTAAAAAATAAGCTGTGATCATCAAGATAGTAAGGTACTGGCACAAAAACAAACACATAGATCAATGGAACAGAATAGAGAACCCAGAAATGAACCCTCAACTCTATGGTCAATTCATCTTCAACAAAGCAGGAAAGAAGGACACTGGAAATAAGACTGTCTCCTTAATAAATGGAAAATTGGACAGCCACATGCAGAAGAATTAAACTGGACCATTCTCTTACACCATATACAAAGATAAACTGAAAATGGTTGAAAGATCTAAATGTGAGACAAGATTCCATCAAAATCCTAGAGGAAAACACAGGTAACACCCTTTTTTAATTTGGCCAAAGCAACTTCTTGCAAGACGCATCTATGAAGGCAAGGGAAACAAAAGCAAAAATGAACTATTGGGACTTCATCAAGATTAAAGCTTCTACACAACAAAGGAAACAGTCAACAAAACTAACAGACAACCTACAGAATGGGAGAAGATATTTGCAAATTACATATCAGATAAAGGGCTGGTATCCAAGATCTATAAAGAACTTATCAAACTCAACACCCAAGAAACAAAAAAACCCAGTCATGAAATGGGCAGAAGACATGAACAGATATTTCTCCAAAGAAGACATACAATGGCCCAGAAGCACATAAAAAATGTTCCACATCACTTGCCATCAGGATACAAATCAAAACCATAAGGAGATACCACCTTACACCAGTGAGAATGGCTAATATTAACAAGACAGGAAACAACAAATGTTGGCAAGGATGTGGCAAAAGGGGAACCCTCTTGCACTGTTGGTGGGAATGCAAGCTGGTACAGCCATTCTAGAAAACAGTGTGGAGGTTTCTGAAGAAGTTAATAATAGAACTACCCTCTGACCCAGCAATTGCACTACTGGGATTTACCCCAAAGATACAGATGTAGCGAAACGATGGGACATCTGCACCCCAATGTTTATAGCAGCAATGTTGACAATGGCCAAACTGTGGAAGGAGCCACAATGTCCTTCGACAGATGAATGGATAAAGAAGATGTGGTGTATATATACAATGGAATATTACTCAGCCATTAGAAAGGAGGGATACCTACCGTTTGCTTCAATGTGGATGGAACTGGAGGGTATTATGCTGAATGAAATAAGTCACTCAGAGAAAGACAATTATGATATGGTTTCACTCACTTGTGGAATATAAGAAAGAGTGAAATGGATTATAATGGAAAGGAGAGAAACTGAGTAGGGAAAAATTAGAGAGGAAGACAAACCATGAGAGACTCCTAACTCAGGGAAACAAATAAAGGGTTACAGAAGGGGCGGTGGGTGGGGGGATGGGGTAAATGGTTGATGGGCACTAAGGAGGGCACTTGATGAGATGAGCATTGGGTGTTATCCTATATGTCGGCAAATTGAATTTAAATAAAATATTTTTAATTAAAAATAAAAATAATAAAATCAGTAAAATATGTTGAATTGATCAAAAAAGATCAGATTTTCAAATATTTGAATTAAATTACAGTTAGGATTTGAACATAATAGCATGTGAATCATATATATATTCTGCATATTACATTTATTATAACATTTCACCATTATTTTGGGTATCCATAGATTCATTTAATTTACACTGTATTCAACGATTTATTTTTTTATTTCTTTTTTTAAAGATTTTATTTATTCATGAGAGTCATAGGGAGGCAGAGACATAAGCAGGGGGAGAAGCAGGCTTCCTGTTGGAAGGCTGAGGCAAAACTTGATTCCAGAATCCCTGGATCAAGATTTGAGGCAAAGGCAGATCCTCAGTCAGTGAGCTACCCAGGTGCCCCTGTATTCAACAATTTAAAAAAATCACTTACTAAAACAGTATGGTACTGGCATAAAAGAGACACATAGTTCAATGGAACAGAATATGAAGCCCAGAAATAAATTCACAAAAATAAGGTCAATTAATTCAAGACAAAGAAACCAAGAATAAGCAATGGACAGTTTCTGCAATAAATGATGTTGGAAAAACTGGCCAGTTACATGAAAAAGAACAAAACTGGACCACTATCTTATACCAAACACAAAAACTAAATGAAGTTAGATTAATGACCTGAATATAAGACCTGAAACTGTAAAACTCCTAGAAGAAAACATTAGTGGTAAACTCTTTGACATTGATCTTGGTGTTGATTTTTTTTTGGATTTGACACCGAAATAAAAAGCAAAAACAAACAAGTGGGACTGTATCAAACTACAAAGCTTCTTTGTAGCAGAGGAAACCATCAACAAAATGAAAAGGCTACCTACCGAATGGGAGAAAATATTTACAAATCCTATATCTGATAAGAAGTTAGATGGAAAGGGGGCAAAATAAGCCCTAGGGCAAGCAGAAATAAGAGGATGAAAAGGTACAGACTGGGAGAAAGTATTTGCAAACCACATATTCAACAAAGAACCACAGAATATATAGTCTCAAAACTCAACAGTAAAAAAAAAAAAAAAATACAATTAGAAAATGATAAGACATGAACAGATATTTCATTGAAGAAGATATACAGGTGGCAAGTAAGTTTATGAAAAGACATAAACTTTCATAGATATGGGGCAGCCTGGGTGGCTCAGCGGTTTAGCACTGCCTTCAGCCCAGGGCCTGATACTGGAGACCCAGGATCGAGTCCCACGTGGGGCTCCCTGCATGGAGCCTGCTTCTCCCTCTGCCTGGGTCTCTGCCTCTCTCTCTCTCTCTCTCTCTCATTAATAAATAAATAAAATCTTTTAAAAAAAAGAAAAGACAGATGTTCAACATCATTAGCCATTGGGAAATGCAAATTAAAACTACCATGAGATTATTACTATATATCTATCAGAATGAAAACATCAAAATAGTTACCACATGAAATGTTGGAAAAGATCCACAGAAAATATATCATTGATACATTTATAATGCATGTAAAATGATGTAGATACCCTGGAAAATTTTGGCAGGTTCTCATAAAGCAAAACATGCAACTACAACAGCATCTCAAAAATCATAGCAGCTTTATTCATAACAGCCAAAAACTGAAAATAACTCAGATGTCCTTCAATATATGTGTGGTTAAGAGCAAACTGTGTGGTACATGCACAACCTGTAATACTACTCAGCACTAAAAAGTACAAGCTATGGATGCATGTGCCTTTGATGGATTTCCAGGGAATTACATTGAGTAAAAACAAACAAACAAACACCAAAGGTCACATACTGCATGATTTCATTTACACAACACTTTCCAAATAACAAAGTTTTAGAAATGGAAGTCTGATTCCTGGCTTCTAGTGTTAGTGAGGGGGCAAAGGTATTGGCGCCACTGGACGGAGGTGAGCATGGTTATACAAGGCAATATGAGGGATACTTGTGAGAATGGCATGTTCAGTATCATGACTGTGGCACTGTATATACAAACCTACAATGGTGATAAAAGTATATACAACTAAGTCTCCCCCAACACACACACACACACACACACACACACACACACACACACAGCAGTGTAAGGAAAACTGGAGAAACCTAAGATCAATTGTATCAATGTCAAAAATTTTTTTTTTAAATTGTATCAATGTCAATATCCTGGATGTGGTATTATACTAGTTTTAAAAATGACTAGTAGGGGAACTGGGTGACACATTTAAGGATTTCTCTAAATTACTTTTTTACAACTGCGTGTGAATCTATTATTGCCTCAATAAAATTCATTTAAAAATGAAAAAAAAAAATAAAAATGATTCATGTAAATATTTCTCCTAGAATCTACTCCCGGAACCCTGAGATCAGCTTGGGCATCACATGGCTGCTAGAGAAATACTGTATAAAAAGTCTCACAGCCCAGTGCTACCTTCTAGCCACATTCAGTAACCCAGCTAAACTGGGTTAAAACAATCTTATGAAAAACCATAACACCACTCTTAGGTGCAAGAGTTGAGATTCAGAAACATTATGCAGCATTCCCAATGTTGCACAGTGATAGAGTTGAAATCTGAACTTGGCATCATCTAAACACAAAATCTAGGTTATCAAACTACACAATATTGCATTCTTATATAAGCATCAGTAACATCACTCTGGATTTCACAGGGACAAACATTGTTTACAATTCTCCAGTAATTTTCTTAATTAGTTTTTAGTAGAGGAAGACTGTGGGAAAAAATTGTGTGCCTTACATTTAAATGCTTCAAATCCAGTTAATGTTTCTTAAATAAAGAGGGGTGTGTGTGTGTGTATGTGTGTGTGTGAGTGAATGGGCTCATAATGGTGGTGGTAATTCTCTTAGTTTAACAGTTGTCCCAAATTATGATAATTAGACCCATTATTAGTCAAGGTGTGTCAGATTCCCAAGAAGTTTCAGTGCACTGAAGTTGTCTACAAAGGGCTGCAGCTCTAACCAGCATGCACTGTTTATCATAGCAAAAATCTAGTGGTTTTGAGAAGTACAGACATTGTAGGAAGTGCTAATTTCCTGTGACGTGGCGACTTTTACTATGAATCGGCACAGACCAAACTGAAGTCAAAATGAGCTCTTTTTCCAATGCTTTTTGAAGAGACAGTGACAAAACCCTCCTCTCCTTTGACAAAAGGAGAGGTGATAAATCCAGAGATATGGGGATAAAACACACCTGGTAACAACCAACCAACCAACCCCTCCCCCACCAGAACATTACATTTGTTTTGTTTTGTTTTGTTTTTCCTAACTGGTCGATTTGTAGCTTCAGAAGCTTTGAAAAGCTAAACATGAATACATTTTTGATGATGAGGAAAAAGTCAGAAATGACTAGTTTCAAGAATGGAAGGAAGCAGGTGATTACACTTAAAATCTGAGAAGCATCAACCTCAAAGGTGATGAAACTCCTGCTTAACAATCAGTGAGTCTATTCTTAGAGAAGCTCTGTTGCTCTTGTAGTTCTTTACCAGGACGTCAGAAAAAAAAAAAAAAAAAAACATGGTTCCATCACATTCACCTACCAATACTCCTGTACCTTCTCTTCCCTATCCTTTCCCTCTCCCAGCCCCTTCCATCAGATAAACCAAGGTTCAAGAACATGACGGTTGCCACCAAGTGGCAGATACATACATCTGCACAAAAGAAGAAAAAAGTCTGTTCATTAAAACTAATAAACAGAGAATCGAGTCAATTTAAAGGAAAAACAATTTCATTATTAAAGTGAAAACATTCAACCAAAAATATTACTTAAAAATGTAGTTACAGAAGTTGTGTTGCAATGTCCTATTTCATGTGTCAGCATGGAAAAGAGAGGTAAGAGCCCTAGGTAATCCCTCTATAACTGGATGCTATAAGAATACCTGCTCCAGGCCCCTTTTTTCTAGAAACTGCATATCTATTCATGGACATGGACCACATTTCATCTAGAAGTTACTACAGAAGGAACCAGGCTTTTCTATAAGATGATCACCCCCTCACTCCATAGTCAGTTGGTTCAGGGACCATTTTCTGTCGTGTGAACTCAGGCAGAAAACGCTAGCCTGTAATTAGAAAACAAATACCATTCAAAGAGGCAGGAGAGAGATGGACAGAGGAGATATACTGATTCCATCAATATACTATAACTAGAAGCAGGAGTTAATTTCTGGGCCCTACACCAGAATAATTAAGTCAGTCTCCTTGGGTAGAACACAGATTTTTTAAATTTCCCGTCAGATTAAGGAAAGGGGCCACTAGGTTTGAGAATCATGATTCTAAATAGATGTTGAGGCTCAAATGCACTTCCCATGTGGAGCTTGGAATATACCCCAGTATCCATCCAATAAATTACTTTTAACTAATTCAGTTTCTTTGCCAAAATTTAAGAGTATATCATGAGTGCAGCAGAGAGAGATAGCAGAGCAGAGCAAATATATACCATTTTAATGTAATGTTACATTTTAATAGCACTTATTAAAATGCTTTGTTATAAATATAACAAAAAAGAAATTTCATACACCTATAGAGTGATTCTTTTAACCAGAGGTTTTAAAAAATGAGAAAAAAGATCTTCTAGTCTTCATTTTTATAAACAAAACCTTGCTTACAGAGAGTACGTTAATGGCAGAGTCCTAACAAAAACCCTTTTACCACACTGGGCTGTTGTAGCAAATAAGTAGTTGGGGAAAGTGTTACATTATTTTTCACCTACCTTTTTATTCACTATACACATTATCTTAGAGATAATATTAAATGAGAAAAGAAAGAACTAAGAGGGGAATAAAAGAGAAATTAACATTTTCTTTGGTCCTTATTAGCTCAACAGAGAATTCAGCTTCAGATTACTCTATGAAAGGTCCAAATTTGTCTTGGCTCAATATATCTCCAAAATACATTCACACATACTATTTTATTTGATCCAAATGCTTTAATAATGAAGTGTTTGTATCCCTCTTCCCTCTTCATTTAAATATATTTACAATATCTGGGATCCTAAATCTATTTTTCTTTCATCCCCCACCCTTTGCATCCATCCTTGTCTAGCTGCAGAAATATTTTTCTCATTCCCTCTGAGGATCTGTTGCCAAGAAATTTCAACATAGATAACAAAGTTTGAGACTCTTCCCCTAATAACTTATTTCTGCTTTCTCCATGAGCATAAGACAATACATTTTCCAGGCTTCCTCCTCTAGAGACCAATGCCAACAGCTGCTTCTTAAGTGTAATTAGCTTTTCCCAGATGTTGATATGAAGCTTATGTTGTCACCAAATGTACCTATCCTATATATGGGAACCAGGTGCACTCTCTTACAGTACACTTTAGCGGAAAATGAACATCAAAAATTTATTTTTAAGTGTACATTTTTTTTTCTGAAAAGAATTATCTTCCAAGCTTTGACTTTGTTAGACTTACTTGAAAATTTCTTTTGGCTTATTTTTTCCCCTTTCAAGCCTTAGGCCAAATTTTTATCTTTTTTCATTCCTTGACAAGCTTTTTATATTTCTTCTGGCATTTGTAGCAGTTTTTTGATAAACACTAGAGGATTTAATCAGTTTTGACAGGGTTTTTTTAAACTTATTTTTATACACTCTGTCTATTTAACTTGTTCCAGAATTCTCTACATCCAAAGTAGGAAGACACAGTATTGGATCACTCAGCTTTGTTATACACAGCTTCTCTTTTTCCCCTGCTGAAGCAGAATTATAGTCATACATTCAAAAGGCATCTTCACATAGTTCAAATTGTGCCTATGTCCACCAATTTGCTTGGTCAGGAAGATAATCATGGTGTTTAAAATCAATCTAACATTTTTTTAATACAAGCAATAAAACATATCACCATGCCTATATTCTTTAATGAGTTTGCTAATTTTTCTCATGTTAAAGAAAGAAACCAGTTATTTTCTCCTTCAAGATCCTCTCTGTGTATCTATCTGTGCATCTACATGACTTAGCAACTTTCACTAGACATGTTGTACCTTGAAATCAGAATCATCGCAATCAGTGGTTCTTTCTTAAAATATGGTTGTTGTACATTTTGTTTAGTTGGTTACTCTTTTTTTACAGCACATTTCAATTCTCTTGAATTTGCCATGAAGAACAGCAAAGGAAACTTTTTCTCTCAGTTCTCAAAGTTGCTTAGAACTCTATAATGGCCTCATGCACCACGTTACTTTTCTTGTGAAAAATTCTCTAGCATACACCGCCTAAGGTTTTTGGTTTTGCTATTATTTAGTTTCATTGCCTCATTCTAATGGTTTATACCCCAAAATGAATATCATTTTTTTCTGTCTTGTTTTTCCAACAGTTGAAATTTCTCTTTTGATGAAATTTTAATGTGTCAGCGGCTTTATGGGTTTCTGCAAACCTTTATTTGTTTATTTTCCAAGACCTTGGGAAGTAAACATTGACAGGTGGGGAATTCTTTCATCTTCTTATAGACAGATTCACTGTTTTCAAATAGCCTAGAATTTGCCCAAAATTTGTGGACAAGGAAAATTTTTAGTGTACTCTTATACTGGAGGTAAAGTGTTTTGTTGATGTTACAAATTGTTGATTCTATTAGCTCAGAAATGATCACCAGGTAATCTAAGCAAAACACAGAAGTAATCAAACTAGCAAGCTAGAAAAAATCAAAAAAAGAAAAGTGTTCTTTCCAATGTTACTTTAAAAAGCCTTTATTCAAATGACTATTCAATTGTGAAATATTCACTAAGTGCTTATTAATCGCCTACTGTGCCAGAACTGTACTCATGGGACTTATAGCCCTTTCTCTTTTAATCTTCACAAAGATTCTCTGAAACAATAAAGCTGGCATTATTACGCCAATAATACATAAGAATAAAGATTCAATATCTTGTCCATGGCCAAACTAGAACTCAAACCTCCATGTTCCTTTTGGAGCCTTTTTCTATATAAAAATGCAATTTTAATGTCATTTTTTAAAAATTCATCCTAGCAAGATATTAAGAATAAACCAAGAAAGAAAATAAAAGAAATGGAAACATTTGTTTTGTTTCCTTTCACTTGGATAATTTATACTCTGAATTAATATAACTCAATTGATTATTTCACAGCACTCTCTTCTCCAAGCAAAATATCCATTATTTCCCATTTAGATTCATCCTTTCATTCTTCAAATTAATTTAGTGCCCAATATGTACCATATAATATGCTTGGCTTCACTCCAACTTCTTCTAGGATAATAAAAGAATCAGCACAGACTTGCTGTAACCCATTAGATATTCTTCCCATTAAATCCTTTCCATTTTCATCTCGGTGCATCTGACAGCTACACTCCATCCAAACTAACCTGAATGTCATGAACTCTATTGGGTTTGCCTTTCCAAAGCTGCAGTGCTTCTAGTTCTGTGGCTTTATCAACCTGCTTCTCAAGCATTAGGTCATATCTTCATTCTTTGGCCCAATATATCCTCTCCCTTGCAATTCCCTTGCAGAATTTTTACCCATCCACTTCAAAGCATCTTTCACATAATGTAATGAACATGTCAAAATATGAACCTGAGACTAATTTTCATGAAACTGAGTTCCATATTTGCATTTTTGTGAACTGAATTACTTTTTACCTTCCAAGATATTTTAAGAGTCATAATGAAAGGATTAGATTTCCTAATTAGAATGCACCTATTACATTGCTATGGGTCCTGTAGACACACAAAACAGGTCTGTATTGCCAGATGAACTTAATATTTTCAAACTAACCTGTCTTACATTGTGTCTTCATTCCTGACCTTCTCCCTTCCTTCTGTACCCTCAACATCTGGCAAGACTGAGAAGTGGTTGAAAAAATGGACGGTAATCACAATCACAATTCTTTTATTTTCCCTTTCATATGTCAAGAATTTCCATCTTTTTGTTCCATACATGGTGGATTCATCCTGCACCTCAGTATGTGGGAAGCAAAGTAATAATGTGGAAGAGATGTGAAACTGGAAACTGATGGTGAGAGTAAAAGCACCCAGAATATCAAGATGCAGTGGACAAACTCTCTCTTTGACCAAACCCTAGCCAGGCTCTTCTAAGTCCTCTTCTTGACTAGGCTGCACCTTTACTTACAAAGAACAAAACACTAACATAGTTTCTAACAGTGTAAGACTATATTCCTAGAATGCCCCTCACCCCCCTTAAAGTAACTGCCTGAGAAAACTCAAGGCTGCCAAAAGAATTAACTGTTTGTTCTAGCCAAGATCGGAAGATGGGGTTTTCCAGTTTCTGTGGGAGAGTAGGAGCCTAACTTCACAGGCACAGGTTACCAAACCCAAAGGAGTTTTACTGGACCAATCCCCTATCCCATTTTTTGTAATTTTTACTTCCCTGACTCACTGAGGCCCCACTCATTCTCTACCTTGTTTCCTCCTATTCCCTTTGAATCACTCAGTCACCTCTATACAAATTGAAGCTGAGTTAAAATCATGCTGAATTCTTTTTTCCCTGTTACAATAGTATGTTACTAATAAAAATCTGATCTTATTGTTTAAATTCTTTTTTTAAGATTTATTTATTTCAGAGAGAGAGAGACAGTGAGTGAGTGAGTGAGTGAGTGAGTGAGTGAGTGAGTGCACATGTAGAGGGCAAGAGCAGAGGAGGATGGAGAAGGGGAAATCTTAAGAGGACTCCTGCCTGAGCATGGAGCCCAAAAGAGGGCTCAATTTCACGACCCTGAGATCATGACCTGAGCCAAAATTAAGAGCCTGATGCTTACCCAATTGAGCCACCCAAGTGCCCTTAATCTTACCATTTAAAGTAGTGTCCAGCTTTGTTTATCTTTAACAATGGGAAGCAGGTGATGGCTATCAGGGAGTTGGCTCAGCAACTATAGCTTATAGAATGTGTATCACTTGTACCCACCCAGAGCCTCCATTACTTAGATCTTCACACACATAAGAGAGAGACCACATGTTACTGAGTCAGTTTTTGTTACTTTTTTCAGATTCAAAAAAAAAATTTTAAGCTTGTGCTTTCAAAAAGAAACACTATTCACTATTCATCCTCATTGTAATGTCTAAGAAACCTAAACAGATGGCTCATAGTAGACATTTTTAAATATCTGGTGAATGAAATTATAATAGGTATTTGATATGCTTCAATGTCCTTATTCCATTTGAGCTCTAATTGCTGAATGTATCAACTATTCAAATTCTAAGATCTAGCTAATACTCTTAACTGTATGAATTCACTTTTGAGCTTTCCACAACTTTGATTTCTTATTCTAGATTCTTCCTCTTTGCAAAACACCCCACATACACATATCTTGCCCCCTGCTACAAAGTAATAGGTTTATATTGTATATAGTAAAGTATTTAAGAACATACATAAGTGAAATATAAAATGTACATGAAATAAAGGATTCCAGGCTCAATTTAAAATCCAACTCTAGGGTGACTGGGTGATGGACACTGAGGGGAGCACTTGACAGGGTGAGCACTGGGTGTTATACTATATGTTGGCAAATCAAACTCCAATAAAAAAAATATACCAAAAAATATATATACCAAAAAAAGAAAGAAAATTTAAAAACTAAAATAAATAAAATCTAACTCTAAATACCACATTCAGAAAAGCAATCTGCAGAACAGATTTTAGGAATCACTTTAGGAATATCGAAGCCCACACTTTATTCTGAGGATAAACAAAAGATTAGGAGAGCACTAGCCTGGAGCTGCTGGGGAAAAGTCTAAAAATGGAATAAATTTGTCAAGTAAAGTATAAAGTAATAAAAATGTAAACCACAACTACAGTGAAATATAACATTTGCTTTTGCTGTCTTATCGCCAATAACCTATTATTTCACATAGTTATGGTCTAGCTGAAACCCAAACCAAACAAGACCTGTTTCACTTTACAGGGAATAAGTGATGATTATATAGTTAACCCTTGAACAGTTGAGGAATTAGGGACACCAACCTCCCACACAGCTGAAAATCCACATATAATTTTGACTCTCTCAAAACATAACTACTAATAGCCTACTCTTGACCAAAAGTCCTACCAAACACTCAATTAACATATATTTTATATGTATTATATATTGTATTCTTATGATAAAGTAAGCTAGAGAAAGGAAAATGTAAAAAATCATAAGAAAAATACATTTATAGTAACTGTATTTTGAAAAATACATATATAAGTAGACTCACACAGTTCAAACCCATCTTGTTTTAAGGTCAACTCTATTATTCAACTTTTAAGCCTTCTAATAAGATTCCTGAGAAATCTTCTAGTTCAAGAAATTGAAAAAGAAAATGGAAGGAAGAATAAAAATTATAAGAAAATGAAAGAAAATGTTTCTATAACTTTTTCACACAAGACTTCGTTTTGAGAAATTGTTCACAAAGTAAGTTAGAAATGTGATTTAAAATCAGTTACTATCCAAGTCCATGAAAAAGTGCTGGAAATATTTGAAACACATGCTTCAAAGAAAGGTCACATTTTTAGCCTGTCCAGAGTAACTTACTGGGTTGCCTCCACTTCTGCCCCTAGATAAACCAAATAATGACAAAACTACACTAATAAAGATAAATGTTGAAGTTCATTTCTGATATATTTAGTTGCCATTATGTGGACATATGAATGTGAAAGATGAATTAAATTATAAGTCAATATAACTGCATTTTGTTCAACTCTCTGAAACTTATCCAATTTCTATTAGGGTTCTCCAGAGAAATACAACCAACAATATATGTTAGAGATGGAGAAAGAGATAGAGAAAAAGATAGAGATAGAGGAAGAGAGTAGAGAGAGAGAGAGATTTATTCTGAGTCGCATGATTATGGAGGTTGAGTAGTACTATAATCTGCTGTCCGCAAACTGGAGGCCCAGAAAAACTGGTGATGGATGTAATTCCACCCAAATACAAAGGCCTGAGAATGAAGTGAGCTGACTGAATAAATCCTAGTCTGAAGGCAAAAAAGATGAAATGAGATGTCCCAGCTCAAGTAATGAGGCAGGGGAAGAAAGGGGGGGAATTCTCTTTGTTTTATTCAAGCCCTCAAAGGATTAGATGACGCCCATTGAGGAGGACAATTTACCAAGTCCACCAATTTAACTCTAGTCTCATCTGGAAACATTCTCACAGACACACTCAGAAACATTTAATCTGGCACCAGGGCTAGTCAAGCTGACACATAATATTAACCATCACACTTATATCCACACATTTTGATGAAAGATACATGCATGCAAATATTCATTGCAACGTTCAGCTTTGAGTGTTCAGAGGTTTGCTGAGTTCCATGTGTTAGCAATTAAAGCTCACTGATCATCAACTTAAATATAATTACAAAACCACTGTACTATTTGGGTTTCAATAATGCCTTATTTAAAAAAAAAAAAAGTAATACATGCAAGTGGTAGAAAATAAGGATGTCCATTCTTGTCACTTTTATTTAACAGAGTAGTGGGAATCCTTGCCAGAGCAATTAAACAGGAAAAGAAATAAAGGACATCCATATTAAGGAAGAAGCAAACTATCACTATTTATGGGTAAGATGATCATATGGAGAGAGAACTGTAAAAACTCCACCAAAAAAAAAAAAAAAAAACTGGTTGAGCTATTTAAAAATTAGAAAAGTTACAGAGTACAAAATCAATATACAAAAATGTATTGCATTTTTATACACTAACAACAAAGTATCAGAAAGAGAATTTCAGGAAACAACCCAATTATAGTTGAATTAAAAAAATAAAATATAGAGTCATAAATTTAACTAAGAGTGTCAAAGACCCATACTCTGAAAATTATAAGACACTGATGAAAGAAATTGAAGATGAAAATAAGTGAAAATATATGCTATGTTCATAAATTGGAAGAATTAATATTGTTAAAATGTCCATACCACCCTGGGCAATATACAGATTCAATGTAATCCCTATCAAAATTCCAGTGGCATTTTTCACAGAAATAAAACAAACAATCTGAAAATGTGTTTGGAACCTAAAACTCCCAAATAACCTAAGCAATCTTGAGAAAGAAGAATAAAGCTGGAAGCATCACATTCCCTGATTTAAACTGTTTTACAAAACTATAGTATTCGAAATAGTGTGGTATTGGCATAAAAACAAACACATGGATCCATAGAACAGAACAGAAAGTCCAGAAATCAACCTGAGTATAGTGGTCAATTAATTTATGACAGAGAGGCAAGAATACACAATGGGGGAAGAGAGAGTCTCTTCAATAAATTGTATAGGGAAAACTGGCATCCACATGCAAAAGAATGAAACTAGATCACTATCTTACAGAAAATACACAAAAACTAATCCAAAATGGATTAAACGATATAAGACCAGAAACCATAAAACTGAATGAAAACATCTTACCTCTCTTGGTGGTGTGTGTGTGTTATAGGATCTAACACCACCAAAGGCAACGATAACCAAAAAAAAAAAAAAACAAAAAAAAAAACACAAATGAGACTACGTGAAACTAAAAAGCTTCTGCACAGCAAAGGAAACCATTGACAAATTAAAAAGGCAATTTACCGGCTGGGAGAAGATATTCACAAATCATATAAGGGATTAATATCCAAATAACTTATACAACTCAACAACAACAACTCCAATCACAAAATGAACAGAGGATGTAAATTTAAATTCTATATTCAGTAAAGATGACCTTTAAAAACAAAGGCAAAATAAATATGTTTTCAGATTAACAAAAGCTGAAAGAATTTATTGCCAGGAAATCTGCACTTGAAGATTTCCAAAAGGAAACTCTTCACTCCGAAAGGAGGTGACGCTATGTAAAACTCAAATATCCAAGAAAGAATGAAATGCATGTAGAATGGTGCAAGTAAGGGTAAATATAAAAGCTATCTAAATAAATAAATAATAAATAAATAAATAAATAAATAAATAAATAAATAAATAAATAAATTCTATCTTCCCCCTTTTTAAAATATCTGTAAAAGAGTAATTCTGTGAGCCAAAATTTAAATAGTGTATACGGAATTTGTATCTTATAAATGTGTGAAGAGTGACACAAAGGATCGGGAAACTGAAAAGTACTACAGCAAATTTCTTAATTTTGTACTAAGTAATATAATGTAGATCACTTCAAGAGATTGTAACTTCAAGCGGATTGTGGCAATCTAAAAGCGATCAGTTACAAATAATAACAAATACAGGAAGATGTAGCTAAAAAGCATCAAGACAAGTAAAATATTTCTAAAAGCAATGCAGTTGTTACTGCCTGACTTCCTCAAGTTGGAACATGAATGTACCATGCCTTTGAGATTTGACTCTGGATCGCCACAGCTTTGGTAGTTATTTCTTAGTTTCATCCTTTAACATGCTATTTCCCCATTTGGGAAATGTCCTGTGCTAATGATATATACAATGGGATTCTTAAAATTCATTCTCGCACACATACTAACAAATAGCAGCCACGAAAATTGGCACTCCACTCCCACATGCCTCCCCTGGTCCAAACTTCCCCCATGCTGGAGCGCCGCCAAGTACTCTTCAGAGCTTAACCTAATTTACTTCGGTCCAGTGTCTGATGTTTTTAAATTATTATTTTATTTATTCATGAGAGACCCAGAGAGAGAGAAAGAAAGAGAGAGAGGCAGAGACGCAGAAAGAGGGAGAAGCAGGCTCCATGCCCCGGGAGCCCGACGTGGGACTCGATCCCGGGTCTCCAGGATCACGCCCTGGGCCCGAGGCGGCGTGAACCTCTGAGCCCCCCAGGGATCCAGTTCTGATTTTTTTTATACCGTCGGGGGCCTTTAGACGCCCCGAGCTCCAGTCAGGGGACTGAGCTGCTCCCCAGGGCCCACCAGAGACCTGAACCCCCAGGAGCTTGGAAAAGGCATTGGTGCCTAACAATGGCAATTAGCAAATGACCTTTCCTGTCCCGAGGTCAGCGACCTGGGCACCCCCGCTCTCCTGGGCTCCCTCCCGCCCGCATCCCAGTGGCCTCCACCGACCAGCGGGGCGGGGGCACCCAATGGGCCTGGGCTCGCGCCTGTTGCCCGCTGGCCTTGCACGGCCGAGGCCAGTTCTCCAAGCCAAGGGCCGGGTGGGGGGTGGGGGCGGGGGGCGCAGAGGCAACTGAACCGGGCTCCTGCACAAGGGCGGTTTCTCCCGGTCCTTCCCGCTCAGGCGTCTCCGGCAGCGGGGCGCCTCCCCCGTGCACCCCTCACCTGTCTCTGCCCTCGCGCTAGAGCCGCGGCACCTCGACCCCCGCACCCCGGCTCCCGCCGCCCAGGCCCGCAGCCCCGCGCCCCACCCCCGGGACCGCGAGCGCCAGGCGTGGGGGGCGGGGCCTGAGGCCCAGGACACGCCCCGGGGCCCGCGATGCCCCGCCCCTCCGGGCGTGGATTGGCCGAGCCTGCGGGAGGCCCGCCTCCGCCCGCCCCTGCCCCGCCCCCTGTCCCGCCCCCTGTCCCGCCCCCCTGGGGCCGAGGGCGCGTCTCCTGGCCGCTGTCGCCGCGTCCTTCTGCAGGTGGGGACTACCTGAGCAGACTCCTCTTACAGGTGGGAATGAAAATTTAACTTGATAGCTCTTATTCTTCAGGATTGAGGAGACACGGTAAAAGCAACAATGGCTGAAATTTGACTACACGAAATCAAAATATTGCGTGGCAAATTTTAAGAAGTAAAGACCAAAAAAAAAAAAAAACAAAACAAAACAAAAAAAAACAAAACAAAAAAAAACAAAAAAAAAGAAGTAAAGACCAACGGCACATGTCAAAAATATTTCAAGATATAATAAAGTTCTGCTGACCTTCTTTTTTTTTTTTTTTTAAGATTTTATTTATTTGTTCATGAGAGAACCAGAGAGAGAGAGAGAGAGAGAGGCAGAGACACAGGCAGAGGGAGAAGCAGGCTCCATGCAGGGAGCTCAATGCAGGACTCGATCCCGGGTCTCCAGGAATCAGGCCCTGGGCTGAAGGCAGGTGCTCAGCCGCTGAGCCCCTCAGGTGCCCCTAAACGTTTTATTTTATAGAAACAATGCAAATAGACCCCTAATAAGTTATTTTTTTAAAAATATGTATTTTATTTATTCATGAGAGACCCAGAGAGAGAGAAAGAGAGGTAGAGACACAGGCAGAGGGAGAGGGAGAAGCAGGCTCCATGCGGGGAGCCCGGTGCGGGACTCGATCCCAGAACCTTGGGGTCACGACCTGAGCCAAAGGCAGCCGCTCAACCGCTGAGCCACCCAGGCGTCCCCTCTGCTGACCTTCCTATAAAGAATTCAAATTGAAAAGAAGAAAGGCTAACAGATAAAAATGGACAAATGGCAGTTTGTAAAAAAAAGGAGATACAAATCACTTTCAAACACTAAGTTACTCAACCTCCTCAGTGAAAAGTAAAACAGTAAAACTACAAGTTTTCTTTGTGAGACTGACAATGACAAAATTTTGATAAAAACTCTGGTAGGAAGCATATACATTACTGTCAGGATGATTTTTCTTTTTTGTTCTGTAATTCAACTATAGGTATCGAAATAAAAAGTGTGAGACTTTGATGCAGCTGTTCTGCTTCCAGGAGTATATCCCGCAGAAATAAGTATGTGTATATTTATTTGCACATTTTTTTGAAATAGCAGAAAGTTTGAAAGAATTTAAATTTCCATTAAGTGGCCTGTTCAAGAAAATACGTTGCAGTCATTAAAAAGGACAAGATTTATATGAATTGAAATGTGATCAATGTGAAGACTTAAGTTTAAAAACAGGCACACAGACACCTATGGAAGACTGCCATTTGTATTATAAGGTGCTATAGATAATGTTTGTGTCCCTTCAGAATGGGTATGTTGAGTCCTATGCCCAATGTGATAATGTTGGGTGGTGGGACCTTTGGGAGGTGCTGAGTTCATGGGGATGATGCCCTCATGAATGGGATTAGTGCCCTTACAGAAGAGGCCAGGGAAAGATCCCATTCTGCTTCCATTATGTGAGATTACAATAAATCTGCATCTGGACAGAAGGCCTTCACCACATCAGGCTGGCACCCTGATCTTGGATTTCTAGCCTCCAGAACTGTGAAAAATAAATGTTTGTTGTTTATGAGCCATTCAATTTATGGCATTTTTGTTATAGCAGCACAGATAGACTGAGACACAAGATGTACATATTACCTTGATTTTAGGATGTCTCCTGGAAAAAAAATCTGGTATCAGTGGGTACCTTTAAAGATCAAAAATGGGCTTTGAGGCAGAAGGAATCCTTACTTTTCATGATATGAATGCTCCATGACTGCTTGAATATTTTGTTATTGTGTTTGTTGGCAGATGACACCAATTCAAAAGAAGTCTATTTTTATAAATGTAAGATTTCTTGTCAAAATGATTTAATCATGGGCCACATGATCTCCTGCTTTATTATAGTTTTCAATACCAGAAGACTAGACAGGTAATGATATAATAAGACACTACCTGTTAATAGTTCAGATATAATTTACATGATAATATTTCCTTAAATATATTCTATAAACCCATGAGAATATTGTTCTTCCAATATTTTTATACTCCAAAGTGACAAAAACAATTTTCCCAAAAGCTAAAATTGAGAGAGACCTGACAGTGTCTCTAAACTATTTAACCTGATTTAATAAAATTTATGGATACACTATAGTTATCAGCTTGCTTCCATTCAGTTGCATGATTCTATTTTAAAATAAAGCCAAAAGCTGACCTTTACAATCCCTAACACTTGCTGAAAAGAAGAAAATATTCCTTCATATATCATTTGTTTGGAAGGTCATAGCATGAATAAAATAAGTATATTCATGTAGATGACAAAAATGATAATATAAAATCAATTAGATTTTGCCAAAATATCATTTGTTCATAGTGAAAAGCCTTCACTTCTCAAGTTTTTTGTATGATTGATTCCATGTTAATACATAATTAAATGTATACACTACATTTACAATTCTAATAATAAGAGATACCGTGAGAGTATGGATATCTGTGTATTTATGTTATCCCATAGTAATACATTTTTGCTTATCTTATTAATGCAAACCATGTGTAGTGACTTGTGGGATAGGTTTTCTAATCCCAGCACATGAGACAGCAAACTATAAAGGTGCCAACCTGCTGAATAGGAGTCACTGAATCCTTCATGGTAATTGGATTTGAATTCATATTGTGCCCACACAACTTTCCAGATCCAGATCAAGAAACTAATGAAACTAGTCAACATAGTATACTACAAGAGCCAATAATTAAAACCTACTAAGAGACTTAAATTTGGAAAAGTGTGCATAAACTATCTATCTGGTGAAGCGAGAAGATCTTTTTACCTACAAATTCACTACAAAAGAGGACTTTGTCAGTTCTGGGTTTTTTTCCCCCTGGATTAATTAATATTCAATTTTTCAAGATCATCATAACATACACGTTATTTTATGTTTTCATTTAGGGGAATTGAGAGTCTTTAAATAGGGGTATTTGCTGCTCCTATAGATGACTTCAAATTACACTGATTCTTGGCTTCTTTTTTTTCTTCTCTTTGTTATATAACAAAATTTACCACTTTAACCATTTTTAAGTGTGTGATGCAGTGGCAGTTCTATTTTTATTATTTTTCAACTTATTCAGATTATTAAAATCTATTATGCATTTATTATAGAAAAGTTGAAAAGGAAATATTGCTTACATTTTAGTATTCCTGTAGGTCTTTCAGACTTCTTAAAAACAAAATTATCCACATTATAATTATTCATATTATATTATAAACATTTAATGCTTTTTACAAAAGTATTTGTAACCATACTTCCTAAAGGTGGCAGTAAGATTGTATCAGGAGGTTTCATTATAATGTGTTTACTGAACCATTATGAAATATTTCCATTATTTTTCGTGTTTTAACATGATGAAAAATACATGGTGTTCATACTATCGCAGAACAAACTCAACTATAATTATTTAAAAATATATTTAGCTGTTTTATTTTTCTGAAACATTTTGGATAATATTTAAATGCTTGAGAAGGTAGGGAAGTGACTAAACACCTTGGAGATATTTTCATTAAACTGATAAAAAGTTTAGGAGGGGGCGCCCCTGGTGGCTCAGTCAGTTAGTTGAGCGTCTGCTTTCCCTTCAGATCATGACCCCAGGGTCCTGGGATCAAGCCCTGCATCAGGCTCCGTGCTCAGGGGGAAGTCGGCTTCTCCCTCTTCCTCTCCCTCTATCATCTCTCTCACTCTCACTTCAATAAATAAAATCTTAAAAAAAAAATAAAGAATTTGGGGAGATAAGTCAGTCGCTTGTAGGAACACCATATAGCCTGTTAATCATCCATTTAAAAAATATCTACTGGGCAGCCTGGGTGGCTCAGCGGTTTAGCACTGCCTTCAGCCCAGGGCCTGATCCTGGAGACCTGGGATCGAGTCCCACATCGGACTCGGGAGCCTGCTTCTCCCTCTGCCTCTCTCTCTCTCTCTCTCTCTCTGTCTCTCATGAATAAAAAAATAAATAAAAATCAAAAAGTAAATAAATAAATATTTACTATTTCAGATACCCCAGAATAGCATTTTAACTACAGTTTAAAAAGAAATCAATGTTATAATTTAAGAATATATATTTACTTTAAAAAATCTTCAGCAACTTGATCTAATATAAAAATCACAATAAAGTTCCCCTTTTAAATTTTGCTATAGAAGGCTTTAATTTGTATTTCAATTTTATTCTCAATTATTTTTGTATTATTTTAATTCCAAAGATCTATATAGTTGTAAGTTTTTCAAAAAGTGCCCAGTAGAAAAGAAGTAATATTAAAGTTGAACATGTCTTAGGGTCTTGGGATCATTCCCTTAGGTCATAATTGCTTGACTAAATGCTGTATGATTCTGTAATTGATTAATTACATGTACACAATAAAAACGGTACTCATTCTTTTGTTAAAAACACAAGTTACACTTTTGTCTTAGGTTGGATTTTGGTAGCAAAGGCAGGCTTTTGTCCAAGGAAGGAATGATAGGTATATTTGAACAAATGATGGCTTTAGAGGTGACAGAGGTAGGGTTTCAGGTGCCTACCATTGTTCATGGCACAGTTTGTTTTGTGATACATGTGCAGAGGCCTTAAGACCATCTATACAGTGTTTTTGCAGCACAATATATATTGTCTTGAGAAGATTTGATGCCATTATGACCTAATATAAGGCCATTGTCAATAGCTAAATTTTATCCCAGCTAGTTATTCAACCCTGAATTAGATAAATTTACAATGGTATAATTTCATTTTAAAGAATAAAAGGGAAACTTTCTGTTTATATTTTAAGGGTTCTTTAAATATAGATAGAAAATGTAAATCAGTTTGCAAGTAGAGAATAGTGTTGTCAGTGAGTATTTCAGTACTACCAGGAAGTTATTTTTATTGTAATTGGAGTATACCTATATAACATGAGGTCAATTTCAGAGATACTGCTGCATGAACGCCGCTGAATTGCTAAGATCTTTGAAAAATATACATACTCCTGGAGAATTCACCATAATTAAGACCTGTTATTTTTACCAATTTAAAAACATTGTCTAGTTCCCCATGGACTATTTAGAAATACGTTATTTTATTTCTAAGTTTCTGGAGGTTTTTCAGTCATCCATGAGTTAGTGATTCCTAGTTTAATTCCATTAAGGTCAGAGAACAAACTTTGTGTAATAAAATATACATATTTAGTAATCAATATTCAAAAATCGAAACCCAAATAAACTAAAATTCGTGAGCATTGGGGTATTAAATGATCAGCATGTAACTGCTACAGCTTTCTAACCACTCCTTATAAACATACTTTAAACTTCTGAAAATAAGTATTTCAATCTTTCCCTTTTAAAAATCATAATTTCTTTGTTCTTGTCACTGAAGTTAGTTTTAGCTTAATATTTAAGAACAGCTATCTTTCAAGAATTTTGAAATATGACATTTTACCTACATTTTCCAGCTTTGTGGTTTGATATTGTAAATAATTTAATATATTTGGTTAACTCTACATAGCAGTGGCATGCAGTAGATGCTGGTGTATAGGCAAGCAAATAATATTTCTAATATTATATTTTGACAGAATAATATACTGTAATATAGATGAATGTAGTAGTGACAGAAATTTGCTCAATTCAAGGTAACTACCCCTAAAATAGGGGCAGTTATCTCCCACCCAAAGTAACTAATGATCCAAAAGCTCCTAAATAAAGAAATTTAAAAAATATACAACCTCCTTTTCTCAGAGTAACTGATACATGCAACCTGCATAAATCCTGTGGTCCATCATGATCCAGGATCTGTGTAGAGTCATTTTCAAGGGAAACACAAATCTACCCCACAGACATGAAAAAATAATGCAAGTATTTATGCAGGTTTTCTTACAAAATGTAGTATAAGGCTTTACATAGCATACTTCATTCTATATATGTTTACTGAGAGCAAACCATGCACAGGCATATACAGTGTGAATACAGGAGTGGAAAAAAACTTAAAAATTTCTTCCCTCAGTAGTTTACATTCTAGTAGGTCATGCCATGGTTTGCATGTTTGTGTTTCCTCAAAACTCATATTGAAATCCTATCCACAAGGTGATGGTTTAGAAAGTGGGGCCTTTGTGAAGTGATTAAGTCATAGGACAGAGCCTGCATGGAAGGGACTGGTGAACATATAAAAGAGACCCCAAAGAAATTCCTACTCCTTCCACCACGTGATGGTACAGTGAAAAGACAGTTGCCTATAAGCCAGGAAGTGGGCTCTCACCAGACACAAAATTTGCTGGTGCCTTAATCTTGGACTTCCCAGACTCCAGAACTTTGAGGAATAAATTTCTGTTGCTTATAAGCTATCTAGTGTCTGGTATTTTGTTAGAGCAGCCCAGGTGGACTAAGATAGGTGATTCCACCAAAATGTAATCATCTTTAAGACTCTTGCCTTTTCAAAAATGTTGACTTTTGTAAACTTACCTACCTAAACTTACCTACTTTTGCAGCTGCTAATTCTCTTCCTGTTCTCTCTGACAAAGGCCCATTATCAACAAGCTGTATCCCTTGCTTCCCCACCTTCTTTCTTGCTGCATCGTACAATACACTTCCCAGCCAGAAAGGGGCAGATGTGTTTTCTTTTTGATCCAGCAAGTCTGTTGGACCATAGTAGAATGGCAGATCCCAGCACTTCCTTTCATAAACATGATTTCTCCT
Organism: Canis lupus baileyi; assembly: GCF_048164855.1. Taxonomy (NCBI): domain Eukaryota; kingdom Metazoa; phylum Chordata; class Mammalia; order Carnivora; family Canidae; genus Canis; species Canis lupus. The sequence continues at coordinate 11,004,860 of NC_132859.1, forward strand.
TGGTTCAGTCTCTCTGGAAGGAAAGTTGGGGGAGCCTGTGAAAAGTATCTTCTTCATGAGATGTGTTTATGTCATGAGAATTCTTGTTGCAGAATTTTTTGTGAATTATTTGCTTACCTCATTATGTTTATTAAAATATGTAAACTGACTCAAGTTTAAAACTAGAGCTAACATTTTTAATATTCATGGTAATGTCACACATGAATTAGCCCCTCTATAATTCACAAAACTTTTGCTGAGCAAAAATAAATGAAATAAAGGAAACACGTGTGAGATGATGATGTAGGAAGATCCTGAGCTCACTTCTTCTCACAGACACAACAAATCTACAGTTACATATGGAAATATTTCCTCTAAAAGGGACTAGAAACTGGACAGAGCCTCTACAACCAAAGATAGCCTGAGATGGGTAAAAGAGGCAGAGATATATTCTTGGTAAGGAAAAAACCACATCCCAAGTGTGGCCTTTCATTGTCAGAAGGGATCACAAAGCTACAGAACTTCTTTCTGAAGAACAAGAGATTCAAGTTCCACATCAGGATCCCATCCCTTAGATTTTGCAGAGGAAAGATGAGCCCCCAAAACACCTGGCTTTGAAAACCAACAGAGAGTACATCCAAAAAAACTATAGAACTATATGGAAAGATATAGAACTATGTAGAACTATATGGAAAGATAAATCTTCTCTTAAAGGGCTCAGGCACAGACTCACATAATCTGGTAACCAGTACAAAAAGGCCAGATCAAAAAGCACATAGACCATAGGTAAAGGAGCCAACCCATTAATCTTGGAGCACCTACCAGAGAGGCAAGAGGTATCTGGGCCTCTCCCCAGGGACTGAGACATTAATGACAGACATTTCTGCTATCTTGTTCAGTGTTGATCCTGGTCTTGTAGGCACCATTTTGGAATTCTCCCTCTAGCCTGCCAATGCCAGGATGCATTCCCTACTAAGAACCATATACAACCTGGCACCTTGAGTAGGCCTCATAGCCATCGTGATGTTAGCCCTACCTACAAATGGGCCCACAGCCATCATGGCCAGGCATAGCAGCCAACTGGACTAGGAACCAGCCCCACACACCAGAATGCTAGCAGTAGTCCCAGCCCTGCCACAATAGGAGGGACCATACAGCCCACATAGGGGACATCTTTAGAGCACCTGGCTCTGGTTGCCGGGGTAAGTGTGCTTCTGGATTCCATGGGACATCTCCTATATAAGGCTACTCCTTAAAGGGCTGGAAGACATGCCTAAATGTAACTAATACATATAAAGAAACATAGAGAGCCAGGCAAAATGAATATGGCTCCTAACAAAAGAATATGTTCCTAACAAAAGAACAAGATAAAGCCCTCAGAAACAAACCTAAAGGAAAAGGAGATAACCAATGTACCCAATAAAATGTTCAAAGTAAGGGTCATTGATATCTTTACCAAATTCCAGGAGAAGAATTTATGAACATAGAACTTCAATAAAGAGATAGAAAATATAAGAAAGTACCAATCAAAGCTGAAGCATGCAATAATAGAAATGAAAAATACATTCGAGGGAATAAACAGGTTAGAGGATGCAGAAGAGATCTGAGAGACAGTAGTGGAAATCACCCAAACTGAACAGAAGAAAAAGAAAGAATTTAAGAAAATGAAGATAGTTGGTTAATTAATCTCCAAATATTCTTCTGGAAAACATGTATAAATCTGATTGATTGTATTTTTATAGGTAAAAAAAACTCCAGACTTCAGATATATATATATTTTTTCAATGTGCTTGCATGAGTGTTCTACTGGAATTTCAGAAAACAGAAGATGGAACTTAAAGTGAGTATACATACTCATCTCCACACAAAAATGTTTACATTGAAATTTGTTTTTTATCATGCTAATGTCATATATCTTTCAGCATGGAATGAAATAATTATAAATGTAAAAGAAAAATTAGATCGTTTAAAAGGCCTCTTGGACAACATCACGCATGCTCACATTTGCATTTCAGGGGTTCCAGAAGAAAAAGAGAGAAAGAATGAGGCAGAAAATTTATTTGAAGAAATAATAGCTGAAAACTTTTCTAACCTGGAGAAGAAAACAGACATCCAGGTCAAGGAAGCGTAGACAGTCCCAAATGAGATGACCCAAAGATATCTATACCAAGACACATTATAATTTAAGTGTCAAATATTAAAGAGAACATCTTAAAACCAACAAGGGAAAAACAATATGTAATGAAACTCCCGTAAGATTATTATTTTTCAGCATAAACTTTGCAGGCCAGAAGGGAGTGGCATGATATATTAAGGTGCTAAAAGGGGGGAAAAAATGCAACTACAACTACCTGACAAGGTTATCATTCAGTATTAAAGGGGAGATAAAGAGTTTTCCAGAGGAGCACCTGGGTGGCTCAGTTGGTTAAGAGTCTACCTTTGGCTAAGGTCATGATCCCAGGGTCCTGGGATCAAGCCTCACATTGGGGTTCCTGTTCAGTGGGAAGCCTGTTTTTCCCTCTCCTGCTCCCCTTGCTTGTGCTCTCTCTCTCTGTCAAACAAATAAAATCTTTAAAAAAAAGTTTTCCAGACAAGCAAAAGATAAAGGTATTCATGACCACTAACCTAGCTTTACTAGAAATATTAAAGGAATTTCTTTAAGCATAAAGGCCAATACTAGGAAAAAATATGAAGGAAAAATCTCACTGGTAAAGTAATATAGTAAAAGTAGTGGGTCAACCACTTATTAAGCTAGTATGAAAGTTAAAAGACAAAAGTAGTAAAATTAGTTAAGAGATACATAAAAAATACGTAAATTATGACATCAAAAACATAAAATAGGTGAGAAAAAATGTAGTACTTTTAGAATGCATTCGAACTTAAGCAACTATCAACCTAAATAGAGTGCATACAAAGGTAGATACATATGAACTTCATGGTAAACATAAACCAAAACCTTGTAATACACCAAAATAAAGAAAAAGGAATCCAAACACAACATTAAGTAACATCATCAAATCACAGGGGAAGAGAGCAAGAGAAGAAAGGAAGAGAGAACTACAAAAGCAACCAGAGGGGGGAAAAAATGAACAAAATGGCAATAAAAACACACCTATCAACAATTACTTTAAACGTATAGGGACTAAATGCTCAAATCAAAAGATACAGGGTGGCTGAAAGGATAAAATAACAAGACCCATCTATATGCTGCCTAAGAGAGACTCACTTCAGCTTTAAAGACACACAGACTGAAAGTGAAAGGATGGAAAAAACATATTCCATGGAAATGGAAATGAAAAGAAACCTGTGGTAGCAATACATCAGAAAAAAATAGAACTTTAAGGGATCCCTGGGTGGCGCAGCGGTTTGGCGCCTGCCTTTGGCCCAGGGCGATATCCTGGAGATCCGGGATCGAATCCCACATCAGGCTCCCGGTGCATGGAGCCTGCTACTCTCTCTGCCTCTCTCTCACTCTCTCTCTCTCGCTCTCTCTCTGTGACTATCATAAATGAATAAAAAATTTAAAAAAAATAGAACTTTAAGACAAAACCTGTAAAGAAACAAAGAAGGACATTGCATGAGAGAATCAATCCAACTAGAAGGTATAAAACTTGTAAATATTTATGCACATAACATAGAGGCACCTAAATATATAAAGCAAATATTAACATATCACAAAGGGAGAAAATGACAGTAATACAATAGTAGTAGGGAACTTTAACACCCTACTATCCATATCAATGGATATATCAGCCAGAAAAGTAATAAAGAAGCATTGGCTTTAAATGGTATATTAGACCAAATGGATTTAACCAGATAAATACAGTACATTCCAACTAAAAAAAGAATACAGTTTCTTTTCAAGGGTATATGGATCATTTTCCAGGATATTTCATGTTAGGCCACAAAAAAAAAAACTTAATACTTAAGATCGAAATTATATTAATTTTTCCCAACCACAACGGTACAAAATTAGAAATAAGTTAGAAGAAGAAAACTGGAAGAAACACAGATGTGAAGGCTAAACAACGTGCTGCTAAACAACCTGTGGGTCACTGAAAAAATTAAAAAGGAAATGAAAAAATAGATATTGAGATAAGTGAAAATGAAAACACAATGCGGGATCCCTGGGTGGTGCAGCGGTTTGGCGCCTGCCTTTGGCCCAGGGCGCGATCCTGGAGACCCGGGATCGAATCCCACATTGGGCTCCCGGTGCATGGAGCCTGCTTCTCCCTCTGCCTGTGTCTCTGCCTCTCTCTCTCTCTCTGTGACTATCATAAATAAATAAAAAAAAATTAAAAAAAAAAAAAAGAAAGCACAATGCTCCAAAATCTATGGAATGCAGCAAAAGCAGCTCAAGAGAAAAGTTTGTAGCAATATAGGCCTACGCAAGAAACAAGAGAAAGTTCAAATAAACAATCTCAATTTATACCTAACAGAACTAGAAAAAGAAGAACAAACAAAGCCCATTTAGCAGAAGGAAGAAAATAATGACAGAAAGAAAATAAATGAAATTGATATACAATACACACACACAAAAGAAAAGATCAGTGAAACTAAGAGCTGGTTCTTTGCAAAGATAAACAAAGTTGGTAAACCTTTAGCCAGACTCCTCAAGAAAAAAGAGTGGGCTCAAATAAATAAAATCAGAAATGAAAGAAGTTAGAACTGACACCCGAGAAATACAGGGATCAAAAGAAACCACTGTGAACAATTATATGCCAACAAATTGGACAACCTAGAAGAAATGGATGAATTCCTAAAAACATACAATTCTTCCAAGACTGAATTAGGAAGAAACAATCTGAACAGACCAAATACTAGTAAAGAAATTTAATCCGAAATTTAAAAAACTGCTAACAGAGTTCAGGGTTAGATGGCTTCACAGGCAAATTCTACCCAACAAACAAATTGGACAAACAACAACAAATTCTACCCAAAGAGTCAAGGGATACAAGGGATACCTGGGTGGCTCAGTGATTGAGCGTCTGCCTTCAGCCCAGGGCATGATCTGAGGATCAGGGGATTGAGTCCCACATCAGGCTCCGTGCATGGAGCCTCTCTGTGTGTCTTTCATGAATAAATAAATAAAATATTTTTAAAAATAAAAAAGTCAATACTTATCTTCTCAGTTATTACAAAAAAAATTGAAGAGAAAGGAACATTTCCAAACTCATTTCATGAGGCTAGGATTACCCTAATATCAAAACCAGACAAAACACTACAAAAAAAAAAAAAAAAGAAAAGAGAAAACTTAAGCCAATATCCCTGATGAACATAGGTGCAAAAATCCTTAACAAAATATTAGCAAACCAAATTCAACAGTATATTAAAAGGATCATACACCATGATCAGGTGGTATTTATTCCAAGGATGCAAAGATGGTTGCAAATCAGTGTGACACAACACATTAACAAAATAAAGGATGAATATCATATGATTATCCCAATAGATGGAGAAAAAGCATTTGACAAAATTGAGAAAAACCATGCATTGATGATAAAAATTTTTAGCTAAGTGGGTAGAGTGAATGGACCACATTCTTATTATACATATAAAAATAAACTCAAAACTGATTAAAGATTTAAATGTAAGACCTGAAATCATACAAGTCCTAGAAGAAAACAAAGGTAATAGGCTTTTGACAAGAGTCTTAGTGATACTTTTGCATCTGTCTCAGCAGACAGGGACAACAAAAGCTAAAATAAGCAAATGGGACTAAATCAAACTGAAAAGCTTTTGCACAGTTGAGGAAACCACCAACAAAATGAAAAGACAACCTACTGAATGGTAGAAGATATTTGCAGTTTTAAACCTGGTAAGGGGTTAACAACCAAACCATGAAGAACTCCTATAACTCAATATGAAAAAAAAAAAAATCTGACTAAAAACTGGGCAGAGGATACGAAGAGACATTTTTCTAGAGAACACATACAGATGGCCAACTGGCCCATGAAAAGATGTACAGTATCACTAACATCTGGAAAATGCGAATCAAAACTGCAATGAGGTATTACTTCACACCTGTCAGAACGGCTGTCACTGGAAAAGATCAGGAATAACAAGTATTGATGAGGATGTGAAGGAAAGAGAAGTCCTTGTGCACTGTTGGGGGTATAAATTGTTTCAGTCACTATTAAAACAGTATGGACTGAGAAGGAGCAGAGTCTATATTTCTGGACATCCTATCTAATCTGATTTATTTTTTTTAGATTTTATTTATTTATTCATGAGAGAAAGAGAGAGAGAGAAGCAGAGACACAGGCAGAGGGAGAAGCAGACTCCATGCAGGGAGCCCGATGTGGGACTCGATCCAGGGACTCCAGGATCATGCGCTGGGCCGAAGGCAGGCACTAAACTGCTAAGCCACCCAGGGATGCCCTCTAATCTGATTTAAATCATTCCTTGTTACCAATTTCACCGTACCTGCACTGGAAAATGTATGATACTTTTGATTCCTTCTCTTACAGAATGCTAGTAACTCAACTATGTTAATGTTCAATACAGAAATCCACAGGCTAGCTAAATGGAAATACATTGCATTTGTTATTTTGAACTTCCATTTGGGGAGACTGCTTACGTACGGACCTATTACATTTCTATTTGTCCTTGTCTTGCCTCATTTGAAGAAATT